>NC_051084.1:35782326-36082326 GCF_004664715.2 Peromyscus leucopus | reverse complement strand
CGTCTGGCCCCGTAGGACAGAGGCCCGGGATGGCCAAGCTGCCTAGGCGGCGGGATGTGGATTGCGCCCGGGAAAGGAGTTCCGAATCTGGACTTCCTCTCCTGGGCACCCACCTGTCGGTCTACTCTGGTGAGCGATACTCAGGTCACTGGGCCAACTACACACACGCACACCTCCATCCACACAGGTTCCGAGCTCGGGGTCACCCAGGACACCTGACACCGCCTAGCAACGAGAGCTGCCTGAGTTCTGGACTTCCGGCACCCGATCCCTAATTGCGGATCTTTGAGCCCTAGTTCCTGGTGGCATTTGCGGCAGCCGGGACAAAAACTCAGTAACGACCTGTTTTAGTATGTGCCTGGTTCGTGCAGAGCGTTTCTGGGGGCGGTGGGGTGATGTCACCTAGTCCTCTCCATAAGTCGATGAAGGAGGTCCTACGATTTCTAAATTACAGATGGGCAAACTGAGGCTCCCAGATGCTCAGTGGCGCGATCGGGACCTCGCCCTACCCCCTTACTCTGCCACCTAAGCTAGAACTCGAAAGGCGGTGGGTTCTTCTCCAACCCGGCCACCAGCGTTGTGCCCTGAGCCTGCCCATGCGGAAACGTCGTTAAGACCAGACTCTGGCCAGGCAGTGGTGGCGCACGCCTTTAATCCCAGCACCTGGGAGGCAGAGCCAGGCGGATCTCTGTGAGTTTGAGGCCAGCCTGGTCTACAGAACGAGGAGATCCAGGACAGGCATCAAAATTACACAGAGAAACCCTGTCTCGAGAAAAAAAAAAAAAAAAAAAAAAAAAAAGACCAGACTCTGGATGACCCCTTGGTACCCAGTCCCCGCCGCATCCACCGCGCACCTCCCGGGCCGTGCGCCCTTGGGTGCTGGTGAGGCCAGGCTTGCAGCCTACCTTGCGCCTGGAGGCTGCGGATGATGTCCGCCCGAGGCAGCGGGTCTCGGTAGAGGCTCAGCATGTACGCGAGAGAGGATGGTGACGAGGGCTGACCCCGTGTCCACAGAGGAAAGGCGGCCACCGACGCGGCGCGCGGCTGGAGTAGAGCCCACCAGGCATGGAGAAGAAGGATAGGGAGGCAGTGGGCACTCATGGTGGGCTAGATGGACCCGCAAACCGCGCCTGGGTCCCTTATATCTCAGCCACCGCCGCCCCGCCCCCTCCCTTCCTCCCTCCTGAGAGGCCTTTAAGAACCTAGAACTCCCCTGGCGGGGCAGGGCAGGGGAGTCCCTGCCGGGGGAAGGTGTGATGTGATGAGATGTGACTGATAAATTGGGGTAGGGGGCTTGGATACAGAGACTGAGTCTGGGCTGCCCCCGCACCTTGCCACCTCTACCTCAGAAAGTCTTACTGCTGAGCCAGCAGGCTGTTAACCTGTTATGTATGAATGGTGCTCCGCTAAGCTGGAGGTGTGTTGGAGCCCTGGTTTCAAGCCCAGAAACACAACAATGGCTTCCTTACTCTTCCTCTCCTGGACCCCTGGTGATCCTCTCTTCTCAGCTCATCCAAAATCACGTAGGGAGTGCTGGGGTGGAGGAGGGGGCGATCCTCTATTCTTGGGTAACACCAGACCTGCTTGGGGTACATACAACCTTCCTTGGCAAGGACTGGGTATGGGGAATTGGGGGAGAACGAAGGTGAGATCTACAGGAAGCGCCTCAGTGACAAATGTCACCTTCAGATACCAAAGCGCCCTCCTGGGGAGCAGAGGGAGACCCAGCTAGAGCTCACCCAGGTGTTTTGGGTGGTGACAGGCCCTTCCCTGCTTGCTACCGGAGTTTTCCAAAAGGGGAAAAAAAAAAAAACTGGGGCCTGCTGGCTGCATCTCCTGCCAACAGTGGCAGGACCCTTAGTTCCCTCAAGACGACTGCTCCATCTCCCTGAGGCCTGATGCTGACCTTGTCTGCCCAGACGGAACTAAACGACTTTTATTTTCTCAATCAAAGGAACTCTCATCGATCGTATTTGTTTGCGTGGTACTCGGTATAATAAAAATGTCATATTCATAAGGGGTGTTATTTATGTTAAGAGGGTGAACATTTTTTTCACACTGTACAAATGATTGCGTTCATAGGAATGGAGCCCTTAAGAAGAGAATTTGGGGAATGGAAAGATCCTAGGCTTTGTGTTCTCAAAAGGCAAGGCAGGATTGGAATTACCTTTTAAAGAAATGTAAATTCCTGTCCCGAAGTCCGCCCCCTGTTTTCCTCCACGATTGCTGGCTTTCTCCTTAGCTGCTCCCCACCCCCCACCCCGTCCTTTTCAAGCCTCCAACTAGCACATTAGCAGCTGGCTAGCATTTACTGAACACCTACTATGTGCTGGGTACTTTGCACAGCCTGAGACGTGAGCAGATGTTAAAGGGGACCGAGGCTCCCTGGGGCCTGCGGACCTGCATGATCTTGTAGGAGCTGGAAGGAGCCTCACGTTGCAGGCTAGCTCCCACAGGTCCTGGGGACCTCCACACCAGCTGGTTTATCCTGACCTCCCACTCAATATCATAGCCTGGCCCAAGCATTTTTCTTTTCCCCCAACAGGGTTTCATGTAGCCCAGGCTAGCCTTGAACTCGTTTTGTAGCTGAGGATAACCTTAAAATTTGATCCTCTTGCCTCCACCTCCTAAGTACTCAGCTTACATTACAGGTGTCCTGGTCGTGGGATTGAACCTATGACTTCATGCCTGCTAGGTGGACCCATAGGAACCGAGTTTCCCCTCTAGTCCCAGCTGCAGACCCATAGTGCTGAGCACCATGTCTGGACTTGCCCGAGGATGCCAGTCTCCTGGGCTGTTTGTTAAACCCTGGGCTCCACACTTCCCTCTAGACTTCAGAATTAGAATTGGGAGAGAGGGTGTGGTGATCTGCATATTCAACAAGCTCCCCAGTGGTTCTTATCTGAAGGCTTTGGAAACCTGGGTGGGCCAGGTTACAGTTTTGTAGGATGTGTCCCAAATAAAACAGCTGGAGAGATCTCCTAAGCACTTAAAACTAAGTGCTTAAAAGATTCTGAACCCTGTTGAAAGGATTATACATAGGGATGGGTATCAGTGTTCCTGATCAATGTTACTTGATGGGAGTTAGGATCTCCTGCCCTCTGCAGCAGACCTCTCCCCAGAGGTGGACAGCACCTGGATCCTAGCAGATAGAAATTAAACAATGACAGATTGCTAGGCATGGGGGAGGTGCTTTTAATCCCAGCACTCTGAGAGGTAGAGGCAGGAAGATCTGTGAGGTAGGAGGATCTCGGTGAGTTTGAGGCCAGTCTGATCTACATATCGAGTTCTCTCTGTGAGTTCCAGCTGGCATGCCAGGCCAGCAAGGCTACATAGTGAGAACCTGACTAACAAAAATATGAGCACCAAGTATGGCAATGCAGAAGGGTGCTGAAGAAATGAAAATTCTAGAACCCATGACTCTCCGAGTCTGGACTCCTAGGATTCAGGTGGCTAAGGGTAAATTTATGTACCAAGAGTCAAGAAGACGATTTTATGGTTTTTCTTTTTCTTTTTAATTAATTTATTTTTATTTTATGTGCATTGGCATTTTGCCTGCATGTGTGAGCTTGTCGGGTCTCCTGAAACTGGAGTTACAGACAGTTGTGAGCTGCCATGTGGGAGCTGGGAATTGAACCCGGGTCCTCTGGAAGAGCAGTCAGTGCTCTTAACTGCTGAGCCATCTCTCCAGCCCCCAACTTTATGGGTTTTCTACCTTCAGTGCTAAGTTAGAAGCTTCTCTTAAGCTCTTGGCATCCTGTGTCTCTTGCGCTATGTGGCACATAAAAGTGTAAGAATGTTAAGTGCCGGGCGGTGGTGGTGCATGCCTTTACTCCCAGCACTCGGGAGGGAGAGGAATGCCGATCTCTGTGAGTTCGAGGCCAGCCTGGTCTACAAGAGAGAGTTCCAGGACAGCCAAAGCTACACAGAGAAACTTTGTCTTGAAGAAAACAAACAAACAAACAAACAAGCGAGTTGAAGTTAATGATAACAGCAATGGCTAATTATTGAGAGGCATGTGCATTGCACATTTGGCTAAGTTTCCTTGGATTTCATTATCTGCCCCATGTCCAAGACAGGAGGACTGTAAGGCAAAGTGGAAGCTCCTGAGGAGAAGGTGATGTGCTGGCCCCGAGATACCCAAGGAACAGCCAGCAGGAGAGGCAGGTCTACCTGTCACCTGCATCCTTGCTTTAATTCTTGGTGTTTTCTCATAAAAGAGGTGAGAAAAGGAGGAGAAGGAGAAGAAGGAGCTAGTGAGATGGCTCAGTGGGAAAAAGCCCTTGCTGCCAAACCGGGTGACCTGGGTTCGAATCCTGTAATTCATACAGTGAAAGGAGATTGACACCTGAAGGTTGTTCTCTGCCACGGCACAGCACATAAAGATGTAAGGAAATGCTTTAAAAGTTGTTTATAAATCCTCTTTCTCTCTCTCTCTCTCTCTCTCTCTCTCTCTCTCTCTCTCTCTCTCTCTCCTCTCCCTCTTTGGTTTTTCGAGACAGGGTTTCTCTGTGTAGTCCTGGCTGTCCTGGAACTCACTACCTAGACCAGGTTGTCCTTGGACTCACAGAGATCCACCTGCCTCTGCCTCCTAAGTTTGTGCACTACCATGCCCAGCCATATTAAAAAAAAAAAAAAAATTAAAGGGGATAAAAAGAAAACACAGGCAATACTTATAATCCCAGGAAATGGAGTCAGGAGAATCTGCAAGGTTAGCTTTAGCTACATAGTAACTAAACTCAATGAGACCCTGTGTCCAAAAAAAAAAAAAAAAAAGGTTGTGTGATGACCATTCTTGATTGTCAACTTGATTATATCTGGAATGAACTATAATCCAGAAACGGAGGACACACTTGTGATCTGGATCTTGAGGCCAGAAGACAACCTGCCTCTGATCCGGATCTTGAGGCTGGAAGGCACAACCTTTAGTTTAGGCCACACCTTCTGCTGGAAGCCCGTGTAAGGACAATGGAGGAAGGAAGGGGTCTTCCTCCACCTGCTTTCACTCACCTTGTTGCCTTGCTAGCACATCCATTCCAGCTGAGACCCCCAGCCTCGTGGGGCTGAGCAACTGCTAGATTCTTGGACTTCTCATTCACCATAGCTATTGTTGGATTGCAGCCTGTAAATCATTGCAATAAATTTCCGTAAAAATATATTCCGGGCGTTGGTGGCGCACGCCTTTAATCCCAGCACTCGGGAGGCAGAGCCAGGCGGATCGCTGTGAGTTCGAGGCCAGCCTGGGCTACCAAGTGAGCTCCAGGAAAGGCGCAAAGCTACACAGAGAAACCCTGTCTCGAAAAAACCAAAAAAAAAATATATATATATATATATATATATATATATTCCCAAATATAGATAGATAGATAGATAGATAGATAGATAGATAGATAGATAGATAGATTCATTCCATAAGTTCTGTGACTCTAGAGAACCCTGACTGATACAGTTGTGCACATGTGTCTTGTAAAAGTTTTTTTTAGGCTCCCAAGCCTTGCCCTCACGTGACCGGGGCTGCAGACAGAGCTCATTTCTTGTGTGTATTGGCCCCCAGCTGCCTGGGGATCTGGGGTTTCTCCTTGGACTGTCTGACAAAGCTCGTCCATCTCCAGCATTCTCTCGCTCCTCCTCGAGAAGAGGACCCACGTCTTCGAGCCTCTTCAGGACACAGGCCAACCATCAAGTCACCTTTCTCCCTTAATTAAGGGCATTAGTTAGTCCCAGGGTTGTTTCCTGAAAGGCGGAGGGTGACACTTTCTCACTTCCCCAGACAGTCTGACCTGAATGATAACCTCCGGGGTCACACCGCTGCTGGGGGGCGTGGGGGGGGGAGGGGCGTGGGGGGGGGGCAAAGTCTCTTGAGGTGGCAGAGGCTTCCAGCAGGCTGCTCTTGCTGTCTCCCGACTTGAACACCAGCGTGGGGCATGTGATTGTTCTAGGCCCTTGAAGTCAGGCTTGAGAAAGCAAATCTCGGTTCTTCTCTCATCACCTCAGTGTACTGAGTCAATTGTTGACTATCTTTCTTTCTTTGTTTTGTTTTTCCAGACGGGGTTTCTCAGTGTAACCCTGGCTGTCCTGGAACATGCTCTGTAGACCAGGCTGGCTTTCGAACTCGGAGATCCGCCCACCTCTGCCTCCCAAATGCTGGGATTAAAGGTGTGCACCACCAGCACCTGGCTTAATTGTTTACTCTCTTAAAAAACAAAGCACTGATGTATTTATTCGTGTTTGTGTATGGATCATACATGTGCCCTGGCATGTAGGTGGAGGTCAAAGGGCAACTTGGGGCTGTCTTTTCTCTCCTTTTTTCATATGGCTTCCTGTCTTCAGGCTTGGCAACAAGTTCCTTCATCTGCTGAGCTATCTCGCCAGATCCATTTTGATGCTTCTGCCTGCCTGACTATAAAATGAAGATAAATAATAATGTCTAAATAACGCCATAGATAGTAAATGCAGATAAACATGGTGTGTGTAGCATTTGGCAATTCATTGAATAAATTTGGTCATGCCATGAATTCACAACCTGTTAACTCAGACATGATTCTTAGGAAGTCAAAGACATGTTTACTATATATTAGTACTTTAAAAAAAAATTATTTATTTATTTGGTTGGTTTTTCGAGACAGGGTTTCTCTGTGTAACAGTCCTGGCTGTCCTGGAACTTGCTTTGTCGACCACGCAGGCCTCGACAGTGCTGGGATTAGAAGCATGGGCCACCACCACCCAGCTTTAAGATTTATTTTTATTTTTATGAGTATAGGTTGTGGTGGTATATTGTGTACCCTAATAAAATTTGCCTGAAGATCAGAGAACAGAACAAGCCACTAGATTAAACACAGATGTCAGGCAGTGGTGGCACACACCTATAATCCCGGTACTGGGAAGGAAGTGATGGCTGGGTGTGAGAGAAAGGTGTATAAGGCAGGAGGAGACAGGACTCCTTTCGGCTGAGGACTCAGAGACATTCAGTCTGAGGATTTGTGGAGTTGGAGAGGTGAGACATGGCAGTGGCTTCTTCCTTTGTCTCTCTGGATCTTGAAGCATTTACCCCAATATCTGGCTCTGGGTTTTTTATTATAGGACCTTTAGATTTTGTGTTACAATAGGTGTTTTGCCTGCTTATATATCTGTGAACCACATGTGTGCCTGGTGTCTTCAGAGGCCCCAAAAGGGGGTAGGAGCCCTTGGAATTGGAGTTCCTGACAGTTGTGAGCTGCCACATGGGTGCTGGGTATCGAACCCAGGTCCTCCAGAAGAGCATCCAGTCAGTGCTCTTAACCTTAGAGCCATCTCTCTCCTGCTCTGGTTTTGGTTTGTTGAGACAAAGTCTCTTCTACCCCAGGCTGGTCTCAAACTCACTATGTAGCTGAGGTTGGCCTTGGATTCCTGGTTCTCCTGCCTCCATCTCCCAAGTGCTGGGATTGCAGGGACATAACACACAAAAAAAAATATTAGTGAGCTTTTCCTACCTGCCATGTTGTTGCTGTTGTTTTGTTTTGAGACAGGATCTCATCATGTAGCCCCACTGGCCTGGAAATCTTCTACCCCAGGCTGGCTTCAGACTCACAGAGATCCACCTGCCTCCACCTCCAGAGTTCTGGAATTAAAGGTGTGCCCCACCACACTCGACCTACATGGCTGCCTTCATACACACTTGACCCCTCTGAGTCTACAGGTTCTTAATCTGTCGATTCAACCATTTTGGCTATGAAAATATTCTAGGAAAACCAGCTTATCATTATATAGAGTATGATAATGGTTTGCCCATCTTTTCTAAATCTTGTAAATCACTGGAAGATAATCTAAAGTGTATGGGAAGGGCTGGGCATGTAGCTCAGTTTACCGAGTGCTTTCCTAGCATGCCCTAGGTTTCACTCCCAGAAACTTGGTGTGGTGGTGCACACCTGTAATCCCAGCACTTGGGGGGTGGGGCAGAAGCAGGAGGATCAGAAGCTCAAGGCCATCCTCAGCTACATAGTTCAAGGCCATCCTGGGCTACATGAGGCTTTGTCAAAAAAAGAAAAAGAGTGTCTGGGAAGGTATATAGCTTATATGTAGACATTGTGCTATTTGATATAAGAGACGAGCCTCTGTAGATTTTGATACGTGGGAGAGCCTGGAACTCTTCATGGCTACTTCTCAACAAGTAGCATACAGAGGCCACAGTGGAAGAACTCAATACCGAGTTCTCTGTGAAGGTGGAGATCGTCGGCCGTCTTGCATCAATCACTCCAGTGGCTGGCACAGCGTCTAGAGTTCAATAACCATGTTTGCCAGCTGCTTCAGTGGGTTCAGACCTAGAAAGCAAGGCCCCAGAACCCCCCCCCTTTCTGGTGTTTCCAGTGCATCGCCTCAGTCAACCCCAACTCACCCACCAACACAGATTGAAAGTCCCCTCCAGAAGTTGGGGCTTAAAGCTTGTAACACCAACTGCCAGAGGATTGTGAGTTCAAGGCCTGCCTGGGCAACTTAGTGAGAGACCCTGTCTCAAAATTTAAAATGAGAAAAGGGTTGGGGATGTGGATCAATAGTAGAGTGCTTGATTAGCATGGGCAAGGCCCTGGGTTCCCCTCAATACTGGGGGTGGGATGGGAATCCTCTTCTCTATACAGTCTCCAGCAAGCATGTAGCAGGTGCCTTTAATTCCAGCATTCAAGAGGCTGACGCAGGCAGATCTGAGTCCCAGACCTGCCAGGTCTACATAGTAAGACCCTATCTCAAAAATAAATGAGTAATGGGCTGGAGAGATGGCTCAGGGGTTAAGAGCACCAGCTGCTCTTCCAGAAGTCCTGAGTTCAATTCCCAGCAACCACATGGTGGCTCACGATCATCTATAATAGGATCTGATGCCGTCTTCTGGCATGCAGGTATACATGCAGAGCACTCGTACATAAAATACAAATAAAAAATTAACACATAAATGAGTAAAGCGAGGACTGTTCAGCAGCTGTCCATGTATCCACAGCTGTCCATGTATCCACAGCTGTCCATGTATCCACAGCTGTCCATGTATCCACAGCTGGCCATGTATCCACAGCTGGCCATGTATCCACGACAGCCACCAGATGGAGTTCTCGAAAAGCAGGACAGTTTTTGATTCCCTTCTGTAGCCCCCAGTCCATTTGTTACTTTCAGTGACCTGAAATAAAAGAACTCCATGAATGGCAGCGGGTGGAGGGAGGGAAGGGGGAGGGGTCCCCAACACTGTTTCTCCCCTTTCAGTACGTCCCACGCATCCGTTCCCTATACCACTGCTCTTGGGAGACCGACACCCAGAGCTGAGAGGTCCCATCGAGGCCCCTGCAGGGCTCAGGTGGCTCTCTGTGTTCTTGAGGTATTGCCAGCTCCTTCTCTCCAGCCTGTAGCTCACAGTCCTCCCCTCCGCCCCCAGCCCACCTCTCCCTGAATGTGCTACAGCCCCTCAGGAACACCTGCCCTTCCCTGACTTTCACAGCTTCTTTTGTTTTGTTTTGTTTTTTTCCCCCCAGAAATCATTTGCCTCTTTATTTACACAAAACATTGCTTTTATCAGGTGAGAGGGGGCTCCAAGCCTTCTAAGTAGTTAAGGCTGGCAAAAGGGGCAGGTGATCTGAGCACACAGGTACAGCAACGAGACCTCTTGTCAAAATTAATAAGTAGGGCTGGGGATCCAGCTCAGCTGGCTAAGAGTCTGCCTGTCATACGTGAAACCCACGACCACATAGAGCAGGTTTGGTATAATCCCAGCACTCAGGAGGTAGAAGTGGGAGAATAAAGTTCAAGGTCATCCTCAGCTAACAAAGGGAGTTTGAAACCAGCCTAGGCTCTGGTAAATCCTGCCTTTATTAGAGTTAGTTGAATAAATAGGTGTGATGGTTCACACACATAGTTTCGGTACTTGGGAGGTGGAAACAGGAGGATTGTTATGAGTTCAAGGCTAGCCTGAGAAACCTAGCAAGATTCTGCCTCAAAAACAAAACAAAACAAAACAAAACAAAACCCAACTGATAAGTAAAATATATAAATGCATTATTTGTTCCTCAGAATCCAGCTCCAGGGTCACTATCCCCTACTCCCCCGACCCCTGACACCCTGTCCTTCAGGACTGGTCCCCACCTGTCTCTGTTTAGGAGGTAAGTACTTGAGAGCCTGCAGGAGCTTCCCGCCAGCAGGCCTGGCACTTGGTGTCTGGGGATGGCACACTGTGTCTGAAGCCAGTTGGCCGAGAGCAATGTTTATCTGCCACTTTCCAGTCCTGTTTCAAAATGTTTTTCTTAAGTCATTAGCAGTAGAGAACACTTCCTCTCTTCCTTTTCCTTTTTGAGACAGGGCCTGGGACTATACAAAGCAGGCTGCTCTGGAACTCACTGTGTGCCTGGGGTTGTAGCTCATCTACAATCCCCCTGCCTCAACTCCTCAAGTGCTGAGATTCTAGGTGTGAGCCATGGCATCCGGCTGAAAATTATTGCTGTTTTGCCGAAGGTCGATTTCTGTCTCTCTTCACTGGAGGAATGGGAAGATCTGGATCTTCATTTCACCATGGCAAACGGTCCCTAGAGCTGACTAGTCACTGCTTCATCTGCCCAGGTCAGTGTGCCCAGGTCCCTTCCCTTCCTAACCTATTAAACCTATTTGCTTGGCCCTCAAGACAAAGGACTTGGGGCTGGAGAGATGGCTCAGTGGTTAAGGGCATGCATTGCTTTAACAACGGCCCCAAGTTCAGTTCCAAGCGCCCACATCAGGTAGCTTCCCTGTGACTCCAGCTCCAGGGATCTGCCTCACTCTTCTGGCTTCCAAGGGTACTGCACTCACCCGCACAGATTGCACACAAACACATGTGCATACACATCATATAAAATTAAAAATAAGCTGGGCGGTAGTGGTGCACATCTTAATCCCAGCACTCGGGAGGCAGAGGCAGGTGATCTCTGTGAGTTTGAGTCCAGCCTGGTCTCCAGAGCGAGTTTCAGGACAGCCAGGGCTACCCAAAGAAACCAATATCTCCAAAGAAAAAGCAATATAAATAAATAAATAAAAATCTTAAAAAAAAGTCAAATGACTTGTAAACTTTGATGCACGTTAGATTTGAGAAAGACCTGGAATCAGGAAGCCCAGACTCAGGAGGGTCCGGATGACCCATGGCTCTGCTCACTGTCCCTCATGGTGACTAGCACTTAGGTTGTATGTACACGGCCCTGATGGGGTGAACTAGAAGCATGCTAAGTGTGGACACCTCCGATCAGTCCTAGGAAGTGACTAACGTGGGCTGTTGACTTCCACATTACAGACAGAGAAACTGAGGCTCGAAAGACTTAGCAGCTCACTTAAGGAAGAGTATACCTAATGGGTGGTAAGGCTGGGGTGGGCCCTAAGTCCTCCCGAGTTGTCAACACAGGCCAGGTGCTGGCATGTCCCCACACAGTCCCAAGGAGGCCTTTCCTCAGTCACTCCAGCTAAGGAACCTCCCGTATGGTAGCCTTCTCTCCGTCGTCTTCCACAGCAGAGATGACCTCATTTTATGGGTTGCTATTCCTTCGATTTTTAGCTGTCCCCTCCTCGGCCCCCAGCCTCATCCTGGAGCTATGAGACAGGTTCATCAGTAGGGCCCCTGGCCTATTTCTGTTACACATAAGAAATCAGCATGTGTTTGTTGATTGAATACATGTTACCCAATACCTGTGCTGAGGGTGAGGGTGGGGGGGGGTGGGGATACAAGTGGGAAGGGGTAAAGACTGGGCAGATACTTCTTGGGGCTGTGGCTGCCAAAAGGACAGGAGCCCCAGGTCACCAGTTCCCTCTGGTCCGAGTCTTCCTCACTCTTTTAGGCACACGGCGGGGGACATCTGTCTTGATGTGCCAGTATCTGGACTCATGGCCCATGGCTGTGCCGTCTACATGCACCGTTCACTCGGCACCCGCCTCTCAGGAGCTCGGCGGCAGCTGTGTCCTGAACTGGGCTGACGTGGTCGTCTTAGCCTGAGAGACTGGATTGAGCTGGTTTAGCCCCAGGGCCCTGCAACGCCTCATCCTGGGCCCTCTCCAGCAGGAGTCCTGCTGAGTGCTTCCCACAGGGTCAGGAGGTGAAGGCTCCCTGGGCCTGGGAACCCCCCCAGGGAGTGGGAAGGTTTTGTGAAACAAACAGGGAGACCACCAGGAGGCTGGCTTCTCCTCCCATCCAGGAGCTACCGAGATTCCCACAGCCTCTGTCTCCTGCCTCCCACCTCCCGTTGTCCCGGGAGGAAACCAGAGTGCTGAAGGTGAGGTGCTGGCTGAGAAACGCTTTCCTCCCCCGTCTCTCCGGTGTCTGTGTGTCTGTGTTGGGGATGTCATAACATCAGAACTGTTTTCTAGGGGCAAAGGTGCTGACTGTCCCTCAAACTGCTTGAGGACAATGGTCAGTGAGGGCACTTACTAAGAGCAAAGGCAAGCCAGGTGTGGGGACCCATACCTACAGCTCCGGCGCTTCAAAGTGGAGGCTGGAGGATTGGGAATTGGAGGTCAAACTTCGTGACTTAGTAAGAAGGGCTAGTCTGAGCCGCACAAGACCTTGTCTCAAAACCCAAACCGGAAAAAAAAAAACAGAAAGAGAAAAGACAGAGTCATATGGTGGTCCGTGCCTAAAATCTCAGCACTCAGGAGACTGAGGCAGGAGGATTGTCATGAGTTCAAGCCTAGCCTGCACTATGTAGGGAGTTCCAGGCCACTCAGTGCTATATAGCAAGACCTTGTCTATTTATTTATTTGTTTGTTTGTTTATTCATTCATTCATTCATTCATTCATTCATTCATTCATTTTGAGATTGAGTCTCACTATGTAGCTCTGGCTGTCCTGGAACTCACTACCTAGAGCAGATTATCCTCAAACTCACAGAGATCCACCTTCTCCTGCCTGCCAGAGTGCCATCATGCCCAAAGAGCTATATAGCAAGACCTTGTCTTAAAAAAAAAAAATAAATCTGTACTGGCAATCTGAGTCAGGGGGATACCTTTTACTTTTATAATCATTTGTTTAACTCTTAATAACTTCAAAAGAATAAACAATAGAGACTTACAAAGTCATCCTGTGATGCTTTACTGAAAATTTTCAAAAGATTTATTTCATTCTGGGAGCTGGGAATTGACTCAGTGGTTAAGAGCCCTGGCTCTTCCAGAGGACTCCGATGTGGTTCCCAGCATCCATATGGTGGCTCACAACCATCCACAACTCCAGTTCCAGAGAATCGGATACCCTCATCTGGTCTCCGTGGACACCGGGCATGCATGTGGTTCACAAGAAAACCACTCAAACACATTAAAAAGACAAGGTTTGTTTCACTTTTACTTCTTTATGTGAATGTGTGAGTCTGCAGGTGGGTATGTTCATGTGTGTTCAGGTGCCTGCAGCAGATCCCTTGAGGATGGAATTATAGGCTGCCGTGTGAGCTGTGGAGTGGGTGCTGGGCCAGGAACCAAGTCCTCTGGGAGAACACCAAGCCAGTCTTCTTGACCGCTGAACCGTCGCTCCAGCTCCTATCCAATTGTTTTGTTTTTGTTTGTTTATTTATTTATTTATTTGAGACAGGGTTTCTCTGTGCAAAAGTCCTGGCTGTCCTGGAACTCGATTCATAAACCAGGCTGGCCTTGAACTCACAGAGATCCTCCTGCCTCTGTCTCCTGAGTGCTGGGATTAAAGGCATGCGCCACCACCGCCTACCTGATTTTTTTTTTTTTTTAAAGCTGCTCCTGGGGATTGAACCAGTGTCTCACAAGTGCTACTGAAGCACATTACCGCTGAGCTACCTCCCCAGTCCAGTGATTTTGTTTTTAAATTATTTATGTTTGTGTGTATATGTGTTAAGACAAGCCTGTGCTAAGGTACGAGCGAGCGTGGTAGTCAGAAGAACAACTTGGGAGGTAGAGGCAGGAGGATTGCTGTAAGTTTGAGGCCAGCCAGGGCTACATGGCAAGATGCTACCCCCCCCCCCAAAAAAAGAAATCAATAAAGCTGGAGGACACGGTAGCTCATGCCTATAATTCCAGCCCTTGGGAAACAGAAGCAGGGGTTCATCACAAGTTCCAGGCCAGCCTGGTCTACACAGCAAGTCCCAGGACATCTAGGGCTCTCAAAAGAAAAGAAAAAAAACAAAAAAGAACAGATAAAATTAAACGAACATGTACCTGAAACTAAGTGTCGAAAATGGAAATAATTAGAATGATGCTCTTCATATGTTTGTTTATAATTCTGAAGGACAAAATACGGTTAAGAGAATATTTTGATTAAACCTTAGTTCTCTAAGGCCTTTGGAAGGCAGTTTCGGGGCTGCCAGAAACCCAGGAAGATTTGTCTGTCTTTCAGAGTCTTGCTCTTGACCAGGTGAGATGGAAGCGTTCTCTCTCTCTCTCTCTCTCTCTCTCTCTCTCTCTCTCTCTCTCTCTCTCTCTCTCTCTCTCTCTCCTAGTAGGTGTTTCTATAGTCCTCTTTTGAAAGGGAAGGGTGGGAGGCTCAGAGGCTGGGTAACTGAGCAGAGGTCATGTGGGTGGCGGCTGCTGCTAGCTCCCGAGTTCAGCTCTCTGACTCCAAAGCCCACACTGGCTCACCTCAGGCAGGGAGGGGGCACCTGCAGCTCAGGCTCCCAGAACCCTTGCTCTTGCTCTGTGGGCCACTGACCACAAGGGTCACAGGATCTCCAGGCAGCCGCATCCCCCCACTCACATCAAAGGGCCCCAGACTTCAAAGGCATCATGGGAGAGGTGCACATACCCGGCTGAGAATGCAGGGAAACCCAGGAGAGCTAATGCGATTAGCCAGAGACTCTGGATGGGGCAGGAAGTACTTTTGAGAACAGCTAACAGCTTCCCTGGAAGTGAGAATCTATTCTCACCTCAACCACACTAGGAGTCCTTTATTCTAGGTCTTGTATCTGCTTCTTGGTGCTTGGGGATTAGGGTGAGATGGAGCTATTCCAAACCTGCGTCCTTTCCAAGCGTAAAGAAGAGCTTGTCAGAAGCCAGATGTGGTACACACACCTTTAAACCCAGCACTCAGGAGGCAGAGGCAGGAGGATCTCTGCGAGTTCAAGGCCAGCCTGGTCTACAGAGTGAGCTCCGGGCCAGTTACTATACATAGTCAAACCCATACAACAATGAAGCCCCCGCTGTCAGACGTGTGGGACCCAGGCCTCAATGAAATCTCTCCAACAATGAAGCCAGCTACATCAGATGCTTCATTCAGAGGGACTCGTGCCTTTTTTTCATTCTGATCCCGGCAAAAGGAAGGCATGCTCTCTGGAGGTGTTGAAAGGATAAAAAAAGAAAAGCGAAGTGGGTACCTTCCGGCAGGCCCTGCTAACGTGGGCCACTAAGAAAACACACCGCATGTGCAACAGAGTGAGTGTAAGAGGATTGTTGGGGGAGAGGGAGAGTGAAAGAGGGGGAGGCTCTGATGGAGTGGGGACATGAGAGGGGCAGGCAGACAGCAGAGAGACGGAACAGGGAAGAGACGAGGAAGAAGAGAGGCAAGAGAGTGAACAGGCACTTTTTTTTTTTTTTTTCCGAGACAGGGTTTCTCTGTGTAGCTTACGGCGGGCACTTTTAAGGGGTGCACATGGCGCACAGCTGACCGTGGAAAGGCCTCTGGCGACAGGTGCCGAGGTAGGCGGCAGAAGCACGCACGCACGCGGCTGCGACTGCGGCTGCGGCTGAGGCAGAAACTAACAGTATTTATTCCCATTTCACAGGTGAAAACACTGAGGATCCCACTGCTTCAGTTCCTGCCCAAGGTCACAAGGGTACTAAGTGAAAAACTGGGTGTGGTGGCACATTCCTGGGATCCCAGCACTCAGGAGGTGAAGGCAGAAGTTATCCAAAGTTTAAGGACATCCTCCACTGCATGGCAACTTGGAGACCAGTGTGGGATAGGTGATAGCATGCCATAAATAGTCTCAGAGGAGCTAATGCCCTCTTTTGGTCCCCAAGGGCACTGCATTCAGGCGGTATACCCGTATACACAAAACAATAACAATAGATTTTTAAAAAATTTTAAATTAAGGCATGCATGGTGATGCACACCTTTCATCCCAGCACTCAGGAGGCAGAGCAGGCAGACCTCTGAGTTCCAGGCCAACCTGGTTTACATAGCAAGTTCCAGGCCAGTGAGACCCTGTCTCAAACAAACAGACAAATAAAAATAAAATAAACAAAAATGTATAAATTAGGCACAGTAAGCAATTCCTAAGACTGACTAATGACAAAATAGGACGTTGATTGCCTTGAGAAAAATAAGTATTACCTGACCTTTATTTATTTACTTACTTATTTTGGTTTTGTGGTTGGTTGGTTGGTTTCTGGACAGGTACACACTTCACTGTGTCGTCTAGATGGTGACCCCCCTGATCCAGCATCCCTAGTGCTGAGATTAGAGACATGAGCCAACACCCTCCTCCGCTTGATGAGTGGTTACTTAAGCTAGCTGTGGTGGTGCCTGCCTCTAAGTCCAGGACCCAGGAGGCTGAGGCAGGATGATAGTGACTTTGAGGCTAGCTTGAGCTAGTGAGACTGTCAACACACACACACACACACACACACACACACACACACACACACACACACCACGGAGCTGATTACATGCCTCCCTCCTTGAGAGGCAAAGGGTTGAGGGCCCCCTACAAGCTGCAGGCCAGCCAGGGATACATAATGAGACCCTGTCTCAAAAAGGAAATGGCTAAGAACAGTTATATGAACATCAACACTGTAGTGATGATAGTTGACCTGAAATGGCCCGCTAGGTAGCTCAAGGGAAGGTTAGCAATACTGTCTGGATACTCTGGACGAAAGAACAGTTCATATCCTGGGCATGGGACAGCTGGAGATTTCGTCATGGTACACAGAGTATATGTAATTTAAAACTAACAAACTGCTTATGTGTGTGTGGGGGGGCATGTTTTATGTAATCTTTTCTGACTGATGTTGACCAAATGGAAATGAAATGTCACATCAGAGCACTGTTCCTGGAGTGGTCTTTCTTTGTCCTCTGGGAATTTCTGGGCTGGCTATTGAAGGCCAGGTAGGGGAAGGAAAGGTGAGCAGACCCTGCCAAGGGACTCTTGGGATCTTGGCCTAATCCTTGGCTTTGGAGCCTTGTTGTAAACAGCCTGGCAGGGAGCAGATTTGAGCAAAGAGGACATGTGACTTTGGCCTCTCTCTGGGGGCACTGTTTCCCTCATCTGAGGCAGGGGTAGATGCTCTGTGAGTGACGCCAGAAACTGGGGTGCGTGTGGAAGGAACCAAAGAAAGTTCTAGAAAAGCTTTGCCCAAGTCTTCCTACAACTTCCTCTGACCCCACAGCCACGTTGTTGGACATCCGAGGGCTCACTATGCCCTGGCTCCACTCTCTGCTTTACAGCCTGACCCTCGACTCCCCCGCTAGCTGCTACATTTTCCCTTCATTGCCAAATTGCCGATGGCGTTGCCTCCTCACACTGTCTGTCTCCCTCCTGAGAGTTAATTTCCACTCCATTTTATTCTCCTGTCTGAATCTACCCACGGCTTCCCTGGCTTGGGTGATGGGGAACTGTTTCCAAGTTGGTTCTGACCCGACTTGGCTGTACATCAGGCTTCGGTCCCTGTCATCTTTCAAGCCAGCAAGCTTCCCTACGTCGTGACCTCTAGTTCAGTCCTCTGGTCTTGCCCCGAGCTCACGGCAATTCTCCTGCCTCTACCTTCTCTTGTGCTAAGTAGCCCTCATGCCTTAAGTATATGATGTCATAGGTCTCACAAGGGCACTCTGTGTAGTTCAGGATCCCCTGTGCCTAGCATGGGGCCAGGCTTGTAGTGGGCCCGGGGATGCCCTTTGTAGAGGAGAGGAGCTGGTCACTGAGGTGGTCTGGCAGGTGGCTTCCCAGGCCTGGTCCTCCTCACATTAGTCCTTAGCAGAGAACAGTCCTCCCCCAGCCCTGGGTCCAGCCGAGAGCCCCATGGCAGGTGCTGAGCCTTTCTAACCCCTGCCCTGGACAGCCCCCTGCCTTCCTGCTTCTTGGGACTTTCCTCGGGTTCGTTCTACGCATACAGTGTTCTGCCTGCATGTATCCCTACAGGCCAGAAGAGGGCGCCAGATCTCATTACAGATGGTTGTGAGCCACCATGTGGATGCTAGGAGTTGAACTCAGGACCTTTGGAAGAACAGACAGTGCTCTTAACCTCTGAGCCATCTCTCCAGCCCCTCCTTGGGGTTATTTCTGTACATCTCTAACAGAGACCAGGGAAACCTATGTCACCATCCCCAGTGTCCATCTTCTCTACTTCTGCTACTGTGCAGAGTTCTGGCCACATGAGCAGCAGAGACACACAGCTCCTGGTGCTGAGCTCAGGCTTTGGAGTCCCGATGCCTCGGTTCTAATTTTGGCTCCAGCTTCTTAGTTAGGAGACTTTCAGGAAGTTTCTTCTTTGGCCTCTTTTGTTTTCCTCTTCAGTGAAATGGAAATCACACATGCGTCCGAGGGCTCATGTGACGCGGAATGAAGAAATTCATGGCAGCCAGGTGTGGTGGCTCGTACTTGGAATTCCAGCACTAGGGCAAGAGGGATGCTGTGAGTTCAAGGCCAGCCTGGGAAACATAGCAAGACTCTTATTTCTTTTTTTAAAGATTTATTATGTATACAGTATTCTGCCTGTATGTGTCCCTACAGGCCAGAAGAGGGCACCAGATCTCATTACAGGTGGTTGTGAGCCACCTTGTGGGTGCTGGGAATTGAACTCAGGACCTCTGGAAGAGCAGTCAGTGCTCTTAACCACTGAGCCATCTTTCCAGCCTTCAAGACTCTTAATTCAATAAAGCAAAACAAAATACCTGAAAAGAATCGAGGGTGGCCTATGGACATAGTAAATGCTCAGTGAAGGAGGTCTTTTGTTACCACACAATCCTTCCCCCTACTGTAACCCCAACCGATCTCCAGGAGAAGCTGCCCACTCTTGTGCTGGGTACCCTTGCACACAGTTGTGTATGGTAAATGCACATACATGAAAACGCACAATGACGCAAAAACAAACTGAGCAAGACGTCCTGGAATCTCCATACTTGGGCGGCAGAGACAGGAGAATCGGGAGTTCAGAGTCACCCTTGGCCACACAGCAAGTTGGAAGCCAGACTGAGCCGTAAGAGGTGACGTTTGAAACAGAACAAAACAAGCACACAAAATACACAGCACCCAGCTCTGTGGCCTGCAGCTTAGATGGACCAAGGAGCCTCCCTCACAAGGAAAGGGGGCAGGGCAGATGCCCATCACCTCCCGGCCTTGTGCCTCTAGCAGCCAGTGCCCATTGACTTGGGACAGTTGCCCCGGCGACAGGTGCCTGCCTGGCCTTGGTTGGAGCTCTCTGGTATTTTAGAGGGGGTGGGTTCCTGCCAAGGTCCAGCCTCCTGCTGCCCAGCGGCCTCTCCTCACCCCAGAGCCCACGATGGGGCATTGACCCTAGGAACTCAGAGATGAAGATACTTGCCTGAGTATGCTCTGGGCAAGGTCCCTCGCCCTTTCCTCTCCTGCCCCGTGGTGGACCCCTCAAGGCTTTAGATTGTCCAGGCACATAGTAGGCCTCTCTTGAATGTTTTTTTTTTTTGGGCGGCGGGGGGGGGGGGGGGGGGGCAGGAGGCAGAGACACAACAAAATTTGAACTCCTTCTGGTCACCCTGAGGAGACTGCAGTTCTGATGGCACTCTGGTGACGAGCTTCTCGTCCACAATGTTTCTTTAGTAGCATCAGCTCTGTATGGAAGCACGCTGAAACCTGGATGGTCAAGGTTTGCCCGCAAACTCACATCCTTCTCGAGAGACAGAGAACAGGGAAGCCCATCAGATGGGGATAATCCTGGGCAACAACTGGGGGTCCTTAGCAGGATGCAATAGAGAGGGGCTGAGGGCCAGGAAAGACCTCTTTAAGGAAGGGACATTTAAGCGAACCCCTCACCAAAATGAAGAGGGGTCTGAAGGAAGGGCGTTCTAGGAAGAAAGACGTGCGAGTGCAAAGGTCTGGAGCGAGGGGCCCACTTGTCTGGTTTAAGGAACTAAAAGAAATGATACTTAGTGGGTAATGGGGTGACAGAATGATGCACAGGCAGGGGAGGGAAGGAGACTGGAGAGAGCCGGTCGGTTACTAGGGTCTGAGTGAACCTGGGGCCTCCTACATGTTAGCCACGCTGCTCTACTGAGCTGAATGACTAGCCTTCCTTCTATTGATTATTTTGAGGAGGGAAGTCTCACCAAGGTGCCTAGGCTGAGCCTTCCACTCACTCTGTAGCCCAGGCTGGCCTCCTGCCTCATCCTGGAGAGTAGATGGGATGACAGGCCTGGACCACCAGGGGGCGCTGAATGCACGAATAGAATCTTAACATTCTAGCTCCCAGAGTTTTCCAGCCATCGGCTCAGGCCTGGGAAGTCCCTGCCTAGAACACTCCGAAGAACATTCCAGCACCCCAGAGGTTCACTGGCTCCACCTTAGCCAGTGTCATCCTTACCCATGGGTGGCCTTTCTCAAAGTCTTGGTCCTAGCAAGCCACTAAGGTGGAGTCTCTTCCACATCTGGCACCTGGCTATCGCCAGTCTGTGATTTTACATTTTCACGATGCCTCAGACACAGCTGTTCAACAACTTTATTATTATTTTTTTAATTTATTTTTGAGGGTTTTTTTTTTTTTTTTTTTTTTTTTTTGGATTTTCAAGACAGGGCTTCTCTGTGTAACTTTGCATCTTTCCTGGATCTCGCTCTGTAGACCAGGCTGGCCTCGAACTCACAAAGATCCGCCTGGCTCTGCCTCCCGAGTGCTGGGATTAAAGGCATGCGCCACCACCGCCCGGCTATTTTTGAGTTTTTGGAGACAAGGTCTCACTGTGTAGCTCTGGCTGTCTTGGAATTTGCTGTGTAGACCAGGTTGGCCTCCAATTCACAGAGATCCGCCTGCCTCTGCCACCTGAGTGCTGGCACTAAAGGTATGCACCTCCATGCCCACCCAGCCTTGTGGGTTTTTTTGAGACAGGGTCTCGTGCAACCCAGGCTGGCCTTTGCTTTAGGTGGTTGAAACATCGGATAGTTATATGCATGCATTTTTACATTGGGAGAAACTGAGGCCCACGAGAAGGCTCTGGGTTCACCCCAGTTACCTAGAAGAGTTAGTGGCTGAGGGGAGCGTGGCAGGGTGTGTGTGTGTGAGGTGGGGTGGGGTGGGGGAGGGGGGACATGACACACTGTTGCCTTCACTGGGTCTTAGGTTAGAAATGGAAGGGAAAGACCATCTAATGAACACGTACTCTATGTTGACCTCCATCAACAGCTGTGATCGTCAGCGTAACTCAAAACAGGCATTATTGTGCCCTTGTTACAGATGAGGGACTGAGTATAAGACAGAGTCACAGTCCCCTGTCAGACTCCAGCCCATGCAGCCCTTCACAACATCACCCTGCATCCAAAGGAGGGACCGAGGACCACATGCCTGGCTTTAGAAGCCAGAAGGGTTGGTTCGAGGTGGGCCCTGTAGGCTGGGGGCCCTGCGGGGCTGGAGAGAGGAGGAGATAAGGTCTAGGTGTGCTGGTACCCCGCCAGACCCACTGGCCTGGCTTGCCTGCCGAGGGCAGCCCTGGGGCCCTGGTACCAGCTTTGAGGTCTGCCCTCTGCACCATGCCCACAGTCTAGGGCTGGTCTCTGCCGAGATCAGGGTTTCTTGGTTTCCACGGGTCTACCCCTGGCCCCTGGGTTGCTATGGGAGCCGCTGGAAGAGAGCAGCTGGAGAACTTTCCCACGCTGTGTGGGGTCTCCACCTCGGCTGGTCCGCCAGACTCAGAGCCAGACCTCAGGACCCCTGGGGCCTCTTGGGGGGAGGCCGACTTTTGTGTGTTTGTTGGGTTGTTTTTAGTTTTGTTTTTAAATTATTTTCTCCCATTTTGTGAGTTGTCTTTTGTGTTTGTTTCAAATTGTGGTAAAAGATGTGTCACAGGCTGGAGGTGTAGCTCAGTGACAGAATGAATTTTTGGGGTGTGTGCATGTGTGAGGGGTTGAGATAGGATTTCTCCGTGTAGCCCTGGCTGTCCTGGAACTCATTTTGTAGACCAGGCTAGTCTTGAACTCAGAGATCTATCTGTCTGCCTCTGCCTCCTTAGCGCTGGGATTAAAGGTGTGCGCCACCACGCCTGGCTGAACGCTTTCTTATTTTTAATTTTTAAATTTTATGTGTGTGTGTGTGTGTGCGCACATGTACACAATGGGGCTCAGAGGACACTCTGTGGGAGCTGCTTTTCTTCCTCTACTGTGGGTCCCAGGAATGGAACTCAGGTCGCCAGGCTTGGCGGCAAGCACACTTTACCTTCTGAGCCATCTTCCTACTCCCAGAGTACGTGCTTTGTATGAACTAGGTCCTGAGGGCTTCGCTCAAACTGGCCAACCACATGTATATGTAGAATATACAAATACCCTGGGGCTGGGGACACGGCTCAGCAGTTAAGAGGGTTGGCTGCTCTTCCAGAGGACTGAAGTTCAATTCCCAACACTCACTTGACAGCTCATAAGGGTCTCTAATTCCAGTCCCGGGGAATCTGATGTCCTCTTCTGGTCCCTGTGGACACCAGGTGTGTGCCTAGTGTGCTTGAAGGATAGCAGAAGGCATCAGGTCCCCGAGAGTGGAGTTACAGATAATTGTTAACTGCCAAGCGGGTGCTGGAAACTGAACCCAGGTCCTTTGGAAGAGGAGGCAATGCTGAATCGGCCCTCCAGGCCTTCCAGTAGTTTTTTTTTTTTTCAAGACAGGGTTTCTCTGTGTAGTTTTGTGCCTTTCCTGGAACTCGCTTTGGAGACCAGGCTGGCCTCGAACTCACATAGATCCGCCTGGCTCTGCCTCCTGAGTGCTGGGATTAAAGGCGTGCGCCACCACAGCCAGGCACCTTCCAGTATTTTTAACTGATTCACACAATAGCACTAACTGCATTTCTTTTCTTTTCTTTTCTTTTTTTAGATTTATTTATTATGCATAGTGTTCTGTCTGCACATATCCCCACAGGCCAGCAGAGGGCACCAGATCTCATTACAGATGGTTGTGAGCCACCATGTGGTTGCTGGGAATTGAACTCAGGACCTTTGGAAGAACAGCCAGTGCTCTTAACCTCTGAGCCATCTCTCCAGCCCTGCATTTCTGAGGACCTCGGTGACCACTGTCCAGAAGCCTACCATCCTCTCCAATGGGAACTCTATAGGCGTTATGTGATAACGTGAGGAGGCTTTGCAGGGTGGGGAGGTAGCCTGGAGAGAGGAGGAGATAAGGTCTAGGTGTGCTGGAACCCAGCCAGACCCACTGGCCTGACTTGCCTGCCGAGGTCAGCCCTGGGGGAGAGGAGGTGAGAGAACTCACTTTCCCTTTACATGCCCACAAGGCCCTGGAGCAGGAAGCTCAGCTCTCGGACCTGCTGGGGTTCCGTCCCTCCCTCCTGGCCTGGCCTGGCCCTCCCATGGGACCTCAGACAGCAGCCTAGCCTTCTCACTTGCCGCCAACCACTGCTGTACCCTCCCCAAAGCAGAAGTCGGGGGCCAGGTACCAGGTGACAGGCTGCGAGGCAGGTGAAGGGGGTCTCAGGATGGGACTACAGTTTCTTAAAGTGCCAGTTAGGTGTGAAGTTAGAGCCAAGAGTCAGCGGTGTGGGAGGGGGGGCGGGGAGAGACAAAGACTCCTTTCTTGACCATCTTGGGAAAGAATCCCACAGGGGAGGTAGAAAAAGAACCCAGAACTCTTGCGTTTCCAAGGTTCCCACAGCCTTTGAAAGCTAGGGTGTTCAGCTGGGGGACCTGGGGGTGGAGGGCGGATATGGCATGGTATTTCTCAAATATTTGAAAGCGAAACTATTGAGACTCCTGGTGCTGATGGTGATGGTGGTGTGGTGTGGGTGTGGTGTGGTGATGGTGGTGTAGTGTGGGTGTGGTGTGGTGTGGTGGTGGTGGTGTGTGTGAGAGATAGATAGATAGACAGACAGGCGGACGGACGGACAGATAGATAGATAGATAGCACCAGCTGGAAGTGGCTGTCAGATTCACTGAGGGGAAGGATGAAGTTCACCCTGACACCTCAGTCCTGCAGCAAAGAGGACTGCCTTCAAGGGCAGCTCCAGCCACTCAGAGGAATCCAGTCGGGCAGCATTTGTGTGGCTGAACACAAGAGCACCGGCGGACTGGGGGATGCAGGGCAAATTCCTCACCTGCCCATTATCTCACTTTATGCATTTGGATAATGAAGACAGTAGCAGAGTCGGACAGAAATGGCCACTATGAAGTAGATCTACTACTCAGGGAAGGAAGGAGCAGCGTCTCAAGGGGGGGGTGGGGCTGGGAGTTCCGGGGTGAGGTGGGGAGATCCTCTCCAACTGTCCTCTTGGCCCAAGGTTCCACGGAAGTGGACCCATGGGCCCATTCCAACAATGCCCCTAAGTCACCTGAAGTTTGTCACCTGCCACCAAATGGGCATCTGCCACCAAATGGGCATCTACCGTGCCCCCCCCTCACAGATGGAGCTGAGAAGAGCACAAGGCAAGGATGATTCTGCCCATTGTACAGATGAGCAGACTGAGGCTGGATCCCCTAATCTGCCCAGTCTAGTCCCAGGGAGATAGGGTTTGGTCTGGAACTTGGGTCTCAAGAAGCCTGAGCATGGCTCTTTCAAGCCTGGCCCCATTTCCCCCTCAGTGGAGGAGGGCTGATTGCTTGACAGGAAAGGAAGGCAGGATGGGCTCCATGCCTCTGGAACCGAGGCATGGAGCTCCCTCCCCTGACGTTGCCCCTAGAGGAGCCCTAGCCCAGGACAGTCACGGATGAAGAGGGGACAGGGCACAGTAGATTCCGTGTTGGGGGTGCAGGTAGGGGAGAGGGCAGAGGCACGGGAGTTCACTGTGCCACATTTTCCCCCACGCTCCTTCACGGAGGCCCCCGGAGGGAGGAATTCCACTCTCTTCTTTGAGTAGACAAGGAAACTGAGGTTTGGGAGATAAACTAACCTGCTCCAGGGTATCTGGCCTTGCTTCACAGTTCAGGCTCCCTGCTGGAGGTGGGGGGGGGGGGCGGTGCAATCATAAGCCACACTGGTTCAGACCTGGGAAGCTCTCTGAGCCTGGGCCAGGGCAGCCCCGTATCCCTGCCAGTGAATTCTGACTAACACACCGGGTGGGGGTCGGGGTGCTGTAACTAAGTTGTATTATCAGGGTATAGCCAGAAGACGGCTCAGTGTCTTTTGGCCCAGGGGCTCCCAAACAGTCAACATCGCCCCCACCCACCCTGGAAAGGTGTCGTCCATGGCTTCTGCTAATGACGGAGGGCAGGGGAAGAATGGCCAGGTGCCTGCTCCTGCTGGCGCCTTCCTGCAGGATTTTGAGTGCCTGCAGGATATGGAGGGAGGTCTGCTTTCCAACAGAGCCCTGAGTCCAGTGGGTGCGAACGTAGGCGTAGGGGGCTGCAGTACAGCTGAGCTTGTTGGAGGGAGGAACAGACCTGGGAGTTGTCACTGCCTCTGCTAGGTGTCTGCAAGCCGGCAAAGCAGCAGGAAGCATCGGCGGCGTCTCTTCAAAAACATCGCTGCCAGCCACTGGACTGAAGACATTGACTTGGGCGAGCCAGGTGTACTGGGGCACGTCTATAATCCCAGCACTTCGGAGGTGGAGGCAGGGGGATCCGGAGTTCAAGGGTTGGTTTGGCCTGCATGAGACTCTGTCTCAAAAGGAGGGAAGAAGGGAGAGAGAAAGGGAGAGGGAGAGAGAGAGGAAGAGATTGAGATTTCTGGTTGTGAGTTTCTGGGAACAGTCAAGAAGAGGGCAGGCAATGCTACCCCAGGGAACTTAGTCCAGGGTCAAGGTCAGGTCTGGTGGGACACGCTGGCTGTCCTTTTTACACTTTGCTTCTGGAATGGTGTGTGTCACATCCCTCACAGTCTGATGTGGGGTCTGTGAGCTGGTGTGAGGTCTGGGGTTGCTTTCAAACATTCCAAGAGAAACCCCAGTGGGAACTGGGTGTGGCCATGTAAGTCTGTAATCCTAGCACTTGGGGGGGGGCAGGGACGGGGACGGGGGGGGGGGGGGGACAGGGGACGACGACAGACAGGCGGATTGCTGCAAGCTTGAGTTGACTCCAAAAACAAACAAACAAGTAAGCAAACAGACAAAACAGAAACGAAACAAAAACAAAAATAACAGCCAAAAAACCTAAACAACAAAGCACATACACATACACACTTCAACCCAATAGGAAGTGAAAAAGGAAGATTACGAAGAAATCATGAAAGATGAAATTACATACATACATACATACATACATACATACATACATACATAGTCCTGGAACTCTCACTGTAGATCAACATGGACTTGAATTCAGAAATCCACCTGTCTCTGCCTCCCCAAGTGCTCGGATTAGATTGGTGCCATCATGGCCGGCTAAGAGATGAAATTTTTGTATGTATGTATGTATGTATATATATATATATATATATATATATATATATATATATATATATATATATATGTTCTAACTGCATGTAATGCCAGAAGAATGCATCAGATCCCACTCTAGATGGTTGTGAGCCACCACGTGGTTGCTGGGAATTGAACTCAGGACCTCTGGAAGAGCAGTCAGTGCTCTTTACCATTGAGCCATCTCTCCAGCTCAGAGATGAAATAAAAAAATAATAATAATTTTATTTTTTTATGGGAATATGTATGTGCCTGAGTGTATATCTGTGCACTGTGTGTGTGCAGGAGATCAGAAGAAAGTGTCCCCTAGGCATGGGGTTACAGGCAGTTGTGAGCTATCATGTGGGTGCTGGGAATCAAATCTGGGTCTTTATGAGCAGTAGTACTCTTAACCACTGAGCATCTCTCCAGCACTCAGAGGTGAAAGCTTGATAGTATCACATTTGGACAATGGGCTGGAGAATTAGTTATGTTGCTTTGTATTTGTGCATATATGGAAACGATCAAAATTTAAGATGACTTAATAATTAGAATTTGGCATAAATGCACAAGGTAAAAATAATCCATCTGCATGAAAGGATGGTAGCAGCAAATCCTGATCCCTGGCCCCACATGCAGCTCCTCTTCTAGGGCTAAGCTGTCATGGCACCCACTTCTAGAGCTGACCTTGGCGTATGCCTTTAATCCCAGCACTCAGGAGGCAGAGGCAAAAGCAGGCAGATCTCTGTGAGTTCAAGGCCAGCCTGGTCTACGAATTGAGTTTTAGGACAGCCAGGGCTGTTACACAGAGAAACTCTGTCCCCCCAAAAATAAAAATAAAAATACATAAACAGAACTAAAAAGTAATAAAAAAAAATAAAAATTATGGGGCTGGACACGGTGGTATATGACTGTAGTCTCAGTATTTGGGAGGCTAAGGCAGGAAGATAATTTTCATACAGGAGTTTAAGACCAGGCTGAGCAACAAGGTGAGACACTGATTTAATTAATTTAAAAATACAACACACATACACGGGCTAGAGAGATGGCTCAGAGGTTAAGAGCACTGCTTGCTCTTCCAAAGGTCCTGAGTTCAATTCCCAGCAACCACATGGTGGCACACAACTATCCGTAATGAGATGTGGTGCCCTCTTCTGGCCTGCAGGGATACGTGCAGACAGAACACTGTATACATAATAAATAAATCTTAAAAAAAAAAAACAAAAAACAAACCACACACATATACATACACACTCATTAGGTGAATGCGCAGCCCACCCCCCCATACACACACACACACACACACACACACACACACACACACAGAGTGTTTCAGCTGAGAGTTCAGTGGCAGAGTGATAATATAGCATGTCTAAAGCCCTGGTTCTCCCCCAACATTGCAGAAAACAAAAATGGCATCCTGTATACAGACAGGGGCAGTCTGTCTACACCAGTGATACTGTCTATCAATAGTGTTGCATAGTATCTGTTCACTCCTGGCCCTTATCCCTGGATACAGTATTTCCAAGCTCATTCCAGTCTCTGGTCTGTGTGTTTAGCTGCCTGGGTGAGCTGGGCATGACCTGTAGTTGGGATCAGTCCCTCTAGAGACAAGACCTTAACTGATTCCAGGAAGCCACCACCACAGTCCACACCACCCTGGCTGTCCTCGTCCCTGTCCACTTCCAGGCCTCATTCCCACTCTAGAGATACTCCCCTCCCAGCCTACATCCATCTACCTCCTGTTCTAAAATAGTTGTGTGTGGGCTGGAGAAGGCTCAGAGTTCGGTTCCTGAACCCATATCAGGTGGCTTACAGCCTCCTGTAACTCTGCTCCTGGGGATCTGATACCCTCTTCTGGCCTCCTCAGAGATACTTGAATACAGGCACACACACACACACACACACACACACACACACACACACACACACACCCCTTAAAAAATAAAATAGCTGGGCTGGAGAGATGGCTCAGTGGTTAAGAGTATAGACTGCTCTTCCAGAGGACCCAAGAGCCATTCCCAGCACCCACATGGTGGTTCACAACTGTCTGTAACTCCAGTTCCCGGGGCACTCAGTGTCCTTTTCTGGCCTCTTCTGGCACCAGGCATGTACATGGTGCACAGACACACGTGCAGACAAAACACTCATGCACCATAAAATAATAAAATAAAATAAAATGTTCCATGCTCCAGTTAGCCAGCCCATCAGCTCTCTGTCCATAGAGCCTTTCATTGTCCAAACTTACACCATTAAAAACTATGACCAGCCTCGCTCAGGGGCAATTTGCTGGCACAGGATCACAGCTTTAGACCCATTTCTGCATAGAAGTGTGAGGGCCGAGGGTCCATTCCTGTGTCATTTGGACACACACTGACGAAGGGTATGGGAGAGTCTCGTCTAACCCCTTATGGCTCCTCTCCTCTAGCACCGGGGTTCTTCGAGGCCCAGAGGCCCTGCTGGAATAACCAGCTCCCAGTGTTGGTAATGAGGCTGGGTGGCAGGGGGCCTGAACCCAGGTGACCCCCTTAAGCTCCTGTCTGGGTTCCTGCATGTCTCACGTTCCCAATGTCCAGGACCTTCCCTGTAAGTCGGTGGCCCTCTACCTCCCTGACGTTTTTTTCCGGCCAAGCAGCCGTTCATCCTGCCTTTGACTTAGGGAGATGTCACCACCCCAGGAGTTCTGTTCCTAGGGACAGGGACTTTGTCACAAGAGGCCCCTGGGAGGCTATGTCAGGCCCCCCTGGATCCTGTGACCTCCCTCCTCTTCCCTACTTCCCCTGCGGTATCTTCATAAATGGCACTGCCATTATGAGACATCCTTGGAAGCCTGGACGGGGCTGCTTGGAGACAACCAGGCAACAGAGCTGGATTATTTAAGGGAGAGAATGGGTGGGAGGGAACGGGTGACAGCAGTTTATTCAGGGATGGATGGTCTCTCTGCTGCAGGGGCGTGGCCCCTCCCTGTGCCCATTATTCCCAGCGTCCAGAGCCTGGGGTTCTCACTGAGGCCCAGCAGAAAGTCGCTTGGAATCCTGCCTGGCGGCAGCAGGAGCCAAACAATTTTGCATGTTCTAAAGGGGTTTGGAATAAGTTCTGGCTAGGGAATACTGGAGGGGAGGAGGGTGAATAACCTGTCAGAGAACCTTCTGGTGCTGAGGATAACCACAACTATTTTTCTGCTCAGAACTTCACCTGGGGTCCCTGTTGATTAAGGGATTTATATTTGCTTAATCTCAGAATGATACCAGGGTAGGGATGGCTCCTTTATAGATGTGGAAATGGTAACTCAGAGGAGTTAAGTCGCTTGCCTGAAGTCACACAGAGAAAGGGCAGAAATTGACTGAAAACTCAGATCTGTTTCAGGCAGATGACTCAACAAACCACCCCCACATTGCTGGGGCCGGCAGGGTCCTTGCAACCATCTACTTCAGCTCAAGCTGGCCTAGGAAGCTGGGTATCCTTGCTTGACGCAGGGCCATTCTCTCTGCTTTTCCATGACTCAGGTCCCATCCCTGGCTTGCAGGCACAAAATGCTTAGAGATGACCAACCAGCTTGTTGGCTTCTTCGTCTCTTCTACAGGTACTCAAGGCTACAGGTGCTTGAAGAACCATGCTGTAGTGGGTAGCCATTCCAGCTTTGGTCTGGAAGTTCTAACTCCCATTGAGGCTTTGGTAACTATCACGCCTACAAGGCGGGCCCAAAAGAGGGCCTCCTTCTCTTAGTTCCTGGACCCTGGACGCTGGAGGTAGACCGAACAGAGTTCTTCAGAGAACACCACCAGACTGTGCTGCGTCTTCCCCAGACCCTGTAGCCTATCCCTTCATTTGTGAGTTACCCCACAAAATAAACCTCCCTTTTAACTACGTGGAGTGGCCTTAATAATCTCACCAATACCATGCTGTAGGGCCAGCATGGAGGGAGCTCTAGGCTCCATCCTCGGTACCACATAAACAGGTGCGGTGACACTCACCTGTAATCTTAGCAATCTGGAAGAAGATGCTGGAGGACCTGGGCTTCAACAGCACCCTCAGCGACACAGGGACTTGGAGATAGCCAGACCCTGTCTCAAAAACAAAAGCCTAACCAAAAAGAAAACAAAAAAGAAACATCCAGACAAAAGTATTTACTTTGGGTCTTGTATATATATATATGTGTGATATATATATATATATATATATATATATACATATATATATATATATATATATATGAATGACTTACAGGCTGCAGTCCAACAATGGCGTTATGAATGGAAAGTTCAAGAATCTAGTAATTGTTCAGTCCCGAGAGGCTGGGTGTCTCAGCTGGTCTGCTGGGATCTCGAAGAAGGAATCTGGGTCTTGGTTTTAAGCATTCTGAGTGTTTGGGTGCTGTACCTCAGTAATAGAGCCTTGCCTCACTCAAGGCCCTGGGCTCTACCCCCAGCATCAGAAAAAGAAAAAAAAAATGCTTGAATTTAAACTTTGAACAATTTGAATTAGCGGGTGGGTTGTGGTGTGAGTGTGAATCCTGGTGATTCTGAGGCTGTCAGTTACCAGTACCTACCTAGTCTGGGGGATGTGCTTGGGTCTAGGGGATGTGCTTGTGTCCCACAGGCTTGCAGGGCCAGCATGTAGAGGAGTCCAAAGCCCCACAGATCTAGTGGGTGCACCAAGGATGGAATCCAAGGGGGACCGTGCTGTGGGATGTCTTTCTGTACACTGTGAATATGCATTGCTCTGATTGGTTGATAAATAAAGCTGCATTGGCCTATGGCAAGGCAGCTTAGAGGCAGGTGGGAAATCCAAGCAGATATAGGGAGAGAAGAAAGGAGAGGAGAGAGATGCCAGCCACCACCATAGGAGAAGCAAGATTCGAGCAGACTGGTAATGCCACGGCCATGTGGCAAAACATAGATTAATAGGAATGGGTTAATTTAAGATGAAAGAGCTAGCTAGCGAGAAGCCTGCCATAGGTCATACAGTTTATAAATAATATTAAACCTTTGAGTGATTATTTTATAAGCGGCTATTGGACCATGGGATCAGGGGGGGCCTTGGGGCTGGGTGGGACCAAATAAACCTTCCAGCTACAGGACCAGGCTTCTGAACTCAGTCAGGAGATGTCTTCTGCTCTGGCAGGATCAGGGCTAGGTTCTCAGTGTGAGCTCTGGTGGCAATAATAAATGAGAGTGACAGATGCCACCGGTAAGTGCTGGCACCCCTTTCATCCTGCAGGTGGTCCCAGGAAGCAAGAACTGCTGGAGACCTGTGGTGACTGGGAGGCATGTTAGGTAATGTGGAGGGTGAGCCCAAGGCTCTCTCCAGGCCTGTGTCTTCCTGGTTCAAAGCCAGTGTCCTTTATGCGTGGACTGTCCACAGCAGGACTCGGTCAACTATGGGAGGGATCCTGAGACAGAGCAAAGGGTCTGCCAGGGTAGCCATAGCAGCCCGTGACTGTTTGGGTTGGGAACTAGGTAACTGTCCCAGAGATCACCAAGCTTGGGGGGAGCCGCTGACACCTGCTCTGGAGTACTGTGTCAGTACTGTGGTCCCCAAGAGCAAGGACAGGTTGACTTCATCCTCTGTGTTCTGTGTCCCCAGGCTTGCCAGGCCCGACGGGAGCTGAGAGGAGCAGTGGGGTCTGCTTCTTGTCCCTTGTCAAATGTGATCTTTGGTTCCGACTCAGCACCTCGGCCTTCCGGACAGTCGTTTGTGCCTGTCAGGAAGTAACTTGTGGCTTGAGTGTTCCCAGGAGGGAAACTGGATTCCCACAGCTTCTGCCAAAGGCCTGGATTTGAGAGGGCTCTTTGAAGAGGACTGAAACCTGGCTAGGGTTGAGTGGTCCTGGGGCCCCACAAGCTACCGCCCCCCCCCCAGATGCTTTTTGCAGCGGCATCTGGCTGACCATGTAATGGGGCAGGGTGCTTTGTGTGTTCTATATGCATCTTCATTCAGGTGCAGGCACACACATACACACATGCACACCCACATACACACTTGAGCACACACATGCACACGCACACACACACAGTCACCCCCCCCCCAACATTTGCATGCCCACTTTCCCACTGAAGCCTTACACAGACACACAATTCCTTCTTCACATTCCTGCAGAGAAGCATACAAGCCTGGGCTGTGCACACACACACACACACACACACACACACACACACACACACACACGTTCAACACAAACATCTGTACAGGGCACCCCACTCCTTAGGCCTTTCAAGGTGTTACATAGGCGGATCTCTGTGAGTTCGAGGCCAGCCTGGTCTACAGAGCGAGCTCCAGGAAAGGCGCAAAACTACACAGAGAAACCCTGTCTCGAAAAACAAACAAACAAACCCCCCCCAAAACATAGTGTCTTTTATGGGCTGCCGGGGTTGTGGGGGTGCGTCCTGAACCCACTGCTTTCTCAGGTTCGGTTCTGTGGCCCATGAGTCCTTTCTTAGGAGAGCCGGGCTTTGCTCTGAGCTTTCGGCTGGCATCCAAGAAGCTTCTGCAGCAGTTGAGAGGTTCTGGACTGGCCCAGCTGGAGGAGCCGCTTCTCGGTCCTTGATTTCTACTGTCTGCTTGTGGTGCCCTAGGCTGCTCTGTGGCTTCTCGCCCCATCTCAAGTGGGGTGACTCTGGGGTGTCACTGGTCCAAGTGGGGTGACTCTGGTCCTTCAGGCCTGACTTTAGCCCTATGGTCAGGGCTTCAGAGCTTTCTTCTCAGAGCAGGGGCTTGGCTGGGGACTGGTAAGGCCTAAGGCTGGGCGGTGAGGCCTTCATGGTCTGTGGCCCATCCCTGTTCCGCCTCCAAGTCTCTAAGTCCCTGCTCTTGAGGCCTTTCCACTGAGCTGTGAGGTTGCCGGTTAGAGTCAGAAGGGCTGTGATTTCAGCTGTTTTTTTTTTTTTATTTTCCGGGCCTTCACACAGGGTTTCTCTGCGGGGTTCAACAAGAGCAGAGACGTGTGTGAGTGGTGCATTGTCACTGTGTGGAGATGCGCCAGAGACATGCCGGGGACCAAAGACAGGTCACACATGCTCTGACATCTCCAGGCACTGTCTTGAGAGGCAGACAGCCAAGGATCCAGTTTCTTCTGGACAGTGAGGGACACTGTGCATGTTTGTGTATGTACGCCCTTGTCTGTGTATGTATGTGTGTTTGCACATACCTGGCTGTGGGGCTTTGGGGGTATACTGTCCTGAAACATGTTCTCAGGCCTGCGGGGGCACCATTTGGGACTTGGGGAGGTGTTGGGGCCCATTTTAGGTTTCCTGGTAGCTGTTCCCAGCAGGACTGCTTAAGAGGTTGATTGGATCACGGGGGTGGGGTGGGGGGGTGGGGGTGGGGCTGAGTATCGGGTGTTTTCAGGGGTGAAAGAAACTCATCTCATATACAAAGAGGGCCTCCTGAGACAGAAGCAGGGATGAGCAGGTACACTTGGGAGACCGGAGGTCAAGGGTCAGGTAGCCTGTCCGGGTGCAAACCCAGAGCTCGCCAGAGCCAGCCGGCCCACCATTACTTGGAGGCAGTCGAGTATGGGCAGTGAGGATCTGCTTCTTGCCAAGACTGGGAGCTGCAGTTTTCTTAACCCAACCGTCAAGCTAACAACCTGCTCTTTAGGGGGCCCATCCTTGGACATCTGAAGAGGTTGAAGCCCAGACATGTCAGTCCTCTAGCTCAAGTTGCACAGGTGAAAAACAGCTTCTGGAAAAACAGCTCAGGTGTTCTGCTCTGTCTGGAGAAGCAGAGGGAAGCCAGGGGCTACCGATGTCCCGGGGACCTGGAGTTGGGGAGGGGGGTGTGGCGTCACCAGCCTATGCCGCTTTCTCCAGCCAAGGAGGCTGGAAGCCGGCCTTGGGTGTCTTCCAGAAGGAGCGGAGCCGACAAGGGAAGAGGAACTGGCTTCGCGGGCAGTGTTTCCCGCCCCCGACTTTTTCTCCAGGCGTAGGGCGAGCGGACGGAGGAAGCTGACCCGGAACGGGGCCCTCTGGGAATTGTAGCTGAGGCAGGGGACATGCCTATCGGAACCCGGTGGGGTGAGTGTGTCTTTAAGTTCGCGCCCCCTCCTCGTAGGAGGAGGCCGAAGCTGCGGCGGGCAAGGCTGGGTAGGGAGTGACCAGTCCCGCCCGGGCGTAGAGGGCGGGGGGATCCGGACTCGGGGCGGGGTTCCGGGGATGATTCGGGGCTTGGTGGCCGCAGCCTGGTGGGGTCTGCACCGCCTGGACTCTGCGGGATCTGCCTCCGCCCCCGGATGGGCCGGGAGGGTGGGCGGAGCTAGCTGGAGCCCGCGCCCGGCGCGCCCGCAGCCCGCTTAGGCGCCGGCAGTCCCCGGCCGTAGTGCGCGACGCTCCCCCGGAGCTGCGGCTGCCAGGTAAGCACTCGTGGGCCGCGCCGAGGGCGGATCGGGGTTCCTTGACTTAGGGTGGAGGCCTCCGGGCCACCCAGGCCTGCCCCAGGCCGGCTCCACCGCGCTCACCCAAAGCCCGAGCTGCTCCTGGGTCGTGCGCAGGTCGATCCCGGGTTCAGCTCCTGTACCCTGGCTTCCCTCGGAGCGGAGACATCGTGGGCTGGCAGTACCCGCTCCTCACTGGAGGCCTGGGAGTCCTCTTGGCCACCTGGGCTTCCGAAGAAGTTAGGAGACATAGCCGGGTCGCGATCCGTGCACGGGTCCCTCTCCACTCCCACCAACAGGGCCCTTGAGGCCCAGGGACAGGAGAGCAAACCCAGGGGCCTGGCAGGCACCAGCTTTGATCCTCCGCTCTGTTTGGTCTCTTCTGAGCCCGAATCTTTTTGGTGTGAGCAGGCGTGTGTGTGTGTGTGTGTGTGTGTGTGTGTGTGTGTGTGTGTAGAGTGTGTGCATTCATGTGCCTGTGCGTGTGTGGTGTGTGTCCGTCTGTCCTCTCACCAAGCTTCAGAGGACCCCCTGAAAGGACGTGAGTCAGAAAAGGTACAGTGCATGGGAGACTGACTGCCCCGGCCTCTTGTAGTGGCCAGAGTGCTCTTATTTTGGAAATCAGACTCAATAAAAGCCTCCCGGTCCGGGCAAGCTTGAGGCCATCTCTGCTCCGGCAGCCGCAGCCCCCGCCAGTCCTTGGCTGCCCACAGCCAGTGACAGAGCACCTGTGAGCTGTGGGCTCTGAGCCATACCCAGACAGTGTGGGAGGTGGGAGGACTAGGGAGGACTCTGTCCCCGCGTGGCTCTGCCCTGCAAGGGTAGACAAGACAGAAACACACAGCCAGTTCTCTGATAGGGAGTTTGATATCAGCCCTGGGCCACCGGTAGCAGTAGAAGAAAAATGCCAAGAGGCTACTCCTGGGAATTACAAAACACCAATGCTGCAAGGCTGGGGTGTCCTGAGACTTTGCACATAGATGTGTTTTCAGTGTCCCGGTGGGATCCGTCCCGCCCTCTCTGTTAGCATGACCCATCCAATCGGGACCTCTTTCCACCTCAGGGGCAACCAGCGTAGGAGGATTGAAGGGCAAGGACTTCCTGCTGCTGTGTGTCCACTAACTCCCCCCCCCCCCCCCCCAGATTTTGTTTGCTTTAGGGGGTCTAAGGACCCATTTGTTTTCTCCAGTCAGATGGAGCACAAGTCTGGGGCTGCTGAGGTTTGAGCAAGCCCTACAGGAGGAAGCCCTGACTTCCTTTTTGAAGAGCCTCCATCGTGGGGGCTGGAGGGGAGGGTGGGAGGCATTGGCCAGACGCGGTTTCCTGTGGAGGCAGACAGGCCCGAGGTGGCCCACTCTGCTCCCTTCTCTGGTATTGGAGTGGACAGGGTGGGGTCCTGGGCAATCTGACCCTACCTGTGAGGCCCCACAGTATCTGGCTCTCTACTCTGTCCTTATTGTTCCTGATAGGCGTTTCTACAACACTTTGGGGGAGGTGGCGGTGTACCTGTGTCCAAGGCCTTGGGCCCTATTCTTCTTAGTGGGAGCTTCCCAGTCGCAGGTGCGAGTGCCGTGTGGGCAGACCATGAGCTCATCATAGTCAGGTGTACAGCCATCTGGGCAGACAGACACAGGGAAGAACTGGACATACTTACCTGAAAACAGGCACAAAACGGGGTGGGCAGGCAACCCGAGAGCATAGACGCGTGAGCGGACAGGCGTGTGCGAGCATGTCAAGGAGGACCAGCCACAGACACACTCACAGACAGGCTTGTGTCCCCGGGATTGCAGTCTGCCTGGAGCAGGTGTGTGAACGGACAGACAGGTGGACTCACTGAAGAACGGACATGAATTTGAACGGGCATTTGTAGATACAAGACACCGAGTCTCAAGGTTCTCAAGTACCTAGGTAGACATAGAGCCAGCTGCGGACCCCCAGGGAAACACATATACTGGCCAGAGGGGCCTGCTAGTCAAGGCTAGGATCTTGATAGCTGCAGATGCTGAGATGCAGTCCCAGGTGAACGTTGCTATGGATATGGCAGCCTAGCCAACCATCATCTTGTTCGGCATGGAGGGACAGGTTCTCAGGTGCTGTGTGGTATGCTTCCTTCCTTCCTCATGTATCCCAGGCTAGCTTTGAACTCACTGTGTAGCCAAGGATAGCCTCAGGTTCCTGATCCTCCTGCCTCTACCCCCTAGACACTAAGGTTACAGGCATGCTTCGCCGCACCCAGTTTATAGGGTGCTGGGAATGGAACCCAGGGCCTTGTGCATGCTAGGCAAACACTTTACCAACTGAGACCCAGCCCCACTGTGGATTGATTTCTAGACCATGCTGGGAATGGTTGGAGGACCCCAGAGGGCTCAGTGTCCTGTTTTACTCTGAAGTCCTGTGACCTCCTGCCCCCTTAGTTATAGGGCTGAGTGTCTGGCCTGGGGCACCAGCAGAAACTTCTTAAGCCTTTGGTGGCATCCTTTTGTGGCCCCGGGACTCTTATGAACCTTCCCATTGCACTGTCCGCTGCTTCAGCTGCTGCCCGCCCCAGAGTCTGGCTCGAGGCTTTTCTGCTGATCTTAAGCCCTGAGCCGTCAGGCTGTGGTCTCTGTATACCACTGGGAGAGACGTGGAGGGTCTGGGATGAATGCTATCGCCCTTTGGCTTCAACAGAGCAGACTCTCCCACGTTCTGGCTGTGCTCACGGCTCCTCTTCTGCCCAGCCTGGCACCTTGGAGCCAGCCCTGACCCTGATACAGCCTGACACCAAATGCTCTTGTGACCTTCCACAGTTACTTCATGTCTCAGTTGCCTCATCTTTTACCCCAGCTCCCCGGAGGGTTAAATGGGGGACAATTCATGGAAAGCTAGTGACTTCGCATCTGTCAGTAAGGGTGCAAACCAGGATGGCCTAGAGACGCTTTGGCTTGGCTGGGAGCCTGGGCAAGCAGGGCATGGAGGCACGGGACACCCCTCTGTTGGAAGGGGCAGCCCACTCTGTCCTCTCTCTCTCTGCCTGTAGCCCCTCCTCGTCCTGGGGTCCTCTGAAAAGGGTCAGGAAGTGGCAGGCTGGGCGTGTGGAAGCTTGGGCTTTCTGCCTGCTGGGCCTCTGGGAGGGGAGCCAGTGGTTGGCTAAGAATAGCCCCAAATCATGGTTCTGGCCTCCCGGTGGGCAGCACTGCCTCTCCCTGGCTCCCGAGCAGGGGACTTGGAGACAGGCTTTTCATGTTTCCTGTGGCCAGCACGGCCTAGGGATGGGCCTGGGAGCCGGGAGCTGCAGGGAGCTGCAGGAGCTTGGCAGCAGCTGGCTCTGCCACTTTGCCCAGGCCTTTGTCTGGGACTTGGGGAGGAAGAAGTGAGTGAGTGAGCAACAGCCTTTGTCCGCTGCGGCTCTTCCCCCCAGGATGCCCCGATAGCCTCGCCCCTGACCATCTTCCCTCGACTCAAAAGAGCATGGTTCTGTAGCACACTGGAACAGAGTTCCTGTCCTGGCTCTGTGACCCTCAGCAGCACACCGATGTCTCTGTGCCTTATTTTCCTTATGTCACAGGGCGGGGGGAAGGGATTCCCCTGTAAGAATGTCACGGGAACGTAAGGCGGGTGTGTACGGAGATGGCTGGAGACTGTCTGGCTCACAGGATGTGTTAGGGAGACAGTGGGTGCCGTTAGCCATCACGATCACGTTTTTCCAGCAGGGTGGCTGGTGACACCAGAGAGGCCAGCGATTGTGCGCCATGTTGGGTGGGGACAAGGACCGAATGTCATTCTGATTTGGATTCTTCCCTGTGGGTTCCAGTACAGAGGATCTGTCGGTGGGGAACAGGGCTCAGTTGGTAAAGCTGGATCCCACGCAAACACAAGGATCTAAGCTCCGTCACTAAAACCCACTGAAGAGCCGGCTGCAGTCATGTGCATGCGGTGCTGGGGGAGTGGGCATGAGGATCCGTAGGGCGTGCTGGCCAGCCTGCCTCGCCAAACTGCTGAGAACCAGGTTCAGTGAGACACTGACTCCAAAAAACGTACAATAGAGTGATTTAGGTAGACATCCTAAATGTCAGCCTCCAGCCCTCACGCATGGCCACACACGTGCATGAACACCGGTGCGCACACAGAGGTGAAGTATCTTTCTCGAGGTGGATTGGCCTCTGATCACCTAGGAGCACACACCTGAAGTACACCACTCTCCACTGGGGCCCACCCACCGTGTGCAGGTTATTGCCACCCATGGTTGGAGCTGGACGGTACGGTTTCCCTGGGCAGTCACTTGGTCACTAAGGTAGGCGCTGGACCTTTGGCGCCTCCTGTGAGTGTGTCGTGACCTGACTCACTCAGGACCTGTCAGTAAGCTCAAGGTTCCAGATGCCCATGACAAAGGGCCATGTCAGGACGTCAGGTCCTAGGCTGCAGAGAAGTGTGGGGCAGGCCTCTCCTCTGTGGACTCTGATGGGCATCAGCTTGGGTGATGGTCCGGTTGTCTGCTCTGAACACGTTCTCAATTGCAGAGTGGGTGGAAATTTTTTCTCTTCCTGCCTTTTTAGAAATTGCACGCTTTTAATCCCAGCACTCGGGAGGCAGAGCCAGGGGGATCTCTGTGAGTTTGAGGCCAGCCTGGTCTGCAGAGTGCGTTCCAGGACAGCCAGGGCTACACAGAGAAACCTGGTCCTGAAAAACCAAAAGACAAATCCAGACAAAACAAAGAAAGAAACAAACAAAAACAAAACAAAACAAAAAGAAGGAAGAAAAAAAAAAGAAATTGTATGCATGCATGTGAATGTAGAGTTCAGAAGTTAACCTCAAGTCATTCCTTGGGCATCCTTCCTCAGGCAGGCAGGCACCACCCACCTTGTTTTTGAGATAGGATTTCTTACTGGCCTGGAGCTTCCTGGGTAAGCTAGGCTGGCTGGCCAGTGAGCCCCAGGGATCCGCCTTTCTAGCTTTGGGCTAACAGGCACGCACCGCATTCTTACCTGACTTCTGAGCATCATGCTTGTAAGAAAAGTGCTTTACAGCTCGGCAGTGGTGACACACACCTTTAACTGCAGCACTCGGGAGGCGGAGGCAAGTGGATCTCCGTGAGTTCGAGGCCAGCCTGGTCTACGGAGCGAGTTCCAGGACAGCCAGGGCTACACAGAGAAACCCTGTCTCGAACAACAAGACAAAAATAAAAAATAAAAATAAAAGAAAGAAAGAAAAAAAAAGAGAAAGAAAAAAGAAAAGCACTCTACTGAGCTCTCTCTAGTCTTGCCTTTTGTGTTTATATTTACATTCCCCACTCTCTTGACTGTGGGCCTGTATGTCTTGGTGTGTGTGTGTGTGTCAGAGGACAGCTGTGGATGTTGGCCTTTGGCTTCTGCCTTGTTTGAGGCAGGGTCTCTTTGTTGACTAGCCGCTATCCTTCTCACAGGAGGAGCTCTGGGGTTACAGATGTACGTGGCCGTGTCTGACTTTCACACGGGTTCTGGGGATTCGAACTCAGGTCCTTGTGCTTGCATGGCATCCGTTTCACCAACAGAGCCCTCTCTCTAGCCTCCTTGTCTCGGTTTTTGTGTGTGTTTTGGAGGCAGAATCTCCCGTTTGATAGCCCAGGCTAGCTTGGAACTCATTAGTTGTTCAGGCTGACCTCGAACATTTGGCCCATCCTTCTGCCTCAGTCTTCCAAGTCCTGGGATTTACAGGCATGTGCTACTTTTGGTTAGTCCATTGTTTTTTTTTTTTTTGAGCAGTCCTTTCCTTGAACATACAATGATCTGTTTTAGGGTAGGTAAAATGCCTCACTGGGTAAACATACTTGCCCCAAGCCTGACCAGGCATCACCATAGAAGCATTTGGCCTGACACACTGCTTGGTGGGGATTGATTCATCTTGGAGTGCTTCGGCTGAAAGCTGAGGGTCTGTGTGGACGTGTCCTCCAGCTAGCAGCTTCAAGCAGGGTTCCCATCGCACTTCTTGTGTCTGTGAGTTACTAGAAGGAATCCGGCCCTGCAGAAGGCAGTTGGTTGGGTGTCCGGAAGAGCCTTGGGGTCTGTGAGGAGAAGGAGCAGGTGCCGAGGTTTGCTGGGAGCTCCAGAGACGGCTTGCTTCGTCTTCTCTTTTCTTAGCAGTGCTCGGTCGGGGCCTCAGCACAGGAATGCTTTCTGGCATGTGTGTGGGTGGAGGGCTGGGCCTGTCTGCACCTCTGGAGGAAGGGGCCCAGCAGGCATGGATGTCACTACCAAACCCCGGGCAGTCTGTTCGCCTCTGAATCTCTGTGGTCACACTTCCTCCTTGACACTGGCCTAGATGGGTAAACACAACCCTTGTCCTTCTGCCTGTGAAGTTTTAATATCTCCCCTAATTTAATAATTCAGTGTAGTGTCTTGACACTATCGTGTGAAGTATTTCCCAGGTAGATGTTCTGTGTTGGGATGACTACCCAGGTCTAGCTACTGCTTACTCAGATGGGGTTGACTTGGAACTTAGGGACAAGAAAGGGGGTGGGAAAGAGTAGGCCTGGGAGAGGAGGCATCCTACAGCCTGGCACTGCTTAATCTGTGTTACTGACAAATAATTTCTCTCTCTCTCTCTCTCTCTCTCTCTCTCTCTCTCTCTCTCTCTGAAAAGATCTTGCCATACAGCTCAGGCTGGCCCAAAACTTACTGTGATCCTCCTGCCTCAACCTCCTGTCTGCTGAGATTTTAGGCATATGCTACCACACCTGGCTTGAGAATAACTCACATGTCATTCAGCTCTCCCATCTGAGGTGTTTAGTTCGGCTGCTTCTGTTCAGTATATTCACAGATGGTGCACCTGTCACCAAGGTCTAATTATACAGCATTTTCATGATCCCCCAAAGACACTGTCTTAGTTAGGGTTTCTATTGCTGTGAAGAGACACCATGACCATGGCAACTCTAATAAGGAAAACATTTCACTGGAGTGGCTCGCTTACCATTTCAGAGGTTCAGTCCATTACCATCATGGCAGGGAGCATGGCAGCATGCAGGCAGACATGGTGCTGGCTACAGCTTGACCAGAAGGCAACAGGAAATGGACTGAGACAATGGTCGGTATGTTGAACATAGGAAACCTCAAAGCCCACCCCCACAGTGACACACTTCCTCCAACAAGGCCACACCCACTCCAACAAAGCTACACCCCCTAATAGTGCCACTTCCTATGAGCTTACGGGATCCAATTACAGTCAGATTACTACAGACACCCTGTACTATTAGTATTGTCTACTTACCCCAACCCAGGAGTCCACTGTCTAGCTCTATAGATTTCCTGATCCGGGACACTTCATATAACTAGTCATACCACGGGTGTTATTTGTAGATTGATTTTTGCCACCTTGGGACAGAGTCTGATATATATCAGGCTGACTTTGACTTCCTGTGTAGCAGAGAGTGACCTTGAACTCTTTATTCTCTCGCCGCCATCTTTCAAGTGCCTGGGATTACAGGAAAGTACCATCTTGTCCAGTTTATGCCGCACTGGAGATCAAACCCAGGGCTTCCTGCCTGCTAAGTAAACATTCTTCTGGAAAAGCTACATCCCAGCTCCAGGTTCCTTTTCAAAGACATTCCTCCTTCAGAGATAGAAAGTGCTTCTCCTCCTCCTCCTCCTCCTCCTCCTCCTCCTCCTCCTCCTCCTTCTTCTTCTTCTACTTCTTCTACTTCTTCTTCTTCTCCTTCTCCTTCTCCTCCTCCTCCTCCTCCTCCTTCTCCTTCTCCTTCAATATACTAAGAGGCGGATGATGCCGATGCAGTGGGAGGGCATGGAGGACTCAGGGGCCCAGGATTAGGAGGCCTCGGTGTCTTCTGCAGAGGATTCAGCAGCAGTCTTAGGGGCTGCGGTTGTGGTCGAGGTCATGGCCGTGGTCGAGGCCCTTGGGCTCGTGGAGGTAAAGCCAAAGACAAGGAGGGGGTCCCCATCACCAAGCTGGGCCGCCTGGTCAAGGACATGAAGATCAAGTCCCTGGAAGAGATCTACCTGTTCTCCATGCCCATTAAGGAATCCGAGATCATTGACTTTTTCCAGGACGCATCCCTAAAGGATGAGGTTCTGAAGATCATGCCAGTGTAGAAGCAGACTCGGGCTGGCCAGCGGATCAGGTTCAAGGCTTTTGTTGCTATTGGGGACGACTACACTCGTCATGTTGGTTTTGGTGCGAAGTGCTCCAAGGAGGTAGCCACTGCCCTCTGAGGGAGCCATCATCTTGGCCAAGCTGTCCATTGTCCCTGTGCGGAGAGGCTACTGAGGGAACAAGATTGGCAAGCCCCACACTGTCCCATGCAAAGTGACAGGCCGCTGTGGCTCTGTGTTGGTGCGTCTCATCCCTGTCCCCAGAGACACTGGCATCGTCCGCTCCTGAGCCGAATAAGCTACTGATGATGGTCGTATTGATGACTGCTACACGTCAGCCAGGGGCTGCACTGCCACCCCGGGCAACTTTGCCAAGGCCACCTTTGATGCCATCTCCAAGACCTACAGCTACCTGACCCCCCGGCCTCTGTCTGGAAAGAGACTGTGAAAACCCACACCCGAGTCTCTGTTCAGAGGACCTAGGCTGCAGCTGTGGCCACCACATAAGGGTTTTTATACAAAAATAGAGTGAATTAAGTCTGTTATATAAAAAAAGAGAAAAGTACTTGTTGGTTTAAATTACTCACATTAGAGTGTAACGTACATATACATGTTAGACCCAAGTGCCTGAGAATTCAGGTCTTATTTAACTAGGAAACAAACATGGGGTGGTTTGACTAAGGCTCAGTGGTAGAGCGCTTGTCTATCATGCTCAAAACCTTGGGTTCTATCCCTAGCATCATCAAAAAGCAAACACCTAGAGAATCAGGAATGCAAAGGATGCTGGAAAGCCAGCCACCTGCGGGGAGCCATGCTGGTGTGGGGAAGTGGCCCAGTCTCAGAGGTGGCCAGTGCTGGGTGGCCGGCAGAGCTCTGGGGCCCTGGCCTCTCCTGACTTGGCCTCCAGCTACCTGGACTGTGTTCAGACTATGTATATCAAGGACTTGGAGCTGGGTGTGTGGATTGGGGTAACCAGACCTCCCAGTTAAGCCCACATTGCCCGTGAGTGACTTTGTCTGTCTGTCTGTCTCAATTGGTCGGCCTTAGCTCCTGGCAGGCCTGTTTCTGGGCTTGCCGATAAGGGCGGAATAATGGCACTATTGACATTGTATGGAGTGGTTCTTCAGCCCACTTCTTGTGGGAGTCAGGACTTGGCGCAGCAGCCAAGGGCTTTGCCCGGGACACACAGATGTTCTCGACTCCACCAGCCTGCTTGGAAACTAGGCCCTGTCAGTCAGGCAGGGCCATGCTCCCGTGGGGGTGAGGTGGCCTCGTTCGCCCTCCCGACTCCATGTTCGGACTTGAGCCCGTCTTTCTTGGTGCTGTGTGTGATGTTGTCCCGTGGCCTTCGTGGAGAAGGAACTGGGTTCTAAACGTGGAAACAAACCCCAGCCCAGACTGCACGACAGTACAAGGTGGTCCTTACAATTAGGGTGGCTTTTTTTTTCAATATGTATGAGGGTTTACCTGTGTGTGTGTGTGTGTGTGTGTGTGTGTGTGTGTGTGTGTGTGTGTGTGTTGCTCATCGAGGTCAGAGAGGGCACTGGATCCCTGGAATTGGAGTCACAGAAGGTTGTGAGCTGCCCTGTGGGTGCTCTGGAAACCAAACCTGGGTCCTCCAGAAGAGCAGTCACAAATTGTGTTCCTTTGTTCCTGCGGTGGGCCTGAGCCGTATTTCTAACCTGTGGGAGTTGGAATAAAGCTCTCTTACCTGTCTAGAAGAGACGCCCAGGAGTGAATTGTTGGCTGGAATCCTTCTTTTACCAAGAAGGAAGCTGAGGAGCTTCCAGACGGCCAGCAACAGGAAGTGTCACTCAGTCTGTCTGACCTCCCCCCCCCAACTCTTCCCCACCCCCACCCTGGCTGCAACTTCCAGATCAAGCTGGAGTGGAGGGGGGGGAAGGGGGACTATGCTTCTGAGCCTCAGAATGGACACGCCCACTCAGCAGTCGTCTCCCCCTCCTCCTCGGTCCCCTATCCCTGGTCCCAGCAGAGCAGACGGTCAGGTTTAGGTTTGCCCTTGTCTCTGTCTTTCGACAAGTTTTCATGTAGCTCAGGCTGGCGTGAGACTCGCTATGTAGCAGAGGCTGGCCTTGAACTCCTGATCCTCCTCCTGTCTCTAGCTCCCGAGTTCTGGAGTACATGGTACCACCGTGCTTGGTGTAGATGGTGTTAAGGAATTAACCAGGGTTTTGTGAGTGCCAGGCAAATTCTCTGCCGACTGTGCCACATCCGCAGCCTTTTCTAGAACAGGCTCGTCTTCTCCACCAGAAACTCTGTGCCCGGTAGACACCAACTCTTCAGTGTCTGAAAGCCACTGTCCTGCTTCCTGGCTCCGGTGGATGGCTATGGGAGCCACGAAGTGGAGCCACACAGCTCTCCTTGTTCCGTTTCTGGCTCGTTCAAACAGCGTAGTGTCCTCAGGGTTCCCCCATGTGGCAGCACCTGCCAGAATTTCCTTCCTTCTTGGGCCCTAATTGTTCTCCTTGTTTTATTTGTGAGAGAGCCTTGTTATGTAGCCCGGTCTGGCCTTGAACTCAGGATCCTCCTGCCTCTGCCTCCATGCGACTGACTATTCTTTTAATTTTTTTTTTTTTAAGATTTATTTTTGTTTTATGTGTATGTATATGTGCTACGTGTGTGCCTAGAACTGGAGTTACAGATGGTTGTGAACCACTGTGTGCATGCTGGGAATCTAACCTGGGTTCTCCGGAAGAGCAGCCACGGCTCTTAACTGCTGAGCCGTTTCTCCAGCCCAGTGTAACTATTTTTTTGGGGGGGGGCATTTCACATTTGAGGATCGAGTGAGGAGCCAGCACTGGGGAAGGAGATGACAGCTGCTGGGGTGTTTTTTTGTTTTCTGAGACAGGGTTTCTCAGTTTCTCAGTGTTGTTTCGATGCCTGTCCTGGATCTCGCTCTGTAGACCAGGCTGACCTCGAACTCACAGAGTTTGGGATTAAATCCCGAATGCTGGGATTAAAGGCGTGCACCACGACTGCCCGGTGACAGCTGCTGTTTTTTATAAGGTGCCACCCCTTCCCTGTGGGCTCTCGGCTGTTGTCACCTGACAGGAGAGAGTCTGGGCTGAGAGAAGTTCATACTGTGGCCAAGTTCACATTGCTGAGCCAGGCTTGGCTGCCAGGTCTCCCTGGCTGCATAGCCTCGGTCGGCTCTGTGTTCCTGACCCCAAAGCGGGCTTTTAGGTCCCTGCCTGGAATCAATCCTTCCTGTTACTTCCCCTGTCTGTACATGGAGCCAACTGATGCCCAGGGGGACGCAGGCCTGTCTTCAGGCCCGGGTGCCCGGCTTGATGGACATCCCTTCTTTGCAGTAGCCTCAGAGCCAGGCTGGGGTGTGCAGGCAGGTGGCCCTCAGAGCCCCCCATCACAAAGCCAGGGGGGAAGAAGCCCAGCCCAGGGTGGCTGTCATGCAGGATGTCCCTCTTGGCAGGACCTTTCCCTGAACAAACAGTGCCAGGAGCTTCAGGATGGTGGGGACAGATAAACAGGAAGAGGAGAAACCAAACCCCATCTTCCCGGGCAGCCTGGCGCCCCTCCCTGCGGCTCTCTTGGCCTGGAGTTAGGAAGGGTAGACAGAGAGGCCTGGGGACTAGGCTCACCCCGTCTGGGCCCTAGGGTCATGGTTTGTCTCGATGAGTGGGGTGAACCCAGTATTAGGTGGTACTCCGCTCTGAATTTGGCGCCAGTATTCTTTGCCATCCAGCTGTGTTTGCTGGCCGCCCTGTGGGGCACAGAGAAGAGCCCAGCAGCAGGTGTGTGTGGAATTGCTGGCCATGGCCAGGCAGATGGGCCCGGCAGGGGTCATCTCAGTCTGGCTGGGCATCCTCATCATCATGATTTAAAATTTTTATTATTATGCTCATGTGCATGTATTAGTCGGGGTTCTCCGGAGGAAGAGAACGGATAGGATGAATCTGTGTCTTTATCTCTATATAAAGGGGATTTAGTAGACTTGCTTACAGGCTGTGGTCCGGCTAGTCTCCCAACCGAGAGTCCAGGAGGCTGGATGTCTCAGCTGGTTATCAGTATACCTTGGAATACTGAAGAAACAGGCTCTATTTACCAGTCAAAGGGATGAACTTGCCAGCAAGAGTGAGGGCAAGCAGGCAAAAGGCAGACGCTTCCTTCTCCACGTCTTTTCACGTGGGCCGCCACCTGAAGCTGTGGCCCAGACAGGGTAGGTCTTCTGACCTCAAAGGAGCCAATCAAGAAAAGTCCTCACAGGTGTGCCTAGCTGCTCGGGTCTCAGTTAATTCCAGATGTGGTCAGGTTGACAAACAACAGTAACCACCGCAGTGTATGAATGCTTTACCTGTGCACCACATGCTTGCAGGGCCCCCAGAGACCAGAACTGAGCATCGGATTCCCTAGGACTCGAGTAATAAGCTAGTGTGTCGCTGCTGGGAATTGAATTCCGGCCCCCTGGAAGAGCAGCCAGTGCTCTTACCCATCTCTGGAGCCATCTCTCCAGCCCCAGGAAGCGGTATTTTTGTCTCACGGACTCTGACCCGGAAGTACAGAGGGCTTCAGTCAAGGCTGCCAGGGTGCTGGTGCTGAGGCAGGACTCGAGGGTCTACCCACCCTGTGCCTTGATCCGGCTGCTGTCAGCTGTAGACCTGGCCTGGGCTGCTGGGAATTTCTTTCTCTCCTCTTAGAGCTGTTGCAGTGGTAGCGTGAAGGGGCCAAGTTACAGGTGTATCAGGCTTTTTCTTTTGGGCCACCAACCAGCTCCCAAATCATGACACGGAGACTTATTAGTAGTTATGAATGCTCGGCCTTAGCTTAAGCTCATTTCTTGCTAGCTCTTATAATGTAACCTGTTTCTCTTCATCTACATTTTGCCTCTGGGCTTTTTACCTTTCTTTCCTTCTGTAAATCTTACTTTTTTTTTTTTTAAAAAAAGATTTATTTATTTTATTATGTATACAGTGTTCTGTCTGCATGTATGCCTGCAGGCCAGAAGAGGGCACCAGATCTTACTACAGATGGTCGTGAGCCACCATGTGGTTACTGGGAATTGAACTCAGGTCCTCTGGATCAGCAGCCAGTGCTCTTAACCTCTGAGCCATCTCCCCAGCCCAGTCTTACTTTTACTGCTTTTCATATCTGTCTGGAAGCTGCCTGCTTCTACCCCGGGTGTGTGCCCCCACCCCCCCTTGTTCTCTCCTCTCCAGATTCTTCCTCCTATTTATTCTCTCTGCCCACCAGCCCCGCCTACCCCTCTCCTGCCTAGCTATTGGCCGTTCAGCTTTTTAATTAGACCAATCAGGTGCCTTAGGCAGGCAAGGTGAAACAAATACCACCCATCTTGACATAACTAAACAAATACAGCACAAACAAATGAGCACGTCTTTACACAGCTCAAGTGATATTCCACAACACTCAGGCTCCCTGTTCCAGAGAAATTTCGAGTCCTTGCTAGGGTGCCTTTCCACATGCTTCCTCCTCTGCGTGGCCTCCGGACAGTGACTCTTGGCTGTGGCCATGCCCCCATACTGTTGCCCAGCCTGGGCAGTACATCTCACCAACAGAGTGACACCTGACCTCTTGGTTCAGTGCCCAAGGCACTTGGGGTCCCCCTCCTGCCCTCTATTCTAGTCCCAGGTACCATGTGATTTCCCAGGAGACCCTGCACAGCACAGGACACCAATCTGTGTTGTTCCTCCTGGAAACGACACCATTATTTTCCTTTCCAGGCTTGGTTCCCTTGCGGTCTTCAGGAACCTTCCCTGATGGATGGTTAACATCTCCCTGACTGCAGCTCAGGGTCATGGGAAAGGTGCTGGAGGCTCTAGCCTGCTCTCAGCCTCTTTGAGCCTCAGTTTCCCCATCTGTGAATTGGGATGGCTAGGTGTCGGTGTCGGGGAGAGTTCGAGAAAGCCTGAGTTTTCTTTCCCTGGCTTGATGTGAAGCCGGCCGGGACTCGGAGAAACATGGCCTTCTCAGGGTTAAGTCCCTTCCGTGCCAGAGGCGGAAGCAAAGAGGACAGAGTGTGAAATGAAGTCACTTCCCTGCCCAGGGGGCTGCCCTGGGCGTGGCTTTTGCAGTAAATCCTATTTCCTCCTCAGCTTCCATGTGCCCACACACTCCCAGCTCCCATGACCCCACGGGTCACTAGCAGGTGGGGGCTCCTGATGGAATGCTGGCCTGTCTTTCATCCGGCGAGTTCCGCTTCCTGCCTGAAAAAGCCATCCACCTTTCCTGCCTGGAATTCCATCAGTGGGGTCCAAGGAAGCTGTGTGACTGGTCCAGGGAGACTCTCTCAGGCCAGTAGTAGTGTGAGGTGAGGAAGCCGCATGGCTGCCCTTGGGCCTCATTTCTTCTGGGGATCCTGGGCTGCCTGTGTCAACAAGAAAGCTGACCTGGTCAGGACAGCACACAATGACCTCATGTAACCCTCAGTACCCTGCAGGAAATGGGGTGCAGAGGCCGTGGCCAGGCCTCTGGAGCAGGATAGCGCTGGCAGAGAAGTCTTGCTGACTTCAGAGTCCTGGTTTTTCCTACAGGAAGGTGTTTATGAGTCTGTCTGTGGTACTCAAGGGCGGGCCCACTTCTGGGGGAGGTGCCAGCATATCTTTGGTTGATACTGAACCGTGGCTGCTCATCCCAATGGCCTTACAGTGTATGGGGTATGTCTGTGGTAGGAGAAATGGAGAAAATAAGACCAGAAGCGTAGCTCTATGGAGAAGGCCTTACTTTTGAATGCATGATGTGACTCGTTCATTCCCAAGCACCACAAAAAACAAAAACAAAACAAAAAACCCACCAAAAACCAACCAAACAAAAAACTCCAAAAAAAAGTCAGAGAAGATAAAAGTATTTGGAAAGATGAGAAAAATCACCTGGGCTATCCCTGCCCCCCTAAGAGCATTTTAAACTGTATCATTGCAGGCATGTGTGTGCCCTCCTGGCCAGAGTGTCATTGTTTCAGTTTTCCAAGGCTCTTTGGTGTCTGGCCCAGGGGAAGTGAGCCCGGTGCCCATTTCTGCTTTTGCATTCGGTGGCCTGTGATCTGCTGCTTGGTTCAAATGTGTGGAGAAGGCTCATCCGTCCATCGATGCGTGGGTGGATCGCGATGTTTCAGTCACCTGGGGGCACTTCCCTTTGATACTTGGTAAAAATACTACTAGCAGTAGATTCCATTGATTTATTTCAGATAGGGTCTTACCGTGAAGGGCTGGTTCCCTGGAACTCCAAAGGTATACACTTTGGATCACGGAGATCCGCCTGCCTCTGCCTCCCAAGTGCTGGGAGTCGCAAACAAGCCATGGCGTGGGCATAGAGGGTGGAGGGTGACTTGCCGGATGTGGGTCTCTCTGTCTTCTGGGTCCTGGGTCCTAACCAAACTTAGGTCATCAGGCTTGGTGTCAAGTGCCTTTCCCCCCTGAGCCATGTCGTTAGCCCAGGAGTAGATTATTAGAAGTGAGCAGAGCGTCTAGACACGTTAGTGATCTTTCTCTATTAAACCCAAATCCCATGAGCATGCTACATTTTGAATGACTTTTCTGTGACTTTGTAACATCAGGTGCAGGCCTTTGGGGGAAACACTGGCTTACTAGGCAGGAAGACACTAACCCCCCCCCCCCCCCAATAGAGACAGGGTCTCTCTATGGCTTCGAACTCCAGAGAGATCCACCTGCATTTCTCTCCTGAGTGCTGGGATTAAAGGTGTGCACCATCACACCTGGCAGATCTTTTGAGAAGGTTCTCATTCAGGCTGGCCTTGAATTCCCTGTGTAGCCAAGGATGGCCTCGAACGTCTGATCCCCCTGGCTCCATCTTGTAAGTTCTGGACTTGTACCACCATACACTGTAGTTGGACTTTGTCTCGGGGACTGTCGGCTCCCAATAATGACAGGAAGACTTGTTATTAATTATGAAAGCTTGGCCAATAGCTTAGGCTTGTTCCTAACTAGTTCTTATAACTTAAATTCACCCATCTCTTTTAATCTACATTCTTTTATGTGGTTTAGTTACCTTTACTCTGTACTCCCATTCTGCTTCCTCTCCATTTGGCTGGCGACTCCTCCTTTCTTCTTCCTCCCAGAGTTCTCTCTGTCCCGAAGTCCTCGCTATACCTCCTGCCTAGCTATGGGCCATCCAGCTTTTTATTAAACCAGAGTGACACATCTTCACAGTGTACAAAAAGATCATTCCACAACAGTGCACAGTGTGTGTGGTATCAGGGATTGAACCCAGGACCTTTGGCATGCTAGGCAAACATTCTACCTGTTGAGTGACATCCCCAGCCTGTCCATTACTGTTACTATTGCATTTATCACCTGAGTAATTTTCATGCTTTGAGAACCTGTGCACTCATGGTTCCTGGTGCAGGTCTGGTTTTTTTCCCACCGAGAGCTCTGACCTTACCAGCGGCTGAAAACCCGTTCACTCTTCTCCGTTTTGGGAACTACACTGTTTTCTCTCAAGTGAAAATGCCCTCTTTGGACCAAAAGGCCAGTTTAACTCTGGCTCCTAACCAGCTCTGGTACAATATTTTTCCAGACCCCTCTCACACCGAGGTGAGAGCAGCTGAATTGGGTCAGCACAGCGATATTGAAAAGCCGTGGCTCAGGCTGGAGAGATGACTCAGAGGTTAAGAGCACTGGCTGCTCTTCCAGAGGACCTGAGTTCAATTCCCAGCAACCACAGGGTGGCTCACAACCATCTGTAATGAGATCTGGTGCCCTCTTCTGGCCTGCAGACATATGTTAATAAATCTTTTTTTTTTTTTTTTTTAAAGGCGGTGGCTCTGGGTAACTTTCACTGCCTCGTTGAGGACACTCTGAGATGATACGGGTGCTGTATGTTGTCACAGTGAGAACACAGTCCAGCCACGTGGGGCACTGCCTTGCTCCCTGCTGTGGCTGTGACATGTTTACCCACTGTGGCTTTTGCCCCACAAAATACCAGCCCATCAAGGAAAGCAGCATGCTGTCACCTGTGTTCCCATCTGGGTAACCTGGAATGAAGATACTGGGGACCCTGGTATCCCTGAGAAGCGTGCTTACAGAACTGCAGTCCTCTGCCCAGTGTCTGGGCTATCTTGGTGGCCACTGCACACCACCCGTTCCTTTTTTCCTTTTGCAGGTTTACTGGTCACCATTTCAGTAGCAATCCAGACATTTTCTTGCCCATCATCTTCGTGTGTGTTCATGTGTCTATGTACATGGGGTGCGTATGCGTGCAAGTCAGAGGTCAGCATTGGGCGGGTGTCTTTTTCAATGGCTCTCACTGGCTGAGTTAGTCTGACTGGCTAGCAACCTCCAGGGATCTGCGTCTTGGTATCTCTGGTGCTGGTCGAAAAGATGCCCCAGGCTTTTTTTTATGTGGTGCCGGGCATTGAACTTGGGTTCTCTTGCTTATGTAGGAGGCACTGAACCCACTGAACCGTCTCCCCAGCTCACCTGTCCTAATTTTTATATTGTCCCCCAACAACCCAGATAGAGCACATTATACTGTCTGGTGTTAAAAAGTCATTATTTGGTTAGTTGGTGTTGTGGTAGTTTGAATGTAATTGGCCCCCATAAGCTCATAAGGAGTAGTAGCACTATTAGGAGGCGTGGCTTTGTTGGAGGAAGTGTGTCACTATGGAGGCGGGCTTTTGAGGTCTCATATATCCTCAAGCCACGCCCACTGGATCAGACCACTTCCTGTTGCCTGTGAGTCAAGATGTCAAGATGTAGGATTCTCAGTTCCTTCAGGAGCACCATGCCCGCCTGCACACCGCCATGTCCCACCATGATGATAATAGATTAAACCTCTGAAACTGTAAGCCAGCACCAATTAAATATTTTTTCTTTATAAGAGTTGCTGTGGTCATGGTGTCTTTTCACAGCAATAGAATAATACCCTAGCTGAGACAGGGGTGATGCACAAATGTAACCCCAGTATTTAGGAGCAGAAGCAGGAGGATTAGGTGTTTAAGGTCATCTTTGGATACATAATGAGTTCATGATACATACATGAGACCCTATCTTAAAAAAAAAATCAGGGCCGAGGTGATGACTCATCAGGTGAGATGTTTACCATTGCTGATAGGAGGACTGGAATTTGAGTACCCAGTACCCAATGTTGGGTGGCTGGGCGGCCCGCTTGGAAGACAGAGTCAGGGAGTCTCTGGAAAAAAAGCTGGCTAACTAGACTGGTCAAATCAGGAACTCTGGGTTCAACTGACAGTCCCTGACAGTGGTGATCAGGAGCTCTGGGTTCAACTGACAGACCTGAATCAATGAACACAGTGGAGATCAGGAGCTCTGGGTTCAACTGACAGACCTGAGTCAATGAACACAATGGAGATCAGGAGCTCTGGGTTCAGCTGACAGACCTGAGTCAATGAACACAGTGGAGAGTGACTGAGGAAAATCACTGATGTTGCTACATGTACACATGTGCACGTAGACAATCACACTTAACCACACACATAGACTCTTGTAAGCAATAACAACCAAAACTCGACACAAAATACCTCCTCCCAGATACACACACACACACACACACACACACACACACACACACACAAAAAGATTTGCTTGAACTTTGCTCAGAGCCTCAATACATTTCTGGTGTGAATGAGGGCGTGCATGTGGAGGGTGTAGCTTGGCGATTTTTCTTGCTCCACTGAGAGACAGGAGGGCATGACTCAAGAGACGAGGTAGGTCCAAGGGTCTCAGGCAAGCTGCTGACCCACATGGGTGGGGTGTGCTCTCAGATGGGATGTCCTCCCCTCTGGTGTCCACGGGGCCTCTGGACTCTGTGTGGAATTCAGGGCTGAGCATCCTTCTGCCTGTCATTTTTAGTGGGTAGTTGTTACCCATGGTGGCCCTCTGTGGTACAGGCACTGTGTCCCCCGCCCTGGCCTAAAGCTGTGTTGTCTTGTTAATTCGTTAATTCTCATGAGAGGCTCCTATGAGTCCAACCGTCTGTTCTGTGTTCCTTCAGGTGACCCCTTTGTACCAAGCCCTAGCCAGGATGTGGGGGACCCTCTGGGGGAGGGCAGAAAGCTTCTCTCAGTTTGGATGCGGGGTGGTGCTGGGCAGGAAGATGTGGAATGAGCAAGACTGAGAGCGAGCAGGCTGGAGAGAGGTCCTGTGTCTTCCAGACTGCCAGCAGAGAGGCCACCCACGAGTGACTGCGATTTCCAAGACTGTCCCTGCCTTGTCGTAGGATGTGGCTCTGCTCCAGATTTCTGTTATTGATGATCTGCGAAGGCCTGTTGATGTGGCTGTTCCTGGGACAGTGACTAGTGTCTTGCACTGAAATCTTGGTGCAGTGTGGGTTCTGGGAGCCGTAGGCAGGTGGACGCAGCTGGGCAGGCTCAGGGTAGTTCTTCCTTGAGTCTCCCTGAAGTCCTTTTAATGGGAATCTGTTCTCACCGCTTGCTGGAAACAGGTGTGTATCCCATAATAGGGTCTTCCCGAGTTCTGGACAGGCAAGCAAATAACCAGAGAGGTGCAGGGGACAGGTGGGTAGGAGACCCTGGGTCCCATTCTGCTGCTCACTGTTGGAGTGTGAGCAGGTCTCTGGCTACCACTGGGCCCCAGTTTCCTCCTCTGTAAACAGAGAACAGAATGGAATCTCAAAAGCACCTTTGGCTCCAGTTCTAGGATACATATTGATGGCTGAGGGGGGGGGGCTGACTCTAAGTATTCTCACACATTCATGTTTATGCCTGCGTTAGGGGCAGGGCCTGGGAAGGAAGGGGACAATCTGAGCCTCTGCTCTAGGGACAGACCTGAAAGTGTGTGTGTGTGTGTGTGTGTGTGTGTGTGTGTGTGTGTGTGTGTGTATGTATGTGTGCTGTGTGCAGGGGCGTGTGGGGACTAGAGTCCACCTTGGGTGGTGGTCTTCAGGCATGTCTACTTCTTGTAATAGTTAAAAATATTGACTTGACTTAACACCAGGCAGTGGTGGCGCACGCCTTTAATCCCAGCACTCGGGAGGTAGAGGCAGGCGGATCTCTGTGAGTTCGAGGCCAGCCTGGTCTACAGAGCGAGTTCCAGGACAGCCAGGATTACATAGAGAGATTCTGTCTTGAAAAAAAAAAATCGGTGTGTGTGTGTGTGTGTGTGTGTGTGTGTGTGTGTGTATGTGTGTGTGTGTGGTGTGTGTGTGTGTGTGTGTGTGGTATGTGTGTGTGGTGTGTGTGTGTGTGTGTGTGTATGTGTGTGTGGTATGTATGTGTGTGTGGTGTGTGTGTGTATGTGTGTGTGTGTGTGGTATGTGTGTGTGGTATGTGTGTGTGGTGTGTGTGTGTATGTGTGTGTGAGTGTGTGTGTGTGTGTGTATGTGTGTGTGTGTGTGTGTGTGTGTGTGTGTGTGTGTGTGACTGAAACATCTTCCCAGCACTCCCTGTCCTCAAAGTTTTATGATTCCACTCCAGCCCTTTGGTCCCCCAGCAGGGGAACACTGTAGCTTGGTGATTTCCCTGTATTTGTTCTGAAGCTGGGGCAGATGTTTCCTGCAGCTGGCCCCTCACTCAGCCACTGTCCTCAAGATGGATCAGGCTATTTTTAGCTCTATTGTTAAGGCCTGGGCATCTGCTTCCAGGAGCATGTGGGAGGCTGTAGCCCTGAAAAGGACACCCCCCCCCCATCATGCTCTGCCTCCTGACAGTCCGTGTTTTAGGCCTCTATGTGTCCCTTGAGACACTAAGTGGCTTCTCAGACAGTGAACTCCGCACGTCAGTTTGTTCCACCCGCGGAATGGGACAATAGCCCTCTGTTCCTCATAGCACTGTTCTGGAGTGATGAGAAATGTGAAATTCACCCAGCAAGAGACGTTTTGAAACTCCATGTATCAGGAGTTCGAGTCTGTGGGCTGCTGTACGTAGAAACACCAAGTTGGCTGTGTGGGGGGGCGTGGGGGGTGTAGACTGGGGGGCTGATTAAAGGTACTGGAACATGGGCTGAGAGCGGCAAGGCTTGGGCATTTTCTAGTGGCTTCGGGTGGATGAGATGGAAGGGGTGAGGGCAGGGTGGCACTTCTTGTGTGGAATCCAAGAATACCAGGGCTCAAAAGCAAGGAAGCTTGTGTCCTGGGAGGTGTGATTTGTGTAGGATAACCCTGAGTGTGCTCGAACAACAATTTTTTTTTTTCTTTTTTGAGACAGGGTTTCTCTGTGTAGCTCTGGCTGTCCTGGCTCTGCCTCCCAAGTGCTGGGATTAAAGGTGTGTGCCACCACTGCCCGGCCAACACCAAATTTTGAGGTTTTTCTTTTTGTATTGTTTTGTAACTAAGATGCACAGTTTTGGGAAGTGACAGCCTTATGCCCTAGTATTACACATAATACATGTCTGTGTATCAGCTTGCGAGCTTCAGGTTGGACACCCCATGTAGCCCATGATTATTCTTTGCCAATTGGGGCCCAGGGAAGCCAAAACATTTGCCCATCCCTGCTGGAGTTTCTTCCCCCGAGGGTCTCTGGAGCAGGTCTGGGAGCCAGGGGCTCTATCTACAGTTCTGCCCTGAGCCAGAAGCCAGCTCAGTGGCTCTGCATGTGATTGGCTGCGCACTGCATTGTTGGGAAGTGTTGATTTTGTATGAATGATTCAGCTGTCAGATGACCAAACGCCACCTAGCTGGTCTGTCCCCTCACTGTCCATGTGGAAACAAAGGTGGCCCACAGAGAAGGCCAGGCCGACCCCAAGGCCTGTCAGGAGGTCAGGGACGAGGGTGGGTCAGTGAGTAAAGGCAGCTGTTGCTAATGATGTCAGGGCCTCCTGGGAGAAGGAGAGAACCCGCTCACACAAATTGCCTTTCTGACCTCCGCAGGACCACCATGGCATGAAAGTGCCCCACCACATACACATACTAAATAAAATAAATGTTAAAAAAGTTTCGTCAGACTCGGACGAAGAGGCAGGCAGAGCTCTGTGAGTTCAAGGCCAACTTGGTTTACATTGAAATTTCCAGCTAGTGTCACGGGCCATGACATTAGGGCTACATAGTGAGATCCTATCTGAGTAAAACAAACAAATAATCAAATATTTAAATATAAAAAAAAGGAACAAAAGCAAGTCAAGGCTGAGAGAAGCTTCTAAGAGGCTTTTCCGGTTATTCTGAGGCAGGTGCAGTCTGGTTTTGCCTATAATCTTGGGCATGGGGGTGAGAAGCGGGTGTATTTTATTTATTTATTTATTTATTTATTTATTTTATTATTTTTTTCAAGACAGGGTTTCTTTGTGTAGCTTTGCGCCTTTCCTGGAACTCAATTTGTAGACCAGGCTGGCCTCGAACTCACAGAGATCCGCCTGGCTCTGCCTCCCGAGTGCTGGGATTAAAGGCCTGTGCCACCACCACCTGGCATTGATTTTTTTTTTTTGAGACAGGGTCTTATGTGGCCCAGTCTAGCTCTGAACTTGGAAGGTAGCTGAGGATTACCCTGAACACCTGATCCTGTGGCCTCCACCTCCTAAGTGCTGGGATTACAGGTGTGCACCACCACCCTTGGTTTCCATGGTGCTGAGGGATAGAACCCAGGGCCTTGTGCTTGCTGGGCAAGCACTCTGCTCCCTGAGCTGCTGCTCTAGCCCCAGAAGGGGTTTTCAATGCTAGACAAGGCAGTTTGGATTACAGGCCCTGGAGTTGGGAGGAATGAGAACGGACCGTGGGGGCCCTGCAGGGTTGCCAGGGTCACGAGTGGAGCTTGAGTGTAAGTTGCTGCTGGCCCTCTGAGGCCCAGGTGGCCATAAGGGAAGTGGGCAGGGGGTGCCCTCATGGCCTCATGGGTCCCCAAGAGAGTCTAGGTTTCTGCTGACCCTAAGGCATCTAGACTGTCTCTGCCCTGCAGTCTGAGGTCGTACCAGTACTCAGCGAGGCTGCCATGGGTAGAATCCAGGGAAACAGCTGCTTCTCCGGAGTCTCTGGCTCTTCTGGGAAACTGCACTGCCTACTACTAGCTCTGTCTGGAGCAGACCAGCTTGGCTGTGGGCCTCTTTCTCTCCCTGGTGACCCCTTCTTGCCTAGCGGGGACTCTCATGGCTTCCAAGGGCTCCTGGAGGGACATCAAGACACTCTGAGCTCCTCTGCCTTTTGGGAGCAGCAGAGGCCAGGTTGTTTTGTTTTGTTTTTTTTTTTTTTCTGCAGCAGGGAATGTGATACCTGCTCAGAACTTTCTAGACCCTGCAGCTGGTGGGGGAGGTCAGCTGATGATAGGTTTGTGTCTATGCCTCTGGTGTTGACCCCAAGACCCCAGTGGGGGGTGGCTCATGTGTTCTGTGATCACCCTCTGCTGTGACTCCCCCGCCCCCTCAAACCCTGAGAGCAGACGTACAGTCTCTAGCGCAGCCTGTCCACCGGCAGGGAAGGTTGACATTCTCTTGCCTGAGAGGCAAGCTTTCATTCCTGTGACCATCTGGTCTGTGGTCACTGAGGGTCCAGCCTAAAAATAACAGGGTGCATTAGTCAGGATTAGATTTGTCTGTAAGTCATAGGAAAAGCCAAATAACAGGAGTTTATACAAGGTGGAAGTTTATTTCTCCGTCCCTATGCAAGCTCAGGGCTTTGTAGATCACGCCTGCCGGGGAGGCTCTACTCCATGGTTCCCCTCAGGACCTCGGATGGCCACCGTTCCTTCCTAGGTTGCGCCTTCACAAGCTCTAGGCTCGACATGGCTGCAGAATGTCTGCTGCCACATCTGTGTCCCAGGCCACAGGACGGAAGAAAGGAGAAAAAGGCTCTCATATGGAAGGATTCTGGAACTCGGCATGCGATGCCGTCCCTTACGTCCTGTTAGCTAGAATCTAGTCACATGGCACGGGTATCTACAAGAAAGACCTTGGTCCTGGGTAGTGTTGTGCTTAGGTGGGTCATTCCTGCTCTTCCTGGGGGAGGAAGGCACTCTGGGTATTTAAAATAGTATTTGTTTATCAGAGAGGAGCGCGAGTGTAGCCTGAGTTTTCCTGCCTTGCCCACAGTCAGGACAAATCTCTGTCACTCGCCAGTCCCACAGCCGCTCAGACCCAACCAAGTAAACACAGAGACTTTATATTGCTTACAAACTGTATGGCCGTGGCAGGCTTCTTGCTAACTTTTCTTATATCTTTAAGTAACCCATTCTTGCTAACTTTTCTTATATCTTTAAGTAACCCATTCTACTTCTTATACACAACTAGTATCTTTACTTCTTATGAGCTTATTACTACTCTATACCTCGCCCAGTGGCTGGTGGCATACCGGCATCTTCACATGCTGCTGGTCATGGCGGCAGCTGCAGCGTCTCCTGCCTTTCTGTCCTTTTATTTCTCCTCTCTGTTAGTCCCGCCTATCCTTCCTCCTAGCCACAGCCGATCAGGTTTTATTTATTAACCAATCAAAACAACTTGACATACAGACCATCCCCCAGCACAGCCAAGTGCAGACCATCTCAAACACCTGCACTCAGGCCCATGGTCCTAATCATCCTCTATACGGACCTGCTGGGCAACGCCACAAAGAACCCAAGAAGGGCTCCCACAGGACATACATTAACACCCCACAGCACGCGAGCGAGCGAGCGGGAACCACAGCACACAGACAGCTTCATACCCGTGGAGCTCAAAGGACAGCTAATAGTAGGTTTTCTCCTTTACTGTGTGGGTCCCAGGACTCAAACCCTGGTCCTCAGGGTTGGCAGCAGATGCCTTTTTCTGTTGAACCATCTCATTAGCCCTGACTGTGGACATTTTGATCAAACTTAAGGTTGATTTTAGGCTGAGAACATGAGGGCAGCTTCAGGGCGTGAAGGTCTCCCAGGGTTTCCCAGGTAGGTCCGTCTTGCTTTTGAGGACTAGCGAGCCACATCCCTCATGGCCCAGGCCAAGAAGGACCTCTAGCTGACCATGAACTTTTTGTTTTGTTTTGTTTTGTTTAGATTTATTTATTTTGCTTTATGTGTGAGTGGTTTGCTTGCATGTATGCCTGGTGCTCCCAGAAGTCTGAAGTGGGTGTTGAATCCTTCGGAGCTAGAGTTACAGATGGTTGTGAGTCACCATGTGGCTGCTGAAAGATGAACCCGGGTCCTCTGCAAGAACAGCCAGTGCTCTTAACCACTGGGCCATCTCTCCAGTCCCTGCCCCTGAACTTAGGATCCTTCTGCCTCCACTGACCAAGTGTTGGGATTACAGGTGTGTCCCACCCTGCCTGGTTTATACAGGCTGCTGGGGCTGGAACCCGAAACTTTCACAAAGCTCTAGGTTCAACCCAAGTGCTATAAAAACACAATACAGGGGCTGGAGAGATGGCTCAGAGGTTAAGAGCACTGGCTGCTCTTCCAGAGGTCCTGAGTTCAATTCCCAGCAACCACATGGTGGCTCACAACTATCTGTAATGGGATCTGATGCCCTCTTCTGGCCTGCAGGCAGAACACTGTATACATAATAAATAAATAAATCTTTAAAAAAAAAAAAAAAAACACAATACAAAACCAAAACAAAACAAGACAAGTTAGGAGAGGTAGAGGCTCTCCCTTTCCCAACCCTCAGAAGGTTTCATTTATGTTCCAGTGGATATCATCCTCGATTTAAGAGGAAGAGGTGGGGGAAGAGGATCCGTGGGACACGAGTCGGGGACTCCAGGTGTAGGACAGAGAGGACACTCCCGTTACTAAGCTGAGTCATCGGGGAGCCCCTCTTTGCCTGCTCCATTGTTGCTCTGTAAAGCACCTCCTGGACTTCCTTGTTGGTCAGTGGCAAGTTCACTGGGCTGTAGCAGTGGACTTCCACAGGGGGATGATCCCAGCCGGACACAGAGCAGGAGGGACTAGGGCAGGAGGGAGGCGCCATGACCTTGAAACTCTTACCGCAATTACACTTAAAAAACAAAAAAAATTCCGGGGTTGGGGATTTAGCTCAGTGGTAGAGCGCTTGCCTGCCACTCCTCTGAGCCGATTCCTTCTAGGAGCAGTTTGGTCTTCTGCTCCTCTGAGGCTTGCAAGCGCAAGGCCCTGGGTTCGGTCCTCAGCTCTGAAAAAAAAAAATATTCCTGAAGGAGCCAGGTTAGGTGTGGGAAATTTATTTGCAGTGGACCAGTGAAAAGGAAGATCTGAGCCCTGGCTTGCACATTGGTGTTGAAGTGAAGGCTCCAGTGTTGTGTGTCTGCTTGTTGCCGAATGCTAGCCTTGGCTCCATGACATTGACCTGCCTGGCAGGGCAGGCAGTGATAGATGCCTACTCGGAGCTGATTCCTTCTAGGAGCAGTTTGGTCTTCTGCTCCTTCTCTGAGGCGGGCAGCTGCTCCTGAGCCAGGGAAGATGCAGGATGGCTCCTGCTGGGAACAGAGAGAAGCAGCTTTTATGGTGCCCTACGGAGGCTGTGGGAGTTGAGAGACAGGGGTGTGTGTGTGTGTGTGTGTGTGTGTGTGTGTGTGTGAGAGAGAGAGAGAGAGAGAGAGAGAGAGAGAGAGAGAGAGAGAGAGATCAGGGAGGCTTCCTGAAGGAGTTGGGCGTCTGTTGGGTAGCATGTGGGGGTGTGTGTCTTGTGGAAGGCTGAGACGACTCCGTGGCCCCTGGCTGGGGGGACTTGGTGCACAGTGCTCCCTGGCCCTGAGAGCTCAGTTTACTTCTCGGATGTCTGCTGGCCCAGGTGCTGTTCTGGACAAGCTAGGACAGCTCTGCCCTCCAAGGTGCCACTGAGCCCCCGTGCAGCCCCCAGCCCCTGCACCCTGCTTTTGTTAAGGTTCTTGCCTTTTCTAGATTGCCGTGTGCTGCCGTGAGGTAACAAAAGTTGGCCTTCGGGGCCAGGCTTACTCCTCCTCTTCGTATGACTATGACTCTGTTATAGTGATGTGTCTCCCTGGCACACATCTACGGGGCTTTGTTCCTCGGCCACCAGCTGATGGGCATTAGTAGTGGTCTCAGGCACTGGCCGTGTGAGTCCTGAAGCTATGGAGGAGCATCCTGCAGGCTTATTCTCTGGTAGAGCCTTTTAAGTGGAAACGCTGAGTCACGTGGGGGCTTGCCTTGGTAAGAAACTTCAGGACTTGTGGGCTTGTGGTGGCTCACGATTATCATCCCAGTGCTTGACGGGACAAAGCTGAGGTAGGGGATGATCGTGAGTTCTCCGGGACTACATACCGAGTTCCTGGCCAGCCAGCACTACATGACAAGACCTTGTCTCAAATACATAAATATCAAATAAACAAAACTACGGAGCCGTTTTTTGGGGGGGAAGTAGCCGCAGGACTTCACTTGGCCAGCTGTGTGAGAGCCTGGGAATTCCAGGGCCTTGGTTATTGAGTCACTGGAAATGTGTCACTGAACGTGAGTGAGCACTGTCCTCGCGTCGCGTGCTTGTTTCGAAGGGTGCACGTCCTCACGGCTCTTGTCCATCTTTAAGCAGTTCTTTTGTGTGTGTGTGTGTGTGTGTGTGTGTGTGTGTGTGTGTGAGAGAGAGAGAGAGAGAGAGAGAGAGAGAGCTTCATATGGAGCCGTGGGATTTAGTGCCTCTTTGGTAGGTCAGGATTAAACAGGATAATACATGACAGATTCCTGGCTGTCAGGAGATCCACCCATCGGCCCCCCTCCACCATGTGCTTCTGCCGCTCCCATTGGCCCAGAAACAATGGTGCCAACCCACCGTTGCCTGAAACCATTGGATCTGTAGACCAGCATGAACCTGTCTTCCGGGTCTGTTGACTACCCAGGTATTTTGTTATTCTTAAGATACAGCAAGTTGTTTACATACCTGTGCTAATGGGCTGCCTACACTGCCTTGTTTCATGCCCACCCTCCCATCCTCCACCTCCAAGATGTCCCACACGAGCCTGGGAGCTCACTCACACCCCTGCCAAGCTGACCAGGGTCATCAGCAGTGGTCTGATTATCAGTACCACCAACCTTAGCAACCTTCAGCTCCTTTGTGTTCACTGTGTAATAGGACCGTCTACACGTCTTAAAGGCCCGTTCAGTTTTCAAAGGATGCTGCCCACCCTAGCTGCTTGTTCTGCCAGCTGTGCACATCTGCATTGTCTGCTGGCTGTCCTTGCAGGCGACCAGCTGGGGCCTGTCATTGTCTACGAGCCCAAGGCAGGGGGGAATAGAGGCAAAGGGTGGGTGAGGTAGAGCCTGTCCTGTGGGAATGGGCCTGGGCTTGGCCCGTGGCAGCTGTGGCCGGCAATGGATTCATGCCCAGTTCCCTCTTTTTCCTATTGGAGCCGTCTCTCACTCACATTCCTTTGGCCCAGGCTGCTGGGAGGAGGCCTGGGAAACTTCAGTGTGGAGGCTAGCAGCTGGAGGGGCTGCTGAAGAAGAGAGAGAGAGTGAGTTCTTTTTCTGTGGCCCATCGGCTGGGGTCCACCGAAAAGCCCTGCTTTGTGAGCTACCTGACTTCCTATTCGGGAATGTAAAGGTTCATTCTTTGTACCTTTGAGGGGTGGGGGATCGAGCAGTGTCTCCAGAGCCAGGGAGACAGGCTCTTATACACAGGTGCGGGGCGGTCACCAGGACAGTCAGGAGGCTCCTGGGAGTTTTCAAGGATGCTGAGGCTAAAGAAAACAGGGGGCCTTTTCCGTATGGGACAAGAACTGTCAATAGTAGGAGAAGGTTCTCGAAGGGCAGAGGAGATGGTCAGTTTCTCCCTAAGTACCCGGGACAAGAGATAGCTCCGGGGAAGGATCCCCTATAGACAGTGTTGGGAGGCATAAGGAGAGTCTCCTTGGGCACTGTGAGCTCTAGGTCGGGCCTCAGGACTGCAGACTGATTTGCCTGCCTTTGTGCTGACCCCCACTGTTCACACCTCTGGGGGGCCATGGCAGTGAATAAAGGGTGGTGTGGGGCTGAGGGGTGGGATGGTGTGGTCGGGAGCAGACAGGTACCCATGATTCGCAGCTGGGAGAGCTGCCATGTTTTAGGCTACCCAGTGGGCGATCTCCCGAGTGTAAAAGGGTGCAGGGGAGCCTACCAGGACCCCTACCCATAGTCCTCTCTGTGCCATGTGTGATGCCTGTGGCCACAGAGTCCCTAGAAACTCCCATGACCCCCTCTGCCATGTCTGCACCTCTCTGTGGGATACCCAGCCTCCTTTTTTTCCCCGGCAGACCCCAGGCCTCACGCCATCCCCCAGTTCTTCAACCGTAGCCATAGCCCCTTGAATGTGAACCTCAGCCTGGCCAGACCCATTTCCTTCTGGGATGCCTAGCTTTCTGTGGGTGAGAAAGCGCCGCCCCCTCTCCCAAAGGCGGCCACGGACGCCCGATCAGATGTTGGCGTGGGGTGCTGTGGCCGCTAATCTCTTTGAACACTTCATCGGGTGGAAGCTCACCTCGTTTGCATGTCTCTGGCCTCATTCTAGGAAACTCACGGGTAGGATGTCTTCCTGTGTGCCTGCCCTGGCAGAATGACGCAGAGGGGATGAGTACGGCCTCGGGCCCATTCCTGTCCCAGCCCTCTCCACCCAGCTTCATCTCCTACTCTCTGAGCCTAGACGTCCTGAACCAACATCACCTCTGTGGGCAGCTATCCTTTCCTGACTGTACCCCATGTCACCCCATGATAAGTGCTCTAAGGCTGAGCTACACTTCAGTCCCTCAGCCCTTTTTCTTCCTTTTTTAAAAAATTATTTTCCCAACATGTTCAGGGCTTTAATATATATATATATATATATATATAATATTAAATTAAATATATATTTAATATATATAACTTATTTTCATGTATATGGATATCTTGCCTGCATGTATGTGTCTGTGCACTACATGTGTGTATGGTGTCTATAGAGTCCAAAAGAGGGTGTCAAGTCCCCTGGGACAGTTGTGAGCTGCTGTGTAGGTTCAGAGAATTGAACTCAGGTCCTCTGGAAGAGCAGCCAGTGCTCTTAACCTCTGAGCCATCTCTCTAGCCCCCCTCTTAGTGGCCAGTGCAGTCTGCTCTCCCCACCACCCTCGGGGTGGTCCTGACTTAGTTTCCCAGGCCCCTTTCCTCTCTCCTCCGCTTGGCTCTAGTTACCTCTTTAGAGCACACAGGGAACAGAGATGGGCCCAGGAGGCTCTGGGAGAAGCCTCTCTAAGTAGCTGGAGCTGGTCTTTACAGAGTTTCTCTGTGTGGAACCCACAGCGTCAGCAGAGCTAGGTGCCTCTGAGAGTCTGTGTCTGTAGCCATGATGGGGATTGCTTCTTCTTCTTCCTCTTCTTCCTCTTCTTCTCCTCCTCCTCCTCCTCTTCTTCTTTCTTCTTTCTTCTTTTTCAGAGCCGAGGACCGAACCCCGGGGATTGCTTCTTAATGTGTTTCCTGCCCCTCTGAACTGTGTGTCCTCTTCCCCCGCAGGTCTGGGGTCCTGAGGCGGCTGGCGGACTATGGGTACAACAGCAAGCACGGCCCAGCAGACAGTCTCGGCGGGCACCTCCTTAGAGGGCCTGCAGGGCGGCAGCGCCATGGATGGCAGGCATTCCCTCAGCGTGCAGTCTTTCCACACCACAAGCCTGCACAATAGCAAGGCCAAGTCCATCATCCCCAACAAGGTGGCCCCTGTTGTGATCACGTGAGTATCGGGGGACACGGGATCATGTTCCTGGAAGACGTGGCCTTGGGAGGGTGGGGAACCTGTGTGCACTTAATGCTCACAGACAAAGGCTTCCAGTTTTGTAGCTGAAAACACCAAGTCTCACCCAGAGAGGTTAGGCAGTATTTCTGGAATCACACAGCAAAGCAGCTTGTAGGGCTGAGTCTCTTGTGAGTCTCTGGTTCTTTGTTGTTTACCCATGTGCACAGTGCCAGAAGCCTGGGGAAGGAAGACTGGCCAAAGGAACATCCTTTTTACTACTCCCCCTCTCCCCCCCCCTTTTTTTTTCAAGACAGGGTCTCACTATGTAGCCTGAGCTGGCCTAGGACTTGCCATGTAGACCAGGCTGTCCTTTATCACAGAGATCCACCTGCCTCTGGCTCTCAAGTGCCATGATGCCCCATAGTAGCTCTTTTTTTTTTTTCATGCATGGCCCTGGGCTGGAAAGCTGGGAGCTCCTCCTCCATGCTCCAGCCCTGGCCTTCAGGAACACTGAGCGAGGAGGCAGAGGTTCGCTCTTGTTAGCATGCTTTCAGCAACCTGGACACAGAAGCATCCAGGAGGGCCAGGAAGGACGGACATCTGTGTGTGTGTGGATGAAGGAGTGGGTACTTGTGGGAGCTAGAGACAGGAGCATGCAGAGACCCTGGGTCTGCCTCCTGGGGAGCCAGAAGCCTTATTCTTCTCATCACACCTGTCCACCATGCTTCCTCATCTCTGGACCTTCCTGGAATGCAGGAAGAAGGACATGGGGCTCTAAGAATTAAATACATTCCACACATGAATTCGGCAGAGCCCTGGGAGATGGGATTTCTGTGTAAAGAAGACCAGGGGTGGAGTGATCAGGCCGCTAGCCCCAGGGCTTGGCAGACAAGCAGTAATTACCATCAATTACTGTGTTTGGGATGAAGGCAGAAAAGAAATGTCACACAAAAGTGACTGGACAGACAGTGAAAGTTAGTTTGGGTTGCTGGGTGGTGGAGTGGTGCATGCCTTTAATTCCAGCATTTGGGAGGCAGAGGCAAATGGATCTCTGTAAGTTCAAGACCAGACTGGTCAGCATAGCTAATTCCAGGACAGCCAGGGCTACAGAGTGAGACTGTATCTTTAAACAAACAAACAAATAGAGAAGGAAAGAAAGAAAGAAGGAAAGAAAAAGAAAAAGAATGAAAGAGAAAGAGAAAGAAAGAAAAAGAAAGAGAAGGGAAGAAAAAGAGAAAGAAAGAGAAAGAAGGAAAAAAGAAAAAGAGAAAAAGAAAGAGAAAGAAAGAAGGAAAGAAAAAGAAAGAGAAAGAAAGATAGAAAGAGAAAGAGAAAGACAGAAAAAGAAAAAGACAGGAAGAAAGGAAGGAAGAGAGAAAGAAAGAAAGAGGCAATTTGGATGTTGAAAGCAGCCTTGGGAAAAGCAGGTCTGGAGCCTGGGTTCTGCCTCTTTGTTCTTTCTCTGGCCTCAGTTTCCTTAACAGCATAAACAGAGATGACAGGGGAAATGTGGGACTGGGTCAGGTGACTCAGACAGTTACTGGCTACCTGAAAATGTCCGGCAGGAATGGGCTGTGCTTGCGGCCCTCCTTGGGTTGCAGACTGAGGTGGAAGGGACCTTACAGATCATTCAGTAGAGGCACCAACTACTGCATCCTGCAGGCCAAATCTGGCCCACCACTTACTGATGTAAATAAAGTTTTATTGGTCCACCGTTAGGCCCATCCATTTGTACATCACCTGTTGATATCTGGTGCTTCAGTGGCAGGATTGCCAGGCTGGAGCAGAGCCTGTATGACCCACAAAGCCAGAAGAAATGATGGCTTTCAGTCCTTTGCAGGAAAGGTTTGCAGAGCCCTGGTCACGGCAGATGGATGGGAAAACTGAGTTAGACGGGAAAATGGGTTTCAGGGAGGCAGAGGGTGGGCCACTGTGAAGGGTTAATAAGGTAGAGGCAGAGCAGGAGCCAGGTCCCTCCGGCTCATGCCACTGTCCCCCACCCGTTTACCCACTACTTCCTGCAGGCAGCTGTTTTGTATGGAGCCCCCCAGCAGGAGAGCCTGAGCTCTGGCAGGGAGGTCTCCTGCACTGGGTCGGTGGCAGTGTGGCTTTGCGTCTTGAGCACACAGACATCCCGCTTTAGTCATTGCGCCTTTACCCAGCCTCCTGTCTACAGAAATCATCACGGGCTTCTTTAAACAGCTGGTGTGTGTGGGCAGGCCTGTTGTGCGTGATAATTAGGCCTGAGGAATTGAAACACCTGTAAACAGCCAGGGTCGGGACTCACAGAGTTTGTGGCCTGAACCCCACTGGACTCTAGGATTGGAAGTGTGGGGACTGTGTTCCAAGTCACAGCCTGAGGGATAGGCCATCCAATGTCAGTGTCTTCATCAGAGTCCAGGGTAGATTACCATAACAAAGTATTGCCCATACAGAATGCTTGAATCAAGACGGATACTCACCTCTCATTTGGGTGTCCAGGCTGGTATGGCAGACCGTGACCATGCAGGGTACCCCAGCGTTTTACATCAGCATGTGCCTCTGTCTTTTGGGACAACTGTTCTACTTCTGCCGGGGGGTGGGGGTGGGGTGGGGTGGAGGAGCAAAAGACACACTTAGAAGGCATCCCCCCTTTGGGAGTGGCCCAGAATTTGCCCCACCTCACTCCCAGGCATCTCATTGGCCAGAGCTTAATCACAGGAAGACAGCTAGCTGCAAGGGAGGCTGGGAAATGTAGTCTGCAATGGGGAGGGGGGTCGCCCAGGTCTCCGTCTCAGTTCCGGTGCTCTGTGTGTGGTGAGGATGGAGGGGCAGCCGCATGGGTGGGGGTGAGATGGCTTGGCCGTGGGTTCTGGTGGCAGAGTCAGGGACCGACCCCAAGGCCGCCTGACTCAGTTCTCACTGTGCCCCTGCCAGGTACAACTGCAAGGAGGAGTTCCAGATCCACGATGAGCTGCTCAAGGCCCATTACAGGATGGGCAGGCTCTCCGATGCCACCCCTGAGCACTACCTAGTGCAGGTGAGGGCAGCCCTGCCCACCCACCCCACCCCACCCCACCCCACCCCACCTCCTCACCGCCTTCTCCACTTCCACCTGCTCTGGCTCTGTCTCTCAGTCCTTCTTTGGAACTCGGGGCCTTTCATAAGCTAGGCAAGTGTTCTCCCACTGAGCCGTGCCCCAGCCCCTCAGCTCTTCTTAACCACTCATGCCGTCTTCTCGCTCGCCCTTCAGGGGTCCTGGCCCCAGACTCTAGCTCCTGCTCCCCTTCCCTGCCCCGTCTGGTAGTCTCCATCTTCTTGTAGACCGGTGGTTCTCTACCTTTCTAATGCTGCGACCCTTTAATACAGTTCCTGATGTCGTCGTTGTGCTGACCCCCCAACCATAACATTTTCATTGCTACGTCAGGGCTGTAATTTTGCTGCTGTTAGGAATCATAATTCGCCTGTGGAGAAGAAGGCCCAGCAAAGGGGTCTCGACCCATAGGTTGAGAACCGCTGTGAAACTTTCAGCGTTTTAGGATTTATTGGAGTTTGCTCCTTCTCCCCGCCCCCCCCCCATGTCTCATGGGGGTAAAAAGTCCAGAGACCTGCTGTTTTAAAAATCTGTTGTTTGGGCCAGCCTGGGCTACCAAGTGAGCTCCAGAAAAGGCGCAAAGCTACCCAGAGAAACCCTGTCTCGAAAAACCAAAATAAATAAATAAATAAATAAATAAATAAATAAATAAATAAATAAATCTGTTGTTTGGTACTGTTGTCCTGTGATCAGCGGTGGGGGAGCCGTGTAGGACTGGCTAGCTACTGGGTGACTGGCTGGCTGGCTGGCTACCTGATAATCATTGTGGACGTTTCTGGTTTGTCTGGGAGCACAGGCCTCACTCACTCCTTGTCTGTCAGGCAGGGGTCACAGGAGATGGCTCAGGATTCCGGTCTGCCCAGGAATGAACTCTTGACCAGCTAGGTTTCTGGTCTTTTCTCTGTAGTCACTCTGTGTCGTTTCACCCGGGTCTGGGATCCTTGGAACTGGTAGGAGCTCCCAGGAGGAGCTGGCCTAGTGATCTTCTGGCTCGATCCAGACATGACCCTTTTCCCATGAGCCTTGCTACGAGCTCAGGGTGTCCTGTTGTCCTCCAGGGGACCTGCAGGCCCCCGCTTTGGGGCCAGCCTTGGCTTGCATTTCTAACCTCTGCTCTCTTCAAGGCCTGGCTGGTGCCAGGGCCACCTTCTAGGTGAAGCCTGAACCAAACACCGCTGCTGTCACAGATGTCTGTCCCGTGAACAGGAAGTAGCTTGAGGGCCACGTTCTCACCCCCACCCCAGTTCCTCCCTCCCTGTCCCCCAGAGCCCAGGACAGCGTTCTGCCTGGAGAGAAACCCTTGCATCCCTGGTTGATCTGCTGTGATTCTCTCTGCCAGGGCCGCTATTTCCTGGTGCGTGACGTCACTGAGAAGATGGACACGCTGGGCACCTTGGGGAGCTGTGGGGCTCCCAACTTCCGGCAGGTGCGGGGCGGACTCCCTGTGTTTGGCATGGGACAGCCCAGCCTCCTGGGGTTCAGGAGGGTCCTGCAGAAACTCCAGAAGGACGGGCACAAGGTGAGCTTGCTTTACCCCAGGCTGGCCCTTGATGGCAGGAGGTGACTTCCGGGGCTCTGGAGTGCCTCACCTGGGGCTGGGAAGGGAGGGTGGCCTAGGCCTAGGCTCAACCTTCAGGCAGAAACTGGAGAGTGTTTATTACATTGTCCTGTTGGTAGTGGGTGGCGGGGTGTGGGGGTGGGGGAGCAGGGGGGTGGGACTGCCCAAGGTCAGAAGCCTCTTGTACACCCCCCACTCCTGAGAGCCTTGGAGGAAGTGAGAGGTGACAAGAGAGCCATTTTCCAACTCCAGAGACTGCCACATAGTGGTCTTAGCTGACACCTAAATCTGTCAACTCTGTAAAAAAAAAAAAGAGGGGGGGCCCATTTTACAGAGCAGGACACTGAGGTCCTGAGAGGAAAAGTGGCATTGTTCAAGGTCACATGGCTCCTGTGTGGTACCTGAAGGCTCCTGTGTGGTACCCCAGGCAATTGGACCCCAAGTGCCTGCTTTCACACGCTTCCTCTCACCTCCCTGAAGAAGGTGGGATAAGGCCAAGGGGTTGGTTGCTGTGACCCCAGATTCCTCAGCTGTGGCAGTGACCGTGTTGGCCTGGGATGAGGCTGAGTGGGCCGAGTCAGAAAGAAGGACAGGGGGGCTGTGTGCCAGGCAGGTCCTGGCTTCTCAGTGTGACCCCAGCTCACTGGAGATGGCTCTCGCTGCTGTAGCTCGGCCACTGGCTGACTGCTTGGTGGAGGGGCCATTTCTCCCTGTTCTTTTTTGGGGTCTTTATCAGGCTCTGATATACGCAGGACTCTGTGCTAGGTATTGGGGGCCTGTGGAAAAGGCCAGAATGCGATTCTGCCAGAATGTGATGTGTAGTCCACCCAGAGAGAAAAGACAGACCGACGGACATGTTAATGGGTTAAAAGGCAACAGAACTTGCTTGGAGATGGAAAAGACAGTCGGCCTGACAGGAGAATGGATTCTTGCTTGATTGAGGGGAGTGGGGGGTGGGGCAGGGCAGGCTGTGGCGGCGATTAGACGGAACTTCAGTTTCTTTAGGGTTCCTGTTGAAGGGACGGGTCCGGTGCCTCACCCTGGAGGAGGGAGGAACTATCTGGATAAAGGCCTAGCGGCTGGACCCGGGACGGGCGTCTGTCGGTGCATACAGGGGCAATGGTTTCTCCTCGACAGGAGTGCATCATCTTCTGCGTGCGGGAGGAGCCGGTGCTGTTCCTGCGTGCCGAGGAGGACTTCGTGTCCTACACGCCCCGAGACAAGGAGAGCCTTCGTGAGAACCTCAGGGGCCCTGGGCCGGGGGTCAAGGCTGAGAGCCTGGAGCTGGCCATCCGGAAAGAGGTGAGGGCCCGTGGGGGTGCCGACCGACATGATGAGGGCGCTTCTCCCTCGCTGGCCTCCGATGTCTGAGCGGGAGACTCCAGCCTGCTCTCCAGACATGCCCCTGCAGCCGTTCTGGCTGTGGGAGCCACTCAGCCTTTGCCGGCCCACACTGCCCGGCTTTTGTGCCCTGCTTGGGTGAGCGGTTGGCTGCCCGGTTGACCTCTTGTTCCCAGCTGGCCTATTTCGGTCCCTCTCTCCCCATGCCCCTCCTTCAAGCCCCAATCCTGGTTTAGGGAGGGGTCCGGTCTGGTAAGGAGAGATCTAGGGGTAGGACGCCCGTGGCTGAAGTTTGGCTACTCACTGGTCACGTGGGGTCCTAAGGAGTCATTTGCTGGGCCTGTCTCTGAGATTCTGGGGCCTCCTCTTCTCTTCCCACACAAAGCCTTGGGAGGGGCCTCTGAGACACGGATAACTACCACCACAGAGGTATATGAATGGAACGTGGGGTCACAGTGCTTCAGAGATAGATGTATGTGGTGAAGTCCAGGCCTTGCTGGGGGACCAGCCTCTCCTTGCCTCTCTTACTTCTGCTTCAGCTGGCTGAGCTTCACCCCGTCCTGGGATTCAGGTGGCTTGGTGCGTTTCTGCTGCCCCCCTGGGCAGAGCCTTCCGGCTGACCTCCATGGAGGTCATGGTCAGCCCATGCAGGTCTGGCTGCCCTCAGGCCTCTGATCTCTGAAGACAGGACAGAATGCCTCAGGCCATATGACTCTCCTCTTGAAGGGAAAGAAACCTGTGTATAGCCTCTGTGTGGCCTGGTCACCAGAGCTGGGCAGGGACAATCAGGGCGGCCTAGCAAGCTCGGGTCACACCCCTCTGATGCCTGCATCTCACTCTAGATCCACGACTTTGCCCAGCTGAGAGAGAACACGTACCACGTGTACCACAACACAGAGGACCTGCGTGGGGAGCCGCGCACCGTGGCCATCCGAGGTGAGGATGATGTGCACGTGACCGAGGAGGTGTATAAGCGGCCGCTGTTCCTGCAGCCCACCTACAGGTACCCGGAGCTGATGTCCTCTCTGGGCTGGCTCTCCAGCTGCCGCCTCAGTTTCCCCATCTGCCCCTCAGGCCTGTGCTTGGGGATGAGGGCATGAGCTGTTACCCAGAGTCGTTGCCTGGCTTATGGGGCCGTTCTCCTCTCCTGGCAGGTATCACCGTCTCCCCCTGCCAGAGCAAGGGGCCCCCCTGGAAGCCCAGTTTGATGCCTTTGTTAGTGTCCTCCGGGTAAGTGGGGCTGAGGGGAGTTCTGAACAGGTGGCACTCGTTGGTCCCCATGGAGATGCTCAAGGTCGGGGGTGACCTCTGGCTATCTCTGTGGACGTTTCCATCTGTGATGTATATAGGGTCCAGTATTGTTGGGGTGTGGGGTGGTGTCTGTGTCCTTACGTGGGCATGTATGTATGCCTCCTTCTGCCGTGTGTGTACACGCGTCTGTGTGTGCACACGCACACCTGAGTACACGTGCCACAGTTCTCTAATGCCAGAGTCTAGCACTAACGCCTGGAGGACCCAGTTCTGGCCACGGCTTGGCTGCCCTCTCGCCGTGTGGTGTTGGAGACCCTTCCTTCTCTGTCAAGCTTGAGAGGCTTGTTTGTTGATATTTACTGGGTACGGGAGGGAGCCTTTCTGTCCCAACCCATTTTGGGATCGTGCCCTAATTTGTCTTACATGGGGAGGGGCGCCAGGTCAATGTAGGGCCTGAGATCCTGGGAGTCGCTCCTATTCCAGACCCCGTGGGATTCCTGGCCTGTGCTCTGAGTTCCCTTGAGGCCGGGCAGGGGCAGGACCTGAGGCCCTGGGAGCAGATGGATCAGATCTGGCTGCGGGCTTGACATCAGCGGCCATGCTTCTCGTCTGACCCTCCCGCTTGCCTGGGGCCTCGGTCTCAGGGTTTTCCCATCGCACTCTCGCCTGATAGTCGTTTGTGTTCCCTCCCGCAGGAGACCCCCAGCCTCCTGCGGCTCCGAGACACCCACGGCCTTCCCCCTGCCCTTCTGTTCAGCTGCCAGTCAGGTGTGGGCAGGACCAACCTGGGCATGGTCCTGGGTACTCTTGTGCTGTTCCACCATGGGAGAGCCACCTCCCAGCCAGAGTGAGTGGCCGGGGTCCAGGCAGCTGAGGGGTTGGAAGGACAGACAGGAGAGGAGAGGGCCAAGCCATCTCCAGGATGATGGGGCCGCATCCGGAAGAACAGGCATGGTTGCCTCATTTGCCACAGATTTGCCTGGTGTGCTGGAGAGGCACTGGACCCTTCTGGGCCTTCCTTCCCCGGGGAAATTCAGAAGGAGCCTGTAATCTGATGCCTCCGGTGGCTGATGGGTGGCAGAGGGCTGCGTGGCTGTCCCTCATCAGGCTCCTGACTCTCACCTTGTCAGGGCTGCCTCCTTGCTGACCAAAGCCCTGCCCATGGAGCAGTTTCAAGTGATTCAAGGCTTCGTCAGCATGGTGCCCCAGGGGAGGAAGATGGTAGAGGAGGTGAGTGAGAGGATGGGTCAGGATAGTGTGTGTGTGTGTGTGTGTGTGTGTGTGTGTGTGTGTGTGTGTGTTGGGGTGTCTCTTCCTCCCCCACTCGCCTTCTGACAGTCCCCTCCTTTTCTGGCCCTAGGTGGATCGGGCTGTCACCGCCTGTGCAGAGCTGCATGACCTGAAGGAAGAGGTCCTAAAGAACCAGAGGAAGCTGGAAGGCATCCGGCCAGAGAGCCCAGCGCAGGTGAGGCCAGGAGGAGCATGCTGGACTCTGCCCGGGACTGGGATTTTTCAGTCTGATGGTTCCTGGCTGCTGCTTCTCCGCCCGTAGTTTCTGGAGGGGGTGGGGCAGGCAGCTGGACCGGCGGGAAGGACGAGGAAGAGGAAGTTTATTTTTTCTGAGCAGGTCTCTTGGCTGCAGAATAAACAGCATGGACAGAGGGGCCTGCTGAGACCTCTGGACGCAGACATTTCCCAGATCATCACCATCAGTCAGCTTCACGTTAGGGTGATGAGAAACCTGGGCCTGAGACCAGGAGCTTGTGAAAAGGAAAGGCTAGCCTGGGGTGCCGCAGGCTGGTGGTCTCCACACTGCTGCTGAGACAGGAGGACCGAGTTCGAGGGCAGCCTGGGCTGCATGGTGTGTTTCAGTTCAGCAGAGAGAGAAGGGGGAGAGAGAGAGAGAGAGAGAGAGAGAGAGAGAGAGAAAGAGAGAAGAGGCAGGCGGATCTTTGTGAGTTCAAGGCCAGCCTGGTCTACAGAGTGAGATCCAGGAAAGGCGCAAAGCTACACAGAGAAACCCTGTCTCGAAAAAAACCAAGAGAGAGAGAGAGAGAGAGAGAGAGAGAGAGAGAAAGAAAGAGGAGAAGGGAGGGGAGAGAGCGCCCACGGCTCATTGGTTCTGTTCTTCTGGCCCGCACATTGTGGAGGGACAACACTTCTCACACCATGGCCAGGGGACACAAAGGAAGAGGCAGCCAGCACCCTGCAGCCCCCTTTGAGAGCACATCTCCAGTGACCGGAAAAAGCTCCCGCCAGGCCCTGCCCCTTAAGGAACCCGTCACCTCCCCACGGTGTCACCCCAGGACCCAGCCTTTAATTCAGGGACCTCTGGGGGACTTTGGGGATTCACGCGGGAGGTCTTCGGACAAAGGCAACTTGTGGAGCTTCCCTGGGGGAACGGGGCCGCGACCATCCCTCAGCTTCAGGAGGAGTGCGGGGCTGGCCCGCCGCAGCCCCTGTCCCCAGCTCTGCGGAGAAGAGGGGGCCGACAGTGTTTGTGTACAGTGTACGGGAAGAATCCTACCATCTTTTCTTTCTTTAACACTTAAAAAAAGAAAGTCCGCGAGGGCTGTGTCCCATGATGGGGAAACTGAGAAACTAGAAACAGGAAAAGCGGCGGCGGCGGCAGCTGCCCGGGCATTCTCTTTCGCTACGTTTGTGATTCTCGAGGTAGCCGCGCCTCGTTTTAATGTGAATCCTTGGGGTTTTTGTCACGGAGAAGATTTTTTAATGGCTCTGTCACCGAAACTCATGGCCGGGTCAGCCTGCCTCGGCCTACCGAGTCAGTGTGTGTGTGTGTGTGTGGGGGGGGCTTCCGATCCAGCGGCCTGGTGTCACTTACAGGGGTGGGGACTGCTCTGTGCCTTCATGTCCCTGTGTGAGAAGTGGGGCAAGTGATGATAAGTAGCCAAGTAGCCGGGAGGACTGTTGGGGTCATGTGAGGAAAGATGCATGAAGAGGGCCGAATGTCACCTGCTGCCGTCACCAGACAGGTCCCAGTTGCTGTCACAGGAGCTGCTTCAGGACCCCATCCTGCCTCAGGACCCCATCCTGCCACGGCTTTCCCCTGGGGCAGTTTCATCTTGCAACATTGTTTTGATTTCCCTCTGGCATCTGCAGTGGGGGTCATCAAAGACCAGCCTTATCTCCTAGTCTAGACCAGGGGTCAGGGGTCATCAGAGCTTGGCTCAGGGCCCCCGGGGCTCATGCTGTCATGCTGCCATGGCAACACAGAGGGGCATGACTGAGACTGTGGCCCACCCCTCCCCCCATCTAGCATACTCACTCAACAGCTTTGTTTTTGTTTGTTTTGTTTGAGACAGGGTTTCTCTGTGTAGTTTTGGTGCCTGTCCTGGAACTCGCTCTGTAGCCCAGGCTGGCCTCGAACTCACAGAGATCCGCCTGTCCCTGCCTCCCGAGTGCTGGCATTAGAGGGGTGCACCACCACCGCCTGGCTTGCGTTCCTGATTCCCTCAAGAAAGGGAAAGGATGTTGGTGCTGGCTTCTATAGCACAGCACAGGGGAAATGGAATGTGATGTGGGTGAGGAGTCGCCCTGTTGTCTGCCCCTCACCCTTGTCCCGTCCCAGGCCTGGGAACCCCGTCTGGAGAGGCAGCATTTGCACCCGGGCCACCCTGGCTCAGTGTGGTCACCACAGAGTTCTGTGCTCCCGATAAACCACGGCAAATGGGATAGACATGGGGAAGGACTTCCAGCCTGGCAGAACTGCCATGGAGCTAGAGAGCGTGCTCCTTCTGGGATTTTCTACTCTTCTACACACAGCTGGAGGGCAGCTCCACGCTTAACACCCCATGTCTCCCTCCCTTCCCCCGCCCCCCCCCATCCTTAGCAAAGTGGCACCCAGCATGCTGTCCAGCAGAGGGCGCTGCGGAGCCTGGAGCTGTACTTCTACCTGGTCCTGTTTAACTACTATCTGCATGAGCAGGTGGGCCTGAGGCAGCACCCAACTTCCCACCCCAGCAACAGGGACCCCACGGGGTGGGGAATGGCGTGGTATTGTGTGTGTTGGTCCCCGAGGAAGGTTGGGAGGGGCCAGAAGGGGTCCAGATGAGTATTGTTTCTGCCCCTACCCCATGGCCCCTTTTCCTTCCCATCCCAGGCCTAGACTCCATCTTGGTCAGGGCGGTGAACATCCTGGTCCTCCCTCAACCTACTTGTTTCCCCCCTGGACCACAAGGATACCCCAATTTTGGGGCTCCCTTTCTGTGGTTAGGCAGGGAGGGCTCAAGATGGCCCCACGCCCCTCAATGCCCCGTCTCTCCTGGCCTTGGGCCGCAGTACCCGCTGGCCTTCGCCCTCAGTTTCAGTCGATGGCTGTGTACCCACCCTGAGCTGTACCGTCTGCCCGTGATGCTGAGTTCAGTGGGGCCCGTGGCCCCTGGGGACCTCATCGCCAAGGGCTCCCTGGTGAGTGGCTGTGTATCTGGGGAATGGGCTGGGCTGAGGACTTCTAGATTCCCGTAGGGCTTGGGAAGCATTGCCGGGGGTGGGGGGTTGGGGTGGGGTGGTGGTGGGGGGCTGGTGGGAGTCTCGCGGGAGCAGAATGTGCCGCGTTCGGGCGCCATGTTCGGGCTGTGGTTCCAGCACTGTTTCCTTAGTCTCAAAGCCCAGAGCTTTGACAACAGAGTCAGATTGGACTGTCAGATATCAGAGCTGGGGGGCTGGAGAGATGGCTCAGAGGTTAAGAGCACTGGCTAATCTCCCAGAGATTCTGAGTTCAATTCTCCATCAACCACAACCGTCTGTAATGAGATCTGGCGCCCTCTTCTGGCCTGCAGGCAGAACACTGTATACATAATAAAAATAAATAAATCTTAAAAAAAAAAAAAAAGATATCAGAGCTGGCGCTCTCTGGAGTGTGTGCATCATCACATCCCTGCCAGGGCACCAATAAGGCTGCGGGTGTCCAGCCATGTACGCCCTGCACCCAGCAGGACACTGTTCCCACCCCACACTTGCCCACTGAGGCTGGATATGGTTGGTAACTGTGGACTTCAGCCTTGGTGTCCTTCCTCCAGGAAGCAGACGATCTTGTTTCCCCGGATGAGCTCAGCACCGTCAGAGAGATGGACGTCGCCAACTTCCGGCGTGTACCTCGCATGCCTATCTACGGCACCGCCCAGCCCAGTGCCAAGGTGCCCGCTCCCCAGGCCCAGGTCCAAACATGGGGCAGGGGAAAGGCTAGCCCTGGCCCTGACGGCCCCTCATCCCCCAGGCCCTAGGCGGCATCCTGGCCTACCTGTCTGATGCCAAGAGGAAACTACGGCAGGTGGTCTGGATCAACCTGAGGGAGGAGGTTGTCCTGGAGTGTGATGGTCACATCCACAGCCTGTGGCCACCCGGACCAACCCTGGCCCCTGAGCAGCTGGAGGTAAGGTTTCTGGCTTTTTACATGGTCTGCATGGGAGGCGCTCTTTGAGAGAGAAGGGGGACGAGGGAGAGCCAGAGGGCCCTTCTTGTGTAGATTGAGAAGCTGGGGCCCAGGCGGGGATGATTCAGGCAGCTGCCGCTCCAGGCCTGTTCCTGTCTTCCCATGTCCCCATACTCCTGTGGCTTTTCTGCCCTCTGGGGTGGTTCCGACCTGAGGTTGGAGCTGGGAAGCCAGCACTAGTCATGGCTCCTGCCTCTCAGGCCTGTCTCAGTGGCCTCTGCCCTCTGTCCTGCCCCTATCCAGGCCCTGGAGGCCCAGCTGAAGGCCTACCTGAGTGCTCCTGCCCCCAACACGAAGAACCCTCCCACCCCCAGGTTCCAGAAGTGCCTGACCACACAGGAGGTCTTCAGCCAGCACCAGGGGCCCTGCCTTGGCCTTACCTACCACCGTATTCCCGTACCAGACTTCTGTGCCCCCCGGGAGGAGGTGAGGGGCCCGGCCTCTGGGGAACCAGAGCAGCTCAACTCTATAATGGGGCCAGGGGGTTGTCTAATGGGGTTCATATGTGGCTTCAGAAGCTTGTTACCGTCGTGTATGTGTGTGTGTGTGTGTGTGTGTGTGTGTGTGTGTGTGTGTGTGCAAGTGCACATGCCCATTCATTGTATATTCTACCTGCATATGCTTTGTGTTGTGGGGCCAGTGTGTGTGTGTCTTGTGTTGCAGGCATGTGTACCATGTGTTACAGGGAACGGGATGTGCTGGAGGGATGGATATATGATGCATGGTGCCCTGGTTGTGCGGGTATAGGTTCCCATGGGGTTCATGGCATCTGTCTTGTGTTTGTGGGCCGTGTGTAGGTGGTGCATCCATGGGGCGGGGCTCATGGAGAAAACCCTGTGGGATCCGGCTGTGTGATTGAGGTGATGTTCATGTGGCGGCTGTCGATCTGTGACAGAAGGGTGTTTGTAGCCGCCTCTGGGGTTTGTCTTACAGGTGTCGGTACATCTGTGGGCTATGTGTGCTTGGCCTGTGTGGCTTGTGGATGTGACTGGGATAGCGTTACTTAGGGCTGTTTCCTTCTGCCTGCGTGGCTCTCCGTGGACTCACGGTTGGTGGCATGCTGCCCCCTGATGGCTGCTCTCTAAGTGTTTGGATGAGCTCAGGCAGGACGTGGTTCCTTCCCAGGCAGGGACTGGGCTGCTGGCTGGAGAACACCTGAGCATGACCCGCCAGGTGGAGAGTTGGCATATTGAAGTGTGTTGTGTCTGCTCATATGCCCAGTCCTGGGTGCCTGGGATGGGGACATACACAGGAATGCATGCAACTTTTCACATACGTGTGGTCCTGTGTGTATAGGGACAAGGTTATGTGTAGGATGGGGCACATGGACACAGAAAACTGGGGTTACCATTTGGGTGGGGGTCAGCCAGTGACACCCCTGAACCCGGACTGTGGTCTCGTCGCCGCAGGACTTTGACCGGCTGCTTGAGGCCGTGCGGGCTGCTCTCTCCAAGGACCCGGACACAGGCTTCGTCTTCAGCTGCCTTAGCGGCCAGGGCCGGACCACCACCGCCATGGTGGTGGCTGTCCTGGCCTGCTGGCACATCGGGGTAGGTGTGGCCTTCCGAGTGAGGTCAGAGGTCATCCCAAGCAAGGGGTGGGGCTGGCTATGGCTAGTGTGGAAGGGCAGAGGTCATGCCTGATGTCATCCTGGGGCCCCTCCCATCGGTCCTGACAGACCCCCCCAGTAGGGGTTCCGGGTGTGGGGAGGTGGTAGATGAGGGAAGAGTCTTCATCTAGGTCTGTCATCCCTCAGGGCTGTCCCGAGGTGGGCGAGGAGGAGCTGGTGAGCGTGCCTGATGCCAAGTTCACCAAGGGCGAGTTTCAGGTGGGTGTGCCCCCTGGGTCTCCGGGAGTGTTATGCGGACTGGAATCTTGGGTTCTGCTGGCGGTTTAGTGGGGGTGGGGCTGGCTTTCTGCTTCCCAGATGGACGGACTCTGCCTCAGTTTGACTCTTGAGCCTCTCTGCACAGGGCCGTAGTAGGCCGGGGCTGGACCCTTCCCTGGCTGGCCAGGGCGCTGGGGTCTTCATAGTGTTGTTGATAACCCACCTCACAGTTTCTTGAGACTCAGCTGTGGCTGGTGCCCCATGCAGGGCTGCAACTTGCTCTGTCCTGCATCCCCCTGCTTCGGCTCAGGGCCCCTGGCTCTCGGACAGCCACTAACATTTCAGATCCAGTTGTCATGTACCATGCACCTGCCACACGCCGTGTGTCGTATCACATGTGTGACTCCTCCCTGCACGCTTGGTCTGTAGCTGACCAGCGAATGGCATCACAGCTATAGTTCCTGTCTGCCTGGTAACTGTGACACCATGCCTGCCACTTGACCTACGGACAGTCCTGCTTCCCTGACCTCTGGGCGAGAGGTCAAGACTGCCAATCCCGTGTGCCTCTGGGCCTTTGGACGTGCTCCTCTTGAGACAACGTCTTTCTCCTGTGGTGAATGCTCAGATTCTTTTTTTCTTTTCTTAGTGTGACAAACTGTGCTAGCAGAAACCAAATCCGAGGCCAGTCGGGTCTATATAGCAGCTTTCCGGCCAGCAGGGGGCTACACAGTGAAACCTTGAGTAAATACATAAGTGTAGCTCAGTGGTGGAGTGTTTGCCCGGCATGTTCAAGGCCCTGCACTGGACCCCTACCACGGCAGTAAATAAGATAGATGCTTGGTGAGCATGGAGGAAGTCCTGGCTTAAGCCCAGCATCACATATCCTGAGTGGGAGTGGTGGCTTATGCCTGTGATCCAGCATCTGGGTGGTAGAGGCAGGAGGATCAGGAGTTCACGATCATTCTCTGCTACCTGCTGAGTTTGAGGACTGTCTGGAACATGTAAAGATCCTGTCTTTTTACATGGGGGGCAGGCAGTTAGATGGCTCAGTGGGTAAACGTCTTGTCCAACAATTAAAAAGTAAGAATAAGATGAATCTTGGTAAGAGACCTCACCCGTGCTTTTGACATACTCTGAGCATTTCGAACCATTAGTACTTCCTGTGGTTCACTGACATTGTCTCCCTAGCTCTCCTAGTTCTCCCCGGCTCTTCTGTTATCTCTCTGGCACTCCCATCATCTGTCTCCCCATCATTTCTCCCATCATCTCCCCATCTCTCCCATCATCTCCCCGGCTCTCCCATCATCTCCCCATCTCTCCATCATCTCCCCATCTCTCCATCATCTCCCCATCTCTCCCATCATCTCCCCATCTCTCCCATCATCTCCCCATCTCTCCCATCATCTCCCCATCTCTCCATCATCTCCCCATCTCTCCATCATCTCCCCATCTCTCCCATCATCTCCCCATCTCTCCCATCATCTCCCCATCTCTCCCATCATCTCCCCGGCTCTCCCATCATCTCCCCATCTCTCCCATCATCTCCCCATCATTTCTCCCATCATCTCCCCATTTCTCCCATCATCTCCCCGGCTCTCCCATCATCTCCCCGGCTCTGCTTGCCAGCACTGTGTGTGCCTTATGTTTCAGGAGCCTGATTTTCCCTGTTGTTAATGTGCTGTGAAAGACTGAGGATTCCTGTCTGTTTCACTAAACTGTGACTGTGACAGGCAGAGGTGACATGACAGTTTAGAGGTTTAGTACTTTTTAAAGTATTTTTGTTGTTGTTGTTGTTTTGACAGGGCCTCACTATGCAGCCCTGGCTGTCCTGGAACTCACTCTGTAGACCAGGCTGGTCTTGAACTCAGAGATCTGCCTGCCTCTGTCTCCTGAGTGCTGGGACTAAAGTTGTGCACTACTACACTTGGCAAAAGATTTTATTTTTTAATTGCATGTACCTGTGTGTCTCTGTGAGGGTATGTCCACATGAGTGCAGGTGCTCCTGGAGGCCAGAAGAGGGCGCTGGATTCCCTGGAACTGGAGTTGCCAGCTGTTGTGAGGCACCTGATGCACTAAACTCAGGTCCTCTATAAGAGCAGTACATGCTCTTAAAGGCTAAGCCATTGCTTTACCCTGATATCCTCTTAAAAGTTATTATTATTTGGGTTTTTTTGTTTTTTGTTTTTTGTTTTTTGTTTTGTTTTTTTTTTTTAGACAGGGTTTCTCTGTGTAGCTTTGGAGTCTGTCCTGGAACTCACTCTGTAGCTGGCCTCCCGAGTGCAGATTAAAGTGGGATTTAAAGGCATGTGCCACCACCGCCTGGCTTAAAAAATTATTTTTGTCAACTTTGGGTGTGATCCCTCAGGAGCTGGCTGCCTATTATTTTTAGTAGTATTACTATTAATTATTGACAAGCCCTGGGGATCTACCTGTCTCTGTTCTCTGCCCTCTGTCATCACTAGAGGTACAGACATGTCCCAGTCTGCCTGGCCTTTTCCATAGGTACTTGGGATAGAACTTGGGTCTTCCACCTTGAGCAGCAAGTACAGTACCAGCCGAACTCTCTCCCCAGGCTCTTGATGGTCTCTCTAAGGATACAAGTCAAGGAAATGAACAAGAGAGATGGACACATTCGGCCTCTTAGGTTTTTTGATCCCTGTGTTAAGAATGGTGGGTACAAGGGATCGTTGATCAAGCGTGAGGACCCGAGATCCAATGACCAGCCCTACGTAAAAGCCAGGCATGGCTGTGTGCGTGTGTAACCCCAACATTGTGCAGGGCAGATAGAAGAGGATCCATGGGGTTTGCTGAAGGCCAGCCTAGGCCCTGGCTCAGTGAGAGGCTCTGTCTCAAAGTATTAAGGTGGAGAGAAAGCAGGACACTCCTTCAGTGGCCTCCATATGTGCCCAGGCCCATGCGTCTGTACACACATGCACTCATATATCACATATACACATCACACGTATGTACACATTTCACACATACACAGCGAGTAAGGTATGCATTGAAATGGACATGTACAGACCCTCAGAACAACTCACAAAATCTTGCTTATGAATGAAAAAAAAAATGTGGATGTGTGGCCTGAGCGATACTGCATCCTCTTACTACCCCAAGCCTGAGAAGCAGGCAGGGGGCTCAGGGCTGAGGATGGCCCTTGGCCTTCCGTCCACTCACCCCTCCTCTGGCCTCAGGTGGTGATGAAGGTGGTACAGCTGCTGCCCGATGGCCACCATGTGAAGAAGGAGGTGGATGCGGCGCTGGACACCGTCAGCGAGACCATGACACCCATGCATTATCACCTTCGGGAGATTATTATCTGTACCTACCGACAGGTGAGCCCTGAACATCCCCCCTCCCCCGGCTCCTGGCTCTCAGGATGGGCTGGGGCTTATGTGGTGGGGGAGGTCACTGGTGCAGGTTTGAGGTGGCAGCGGATCCAGTGGACCCTTCCTCTTTCTTTGTTTCTTTCTTTCTTTGTTTCTTTCTTTCTTTGTTTCTTCCTTCCTTCCTTCCTTCCTTCCTTCCTTCCTTCCTTCCTTCCTTTCTTTCTTCCTTTAAAGATTTATTTATTTATTATGTATACAGTGTTCAGTCTGCATGTACACAAGATCTCATTACAGAAGGTTGTGAGCCACCATGTGGGTGCTGGGAATTGAACCCGGGTCCTCTGGAAGCACAGCCAGTGCTCTTAACCGCTGAGCTCTCTCTCCAGTCCCCTCTTTCTTTCTTTTTGGTCACTTTCCCACCTCTTAGAAGGGACTGTGGACCTGGAAAGAGAAATGTCAGCAGCCCCTAAGCCACTGCCACCTGATCTGGGATAACAAGCACATTAGAAGCCTGCTGTGGGAGGGGCCAGTAAAGAGGAAACACCTGAGACCTCTGTGGGCTGGAGCACGATTCTAGTGTGGGACCCTGGGGTCCTCCCAGAGGCCAAGCAGAGAATCAGGTGTGTGGCAGTGTGACAGGAAACAGGGACGAAGCTCAGTACTGCGTGGTGTGGCTGCTCTACCCCAGGACAGGTTTGTCTACACTGTTTGGGGTCTGGGTCTGGTCCCCATTTAGTTTTTTTTTTTCTGCTCAGTTAAATATTATTTTACATATTTACTTATTTGTGTGCGCACAGCATGAGTGTAGGGGTCAGGGACAACTTGTAGGAACTGGTTCTCTCTTCTACCATGTGGGCCTTGGAGAATGGATTGGGGTGATCAGCCTTGGCGGCAGTTGCCTTTACCCGCAGAGCGATATTACCAGTCACCCCAAATAATAGTAATAATAACAACAATAATAATGATAATACTAATAATTATTATTATTATTTTGGTTTTTTAAGACAGGGTTTCTCTGTGTAGTTTTGGTGCCTGTCCTGGAACTTGCTCTGTAGACCAGACTGGCCTCGAACTCACAGAGATCCGCCTGCCTCTGCCTCCCAAGTGCTGGGATTAAAGGCGTGTGCCACCACCGCCTGGCCCAAATGGTTTTTTAATACCTCACTACATTGTAAAAATAAGGTCTTCAGAATGGTTCAGATTTAATGTATGAATCTGGGGCTCTCAGATGTTTAGAAAGAATATGCCTTTGAGTTTACCTCGGTCCCCTTCTCTGCCTGTCATGGGACTTGCGGGCTGGGCAGGTGATGGAGTCTGCAGCTTCAGGACTCTGGCATGTGGGAACTGGGTTGGTCATGGGGGCAGAGATCCCTCCCTGCTCCTCAGCCTGGAAGCAGGTGGGTAGGGGCAGTGCTGCATGGTGCCAGGAGGTGGCAGTGTGTGCCAGGGCTGGGTGATGGTCAGGGCGGCTTCTGCCCGTGTCTTGTAAGAGGAGACTGGGTCAAGCCACTTGTTCAGCCTCAAGTTGGGGACACCTGACCAGAATGACCCAGGACAGCCTTGGCTTGGGGCCCTGGGGTCAGATTCTGACTGGGTCAGAGGGGAGGCCCCTGTGTGGAGGCGGCCTCGGCGTGTGGAGTCAGGTAAGCCTGGGGGAAAGTTCAGAGTAAGAGGTTGCCCCTCATGGGGAGGAGATGATGGATCAGGAGCTTCCAAAATGGACTTGGCACCCTTGGGAGGCATGATGTACCTGTGATTAGGTCCCCCATCTCCAGGTTCCTATGAGTTAGTTACTTTTGTGTCTCACACTGACTTAGGTTTCTGTTGCTGTGATGAAACACCACTACCGAAAGCAACTTGGGAAGGGAAGGGTTTATCTTATCTTACAGCTCGTAGTTCATCATCCTGGGAAGCCAGGGCAGGGACCCTGGAGGCAGGGACCCTGGAGGCAGGGACCCTGGAGGCAGGCACAGACCACGGAAGAACACTCTTTACTGACTTGCTCAGCCTGCTTGCTTATACGGCTCAGGATCACCAGTTGAGGGGTGGTACCACACACAGTGAGCTGGGCCCGCCCACATCAATCATCAGTCCAGAGAATGTGCCGCAGGCTTGCCCACCGGCCTGCCTGGTGGGGGCATTTTCTCCTTTGCAGTTCCCTCTTCTTCAGTGACGCCAGCTTGTGTCAGGTTGGCATCAAACTAGCCAGCACTCGCTCGCTCGCTCGCTGGCACTGTTCAGAGCCCCACCTCAGAGTACGAGAGCTGAGGCCTCTAGGTTCCGGCCGCTGGAGGCTCAGGCAGTGGAAGGGGGGTGCTTAGGTCTGCCTCAGAGGATGTGGGCCAGGCCCTCTCCAGAGCTCACAGGCTGTCCTGTAGCAGGAATCTTAAAAGGTCTTATTAATAAAAACAAACCCGGAGCCAGGTATTGGGGTGAATGCTGGAAGGTCAGAGAAGCAGAACAGGCCACAGCTACCTCACCTCACCAGTTCCTCAGATGATCCTGTTTCCTCAGACTGGAAGCCTCTGTGTTCTCATCTGGAATGAATCTCAGCTGAACTGTGCTGCTCAAAGCTTAAAAGCTTAACCAGCCAAAAGCTTCTACTTTCTGGTTTTCACGCCTTATATATCTTTCTGCTTTCTGCCATCACTCCCTGGGATTAAAGGCGTGTGTCACCAGGCCTGGCTGTTTGAACTCAGAGATCTAGGCAGATCTCTGCCTCTGGAATGCTAGGATTAAAGGTGTGAGTGCCACCATTTTCTAGCCTCTGTATCTAGTGGCTGTTCTGTCTCTGACCCCAGATAAGTTTATTAGGGTGCACAATATTTTGGGGGGACACAATACCACCACACTGTCACTTCTTTGGGACTCTGTACCTGTATGTCCGCTGTGAGGACAGAGAGGGAGCAGACAGCACAGGGGGCCTGGGCTGCAAGGAGCTGGGTCTCCAGCAGCCTAAGAGGAATCACTGGGGGCCTCCAGGGCCACGTGGGCGAAGGCAAGGAGTCCTAAGGGTTCCTAGTGGTTTGGAGGCACTGAAGGCTATTTGGTAGCACAGTGCTGTCAGCAGTCACCAGAAGGGAGATCGGGTGGGCAGCTGGCTTTACTCCTGGGGAGTGGGGTGGCAGGGATGGAGGTGAGGGACGGAGCTGGATTTGAGGGGCGGTAGCTTGGCTGACTTCACAGTAGAATGTTTAATGGAGGAAACTGAACAAGGGAGATCTCTCCCCGACTCCCCACCAGGTGGGGTGCCCCTCACATTTCCAAGGCTAAAGTTGGCGCCTACAGGACCACTCCCTGCATGAAATGAAATCCCAGAGCCCCATCCCAGGCTCCCTGAAGGAGCCAGAAGCTGGATGCAGTTATTCACAAGTGTGGCCACCAGGTGGCCCCAGCGAGCTAAATTAGGGTAAATCCCTCACCACCACCTTCCCATTGAACCCAGGGCCTTACTACAGGTACTCTGCCTCTGTGGTGTGTGTGTGTGTGTGTGTGTGTGTGTACATGCCACGGCACATATGGAGGACAGAGGACCACTTTTAAAATTATTCTTTCCCACCAGTGAATTTCATGAGGATTAAATGCAAGTTGTTGGGCTGGGCAACAAGCGCCTTTACCTGCTGAGACATCTTGTCCAGGCCTTGTCATTTATTTTTGAAGTAATTTTACTTACTATTAGTAAGTGTATGACGGGAGGGGGTGTGCCACAGCGAGCATGTGAGCGTCAGACATTCTCTCCTTTCTTTCACCTTTATGTGGGATCTGGGGATTGAACTTGGGTCATCAGACTTATACAGCAAATGCTCTTCCTGGCCAAGCCACCTTTCTGGCTCCTTCTATCTTATCTTGAGGCGGGGTCTTTTGTTTGCTAGATGGCCCTGAGCTTTCAAGGATTCTCCTGTTCCCACCCCTCATCTTACTGGAGGAATGCTGGAATTATAGGCAAGAACTATTGTATCTGGCTTTCTTTGGGTTCTGGGGATTCAAACCCAGGACTTCACACTTGTGTGCAAGTACCTTCCCGTCTGAGTCATCTTCCCATCCCCTAGGACATGTTCTTAAAGGTACCATAGAGTGTGTGTGTTGGGGGGGGGGGGAGGTCCCTAGACTCTCAGAGGGGCTTTCACTCTGCTTGTGTGCAAGAGGTGTATGGGGATCTTTTAGCACCTGGTGGTTGGGCTCCCTCCTAGAGTCCAGCTTGGTTTGCTTTGTGACCAGTGTGTGAGTAGCTTTTAAAATTTGCCTGGGTTAGCCGGGCGTTGGTGGCGCACGCCTTTAATCCCAGCACTCGGGAGGCAGAGGCAGGCGGATCTCTGTGAGTTCAAGGCCAGCCTGGGCTACCAAGTGAGTTCCAGGAAAGGCGCAAAGCTACACAAGAAACCCTGTCTCGAAAAACCAAAAAAAAAAAAATTTGCCTGGGTTGAGTCCAGAGTACAGCCAAGGCTGACAGCCACCTCTGGTGAACTGGGGTCTCCTCCTTCAGTCCCTCAGATTCCCCTGCAGGCTTGCTAAAATGCAGATTGCTGGGGCCATCTGAGTGTCAGGATGTTCCACAGCTCTGAGACCGTACTCATGGCTCGGAACTGGGGTGGCATGGGGCCTGGGCCACAGCAGGGCATCCGTTGTAGCCCAGCTTATGGAGATGTAGCTCACGGACTGCCTGATGCATGCACGTGTTTAGAGTAGACTGGTCCACGGTTGCCATTGCATCGGGGAAATTAGAGCATGGTCAGGGCCAAAGAAAGAAACCTCACACCCCGCCACCGACAGCTCCGGGTTTCCTGTTGAGTCTTTCTGGATTTACTTATCTGTTTTTACAGAGATGCCAAACACATCTCATAATAATGGAATGATGTACTTTTGTGTGTATTTTCTTTCTTTCTTTCTTTCTTTCTTTCTTTCTTTCTTTCTTTCTTTCTTTCTTTCTTTCTTTCTTTCTTCCTTCCTTCCTTCCTTCCTTCCTTCCTTCCTTCCTTCCTTCCTTCCTTCCTTTCCTCCCTCCCTCCCTCCCTCCCTCCCTCCCTCCCTCCCTCCCTCCCTCCCTTCCTTCCTTCCTTCTTTTTTAAACAGGGTTTCATTATGATGCTCTGGCTGTCCTGGAACTCACTCTGTAGACCAGCTTGGCCTTGAGCTCACAGAGATCCACCTGCCTTTGCCTCCTGAGTGCTGGGATTAAAGGCATGAGCCATGGCACCTCTTTCTTTCATTTTGTCACAGAGTTTCCCATATCCTGCGCTGGCTTCGAATTCCATATGTATCTCAAAATGGCCTTGACTGTCAAGTGTGTGTGTGTCTGTGTGTATGTATGTGTGTGTGTTTGGGGGGTGGGGGGCGTGGACATCAAACCCAGTCTGTTTTGACTCTGCTGTCACACTACAACCATCCACAGAGACCTTTGTGACCTCAGAAGGTGTAAGGAGAGCCAGGGGATCTGATGTCCCCTTCCATCCTCTGTGGTACCCATACACATGGCATAGTCTTACACATGCACGCACGCATGCACGCACGCACGCACGCACGCAAGGAAAAATAAATCTCAAAGGAGGAAACAAAATTTAAACATCAATTATCATCTGAACTGTTGGCATTTCATAACAGATGGGCTAGTTAGAGAGCAGGGAGTAGAGTGTCTGTTAGCTCTATTGGAGGTCAGTGCTGGGAAGTTCCGCATTCCTGATTTCTCATGGCCCCGAGGTTTTGAGGACGGCAGCTTTTGGAGACTTGGAAGTCCCTCCATTAGCAAGAAGGGCGGTTCTTCCTCCAAGGTCCTCTGCAGGTCTCGACCCGGAAAGGCCTGGGCTTGTGTTCTGCCTGAGATCACGATGGGCTGAGCTGTACCCTGAGCCACGCCAGATGCTTAGCACAGAAAGCCAGATCTACGCCCGCTCGAGAGGGGCTCCTGCCAGTTCTACGCATGCGCGAGGGAGGAGGGTTTCTGCGTAGTCTCGCTGAGCTGTGTGTGAAAAGTCCCACTTTCTCTGCGCTGTGAGAACACCCGTGATCAGAGGGGACAGCGGGGTCGGCTATGCTCAGTGGACACACAGGGAGCCAGTTCCATGAAAGAGGTGATGGAGCCGGGATAGATCATCTGGGCTGACAGGTGGAAGACCAGGATGTAGATGTTGGAAGGAGCTGAGTTTGTTGAGGGAGAGGATTTTTCTGCCTCTCACTGCTCATGTCCCCACCTGCCAGGCTGGTGCCATGCTCCTCTCAAGGAGCAGCGTTTGGAAGTCCTCAAGGACTATTCACATCGGGCTGGACCGGGTCCTACTAAGTGCTGAGCAGAGAGGAAGGCCCGGAGGATGCATCTTAGGAACAGTGTCCTATAACATTTCTCCTAGCATCAAAATACCCTCAGAGTCCAGTGCGTGTTTACAGATGAAGCCATGATGCATGTCATGGGAGGCCAGGCCACACAAGGTCCTGTGTGAGTTGATGTCAGAGCAGGGATGGGAGGCAAAGGTCTTCCCCCCAGTCCCATGCCCCTTTCTAGTCCATGTTGCAGTTGAGCCCAGGGTCTCCAGATGGCTGTGGGGGAAGCTTGCTCAGGCTCTAGAATGGGGTGAGTTTCTTCTCCAACTCATCCCATGGACTGACTCCTAGAAACTGGCAGTGGGGTCTTACCTTCAGTATCCGGGGGTTCAGTTAAGCCCCTGCCCCCTGGTCTCAAACTGGAGGGCCTCAGCTAGTCTCTGCTGGAGCCTGGCAAGCTTTGCATAGAGCAGGCTGGTGGGCCATGTGTGGCGGGGGTGTGGGATGCTGCAGCTCGGCTCTGGATGGAAACGGGCCCAGGCTCCATCTGGGATGCGCCCCCTCCGTCAGCCTCACCGCCTGGGAATGTCCCAGTCGACAGTCTATCCACTCCATCTCAAGTTCTCCCAGCAGACCACAGCCGTGAGATTACGATGCTCCCATCAGCATGTGGCAGCTTGGCTCCGGCTCCTCACCCTCCAGAAGCCATCTTTCCCGGCCCTCTGCCTGCTTCAGCGGTTGACTTGCCCGTTAACCGGAAGCCGTGAAGAACACATGGCTGGTAGTTGGCGCTGGTACTGCTTTCGGCAGTAAAGTAACCCCAGGGACCCAGAGAAGCAGGGAAGAGGGAGGCCCCTGCTCGCTCATGGATCAGGAAGGAACGTCCTGCGTGTGAACCTCCATGTGTGAGATGAGCACGAACAGCCAGGAAGTCTGTGTGCAGCTGATTTGTTAGAGGTGGCGTGATATATTACGACATGCCCCGAACCGTGTGGGGGTGCAGAGGGCTTCCCGTTGTTTACTGAGCTTCAGTGATTCCAGTTTCAGCTTTTCCAAGTGGTCTTTTTTTTTTTTTTTTTAAATAATCTATTTGTTTTTATTTTATGTGCACTGGAGTTTTTCCTGCATGTATGTCTGTGTGGGGATGCTGGATCCTCTGAAATTGGAGTTACAGACAGTTGTGAGCCGCCATGTGGGTGCTGGGAACTGAACCCGGGTCCTCTGGAAGAGCAGCCAGTGCTCTGAGCCGCTGAGCCATCTCTCCAGCCCCCTCATTCTGGTCTGTGTACCCTCGCGCTCGCCTTTCGTCGCGGGTGGGATTATGGAGGTTTTGAGTACTCACTGGGATTGTGTCCGTGTGTCTGAGGCTAGGCTCACCTGGCGTGTGCTCGCTTCCTTCCCTGTCCCTTGCTGACACCGAGTCAGACCAAGGAGAAGGCTGAGCCAGACCGTGTTCTAGCGAGATGAAACGAGGCACACACATGCCTGTCTCTCCCGGGCAGTTCATGGTGATGGCTGAGGGCCTTTCATACCATTGTGGCTGGTGTTGTACGGTATATGCCAAGAGGGAGCACCCAAGGGCTTCCTGGGACAGTCTTGCCTTTCTCTGCCTCCACCTGCCTCAGTTGCCTGGCCTGGGAAGCAGAACTCAGAGCAGTGCCATGGTTCCACAGTTCCAGGGCAACTGTGAGGCTGTGTCTAGGTTTTGGTGCCCCGTGTGTGCGTGCGTGTATGTGTGTGTTTGTGCGTGTGAGTTTGTGTGTTTGTGCGTGTGAGTTGTGAGTTTGTGTGTGTGTGCGTGTCTGTGTGTGTGTCTGTGTGTGTGTGTGTGTGTGTGTAGGACCAGAGTGCCCAAGGAGTTTTAAAACTACCTCAAGGGCTGGCGAGATGGCTCAGTGAGTAAAGACACTTGCCACCAAGTCTGATAGCCCGAGTTTGACCCCCAGGACCCACATGGAGGAAGGAGATGACAGACTTCTCCGAGTTGTCCTCTGACCTTTGTACATACTCACACATGCACACACACACACACACACACACACACACACACACACACACACACACACATAAGCATTTAAAAAACAAACAAACCAACCTGCCTCACATGGACAAAGGAAAGGAAAGGAAAGAAAGTCTCTTGAGGTTGGGGTGGAGATGAGGTGGCTGGGGCCAGTTTGAGAAGCCCAGGCCCTACTGAGGTGTTCCAACGTGGCCACCAGCCCACAGGTTGACCTACCCGTGAATCAGTTGTTTCCTTTTGGACTTGGAGAGGGAAAGATATTTATGACAGAAACCAGGCTCTAGAGGAAGCCAGGCTAGAAGCATTAATGCCAGCAGGCATTTTCCTTGGCCTCGCCTGGCGACAGTTATTTTATTTTATTTTTTTCCGAGTCAGGGTTTCTCTGTGTAGCTCTGACTGTCCTGGAACTCACTCTGTAGATCAGGTTGGTTTCGAACTCACAGAGATCCGCCTGCCTCTGCCTCCTAAGTGCTGGGACTAAAGGCGTGCGCCACTACCTCCGGTGAAGCAGTCATTCCTACCGTTCTGTATTTGAAATGACCTCCTGTACCTTCCGTCTTCCATCCGGAAAGAGTTGGAGACAAAGCTGAGGCAGAGGTGGCTGCAGCTGCCCTTTGCTCTCCACAGGATCCTTTACAGAGACCACACTGCTCTGACGGAGTTTTCTGAGAACTTAGAGCTTGTCCATTCCGCCCCTCAGAGAGGTAAGGAAGTCAGGGCAGGTTTTATTAGACCCATTTTACCGAGGAAGAAACTGGGGCCCAAGGAAGATTTGTACCTGGCTGGAAGTCTCTTCTACTTTGTCCTGTCCTCCTTCCCCTCCATGGTGGCACTCAGGACCCAGGGGACAGTTTCATGGCGTCAGAAGGAGGGTTATGGAGGAAGCTGTGGCTGCTTCTGTGTGCACTATCGTCTCGTTGGTGCGGATTAGGCCTAGCCAACAGGAGCTCCCGTGAGGCAGAGAGGTCCACTCAGTGCCCCAGAGACTAAAGTCATTTCCTAAGAGAAACAGGAAGTGAGACGGTTCAGGCTCAGGCGCTGAGCCCTGGTGGGTCTCAGCCTCTCTAACACTCGGGCCACACTGTCCCCGGAGACCTCATTCCAGTCGGTAATGAGTCTCCAGGGCCCAGCCCTGTAATGAGAGCAGCCTCGGAATGTCATCGGCTGTCACAGAATATGTGCCAGGAGGAAGGACCTGCTTCCTTGGGCTCTTCACAGCCAGCTCAGAATAGAGCCATTGGAATTGGTGCAGCTGCTGGACAGAGTTTGTGTGCGCGTGTCTGTGAGTGTGAGTGTTCACGCGGGTGTTTTCGGTGTGTAAAGAGGGCCCCTGTCTGCAACTGATCCTCACTCCCCTTCCTTGCCATGGTTGCTGGCTGCCGGGCTGGAAACCTTTTGGCCTTCCGAGGGACTTTGGTGCTGTGCCTGCCATGCTCTCTGTGTACCACTGGACTTAGCGGGGGGGGGTCCCAGGGTCAACTCCGGCACCCCCTGGCCCAGGCATCATCTCCCTGGGACCTGCCTCTCTGCTTATAGCTCTCACTGTCTGGGGAGTCCTTCGTTCATTGCCTAGGTCCACTCCCAGAGCCCGGCTCCCAGGCCCCTGCCACACACAGCAGGCCTCTGCAGTGTCTGGTGAGTGGGTGGTAGGTAGAGGGCAGGTGGAATAAACATTTGCATACATGGGACACCTGTCTGTCTGCTGTCCCTCTGCTGCTTAGTCGGCTGGCTGGGATGGTCTTCCAGGACAAGCCCTTCTTCTCCAATGATGGAAGGGACCTGGGGCATGGAGGTAGGCCAGGCAGGGACTGTCCCCAGGATGGGGTGGCTGGGAGCCTCTGGAAGAGCGTTGAAGGTTGCCGTGGGATTTCCTGGTTGAGATGCAAATCAAGGAAGGGAGAGAATTGAATGTGTAGCCGGATAGCCATTGCCGGAAGGAGGCAGTCGCCATTAAAATGGCAAACTTATGGGTATAACGGTTTGGTGGGTGAGCGCCCTTAGGAGGACATGGGTGATGAGTTGGGGTACCTGACAGATATCCATTGGAGTGTTGTGCAGGCACCTGATTGAAGGCGTGTGTGTGTGTGTGTGTGTGTGTGTGTGTGTGTGTGTGTGTGTGTTGGGGAAGGGGGGCATCTTTCTAGAATCTAGATTCTCAAAGCTACAGGAAACTGCCTCGGGAGGAGACCACAGGGGAGAACACTCACTGGCCAGCCAAGGACTTGCTCATCCCAAGCGCTAATGCAGACCTTTTGGGGTAGGAGTGAGGGCCAGAGAGGCAGAAAGCTGGTGACAACCCCCACCCACCCTGGACGTCATCATCATCATCATCGTTGTTTGGGGAGGCAGGTCCCACCTCCGTGAAGCAGTTAGAAACCCCGCCTTAGTGAAATGGTTCTGACTGAGAGCAAAGGAGGCCGAGGATGGGGGGATTGTGGGGCCTGGAGTGCTCAGAGCAGGCTGCAGAGAGGGGCTGGTTCTGAGCCTGGGGCGGGGAGACAAGCCCACTATGGCTAGGACAGGTGGAGAGGAAGGGCGATTTGGGCAGAAGGAACAGAGTGGCTGAAGGCACAGAGGCCAGCCTCACGTTTACCTCTTGGTGGCCCAGCAAAGAGCTCCCAGACAGCCATCCTGACAGAGCCGGACCCTACATTCCCGCTAGACAGGCCAGAGGTGAAGCCTGTGGTCCGCGCAGCCCTGGCCCTGGCATCTCTCTTGGGTCCCTTTTATTTTAGGTTTCAGTCCCAAGGGTCCAGGAAGCCTTTGTCCAGCTTCATGGCAGCTAATGACAGCCTGGTCTGCTGGACCATTTAAAAACAGCTTGGCTATTTTTACGCACTGGAGGTGGGCCGGGTGCCCCCTCCCGGAACTGGGCCATCATGGAAGTGCTTTTAAGAAAACTGGGCTGTGACAGGCAGATGGGCCATTGTCTCAAATCACAGCCCTGTGGCCAGAGGCAGGATGTGTCCCCGGGAACCTCTGGGGGGTGCCAGGCATCATCCTGGCACAGCGTCTGAATTTAGAGATAATTCTACCCTTGGTGGTAAGGAGAAAGACTCCCTCTGCCCTTTGCCGGATGTGCCTCAGACCTCACTCATCCTTGCCGGTGTCTTGGGTCGGTGCTGGTGTGGTGTGGTTGTGGCCAGGTGAGAGCGGGGGCCCTTCTCCTGAGCCTTGGTGGGAAGCCGTTTAAAATGGCTTTTCCAAGGAGCACTGTGGGTGACTCAAGTCCTCCTGAAAACACTCCAGGGTCCAGAGGAGACGGGGAGAGGAGAGGCCGACTGAGGGGTGGGGGCTACCTGACCCATGCAGCGGGGACCAGGTCACCGTCCTGTGAGTCAAACATGGTGTCTGTGTTTGACTGTGGTGGCCACGTGCTTTCCGTTTAAGTAAACTCTCTATTTTTTTTTCTTTCTTTTCCCTAACATCTGCCGCCTGTAATCAACATTGATTTTTCAGAGCTCACGATGTTAATCCTTCAAATAGTGTGAAATGCGCGCTCTTGTCCCGTGTGATCTTCTACAGGCAGCTGCTCTGGCCCTTCGTGTGTAGGACCCACGCTCTTGTCTTGGCTTCCCCCAAGCTCTGAGCCCGTGTCTTGGCTTCCCTTCCTGCTTCTGGGATAAGATACCCTTCACAGAGGCACGTGAGGGAGAAAGACTCTAATTGGCCTGCGGCTCCTGGATGCAGCCCTCCACTGTGGGGAGTCGCGGCTGTAGGAATCTGGAGCGGCTGGGCTGCTGGTACCATCACACCCGCAGTCAGGACCAGAGGGCATCGAATTAATTAATACCTGGCCGTGCCCGGCTAGCTCTCCGCTGCCGCCACCACCATTCAGAGTGGGTTTCCCCATCCCACCTAACCCAATTAAGAAATTTCCCCACGGCCATGCCCACAGGCCATCCTAATCTAGACCCTTCCTCACCGAGTCTCTCTTTCCAGGGGATTCTACATGGTGTCGGAGTCCACAACAGTCGAAACTAACCGCCCTGTCTTCCCCCGTTGCTAACTTGACCGACCGTCAAGCTGCCTCCTTTTCTACCCTGGGGACACACCTCCCTCCTGACCCCAGCTCACCTCCCTGGTGCCTGCTGCATCTCCTTCCTCACCCACCTTGAGGGCCTCTTTCCTCTGCCCTTCCCCCTCCTTTCCTGACACAGCCACTGGGGCCTCCCAGAGGCCAGGGCAGGCGGCCCTCACCTCTGTGGCTTCAGACCTGTACTTGGGGGCAGGGGGGGGGCAGTGTGGGTCACACGTGCCTTCTCACCAGTTCCCCGAGATGTGCAGGCTAAGAGTGGGATGGCCACCATCTTGGGAGCCTCGCTGTCTCTCAGGGATCCAGGGCACTGTTGTTCTTGTTCTCCAGCCCTTTCTGGTACCCTCCACCCCCTCACCCCCGGCGTCCCTCCCTAGGGTCCCCAGCTTTGCCAGTTACCACCCCTCCCATGCTCTCAAAGCTCAGTTGGTACTGTGTAGGCCCCTCTCCAGCTGTGAGTTTTAGGATGCCGGGCCATGTCATGTCTGGGGTGGGGACAACCCTGGAGTTTTCCCAGAGTGTGGAAGGTCGGCATTGTGTGTGATCATGGCAGGGCTTCCATCTGTGGCCCAGCTGTTGGGAGAGCAGCCCGCCCTGGCCCCTCGGGGAGCTCGCTGGGCCCGCCCACAGTTAGCACTATCTCTAGAAAGACATCCCGTGCCACACTTTTTTTTTTTTCTGGATCAGAGCGCCACAGTGGGCCTGGGTAGAGGCCCGAGGGTGTGAGGATCGGATACGACGGGTCTGGGTGGCCTTCCCCCTCTGGGACTCCTTCCCATAGCTGTGTGGGCAGCACACCCATGGTAGGCAGAGGAGGAGATGGGGACATGGAGGCAGACCACCCTACAGAGCGGGGCTGGCTGTGTGTCCCCGATCTTGTGAGTGTCCCTGGCCTGTTTCCCTGCTGAGAAGGACCTTGAAAGCATTCCATTTGTTTAATGTCCCCTTTCTCTTGAGCATGCATCTCCCACAGTGTCGTCCTCCGACAGACAGGCTACTGGCGCTACCAAGCCTTCAGTGACTTCCAGTGTTGAATCCCATGGTGCCCCCACCCCACCCCTCTGAGACCCTCATTGGCTGATCTGGGCCAAACCCAGACACTTGCATGTTAAGGTTCCCTGTGGTTCTTAAGAGCAGTGAGGCTGTGAACCCCACTGTGGGGGGCCGCCCCCTCCTTCTTCCCTCAGGGTACTCTTTAGGAGTGAGGGATAAGAGATTTAGATAGAAATATAGAGAGGGGGGAGAGGGAGAGAGAGAGAGACAGACAGACAGACAGACAGACAGAAACACAGGATAGCCTCGGGGCGGGGGGGCCTGGATCAAAACCCTCTGTACTTCAGATGTCCCCAGCTTTTCAGCAGACAGCCTGACTTTGGAACAGCGTGGTCTCCAGGGAAATAGAGGCCTTTCGTCGTCTCAATAGGAAATGGATTTGAGAGCCCCCCCCCCCCCCCGCCCTAGGAACTGGTCCCCATGGGTCTCCTCTGTGGCCAAGCCAGGCCTGGCCACTGAAACCGCTCTGCGGGGTGCTCAGGCAGTGGGCGGGCACGGAGGTGTTGCTATACAGTGGGCCTCCGCGCTGACGCCCTCCCTCCTCTTGTCCTCCAGGCAAAGGCCACCAGAGAGGCCCAGGAGGCTCGGCGGTTGCAGCTGCGGAGCCTGCAGTACCTGGAGCGCTACATCTACCTGATCCTCTTCAACGCCTACCTCCGCCTGGAGAAGGCCAGCTCCTGGCAGAGACCCTTCGCCACCTGGATGCGGGAGGTGAGAGGGGAGGCCGAGGCTGATGGGCCTGCCTCGGGGTGATGGGTAAGGCAGGCTGTCTCCTTCCCACCCGGTCCCCGAGTGACAGGCTCCCCCGTGGAATGGGGAGCGTCCCACCCAGCTGCTGCGTCCCTTGCCTAGGGTCTCACCAGGCAGACAGCCAGTCAGTGTGACAGCCGAGTCAATGAATGGATGGGGGAGGGAGAGGTGGGTGTGAGGAGGGCAGCCTGCCCGCTAGGAGCTTGCTCTGTGTGGCTCATGGCCCGCACTGCCTGGACGCCTGGGCACTTGGGTCCCTTCTTCTGTTCGACTCCCATCTGTGCCCTATGAAGGCCAAGAGCAAGGTTGTTTGTCCTGAACCTGTCTCCTCCCGCCCGTGACCTTGGGCAAGGTGGCCAGTCTTGTAAGTCGGCTGTCTTCTGTACTGGAATAGTGGCAATGGTGTTGGCGTCATCTGGGAAGGTGGTAGGGACTCTGTGATATATACGAGCGTGCCTCTGCCTGAGCTGGCAAGATCCAGGTGTGCTTTAGGTAAGAGAGGCCTTGCAGACAAGAATAAAGCGGCAGATAAAATGGCAGTTCCACGGAGTCTGTCTGGTCGTCAAAAGGGATTCATTCATTCAGGGTTAATCCATAATATGTATAAAGGAGTTAGTCTCAGGATCCAGGAGGGGTGGGGCGCGGTCCGACGCGGTTCTCTGGAGAACTCTGCCTTGGTCCGCAGTACCAGCATCCCGCACCCAAGACCGCGAGGTAGCCAAGAGAACAAGCATGTATGCATTCCAGGTCTTAAGGGGTCCCCCCTTGGCCACGCCCCGTGTGTGTGTGGGGGCAGGTACCTAGCAGTTACCTGCTTCCTGCTAGGGGTAAAGCGCAGACGGCTACCCTGACACGGACTTCTTTATGGTTGTCATGGGAACTGGTCGTTGGCGCCTCTCTTCCTATGGCCCCAATGACCCCTCTTTGTGTGGACTTCCAGTCCCTCCTGGCACCTGCTGGTCAGGAGAGAGAGAGGAAAGCAGCCTGTAATCACCCCTCAGCCAGGGAGCCGGTCCTGTCAGCCTCACCGTCCGTCAGTCATTCTAATCTGGGTTCAGGTCCGCAGTGAGCTACCAGGATGTGAGTGGGTGGAGAGCAGGAACCAGGAACTCAGAGTGGGTACAGGACAGGTGCAGGGCCTCAGGACTGGATGGAGATGTGTTCAGGGAACAGACAGGGGTGTGGGGATGCGCGCTGCAGAAGATGCACCTTGGGGCTGGTCTCGGGTGTCAGTGTGGGAAGGCATGGGAAATGAATCTTTGTACTTAAGGGTGAGTATTGAGTGAGAAGACCTGACGAGGGCCGTGTTGAGACCACCTTGGTGAGCAGGCCCAGACTTGGCTTCTTCTTTGAGCCCTGGGGTGGAATATAGGTGGAAGGGTCTCATGTAGCCCAGGCTGGCCTCAAACTCGCTATGTATCTGAGGATGATCTTGAACTTGTGGTCTTCCTGCCTCCACCTTCCTGGGATGACGGGGGTTTACCATCATGCCACGTTGGATTATATATTGCTGGGGCTCAAGCCCAGGGGCTTCATGCTTACCAGGCAAGCACTCTGCTAGCAGCTACATCTCCAGCCCAGGGACGGGGACACTGTGGTGGTATTATGTTCCCCAAAATATTGTGCATGCTAATAAACTTATCTGGGGTCAGAGAAAGAACAGCCACGATATTAAACATAGAGGTTAGGCAGTGGTAGCACACGCCTTTTAATCCTAGCATTCCAGAGGCAGAGATCCATCAGAGATCCATGTGTTCAAGGATACAGCCAAGCATGGTGATTCACACTTTTAATCCCAGGGAGTGGTGGTAGAAAGCAGAAAGGTATATAAGTCGTGAGGACCAGAAACTAGAAACATTTGGCTGGTTAAGCTTTTAGGCTTTGAGCAGCACAGTTCAGCTGAGATTCATTCTGGATGAGGACACAGAAGCTTCCAGTCTGAGGAAACAGGATCAGCTGAGGAACTGGTGAGGCGAGGTGGCTGTGACTTGTTCTGCTTCTCTGATCTTCCAGCATTCACCTCAATAACTGGCTTCAGGTTTGATTTTATTAATAAGACCTGTTAAGATTCCTGCTACAGGACACTTCTTTCTCTTTCTTTCTTTCTTTCTTTCTTTCTTTCTTTCTTTCTTTCTTTCTTTCTTTCTTTCTTTCTTTCTTTCTTCCTTCCTTCCTTCCTTCCTTCCTTCCTTCCTTCCTTCCTCTCTCTCTCTCTCTCTGTCTCTCTCTCTATCTCTGTCTCTCTCTTTCTTTCTGTTTTTGGTTTTTCAAGACAGGGTTTCTCTGTGTAGCTTTGGAGTCTGTCTTGGAACCTGCTTTGTAGACCAGGCTGGCCTTGAACTCACAGAGATCCCATTGCCTCTGTCTCCTGAGTGCTGGGATTAAAGGCATGAGCCGCCACCACCACCTGGCTACAAGGACACTCTCTGCTTGAGTTCTTCTTGGACAGGGGAACCAAGAGCTGGGGCACCTTGCTCTGCCCCCCCACCTCCCTCTCGGGCTGGATCTGGACAGATATTGAGGGAGAGATGCTGGTTTAGGCAGGAGTGTGACTCTAACTCAGGCGACTTCAGCCCCTCTCCTGGACAGACAAAGACTGGGACAAGGGTCCCTGGACACAGCGAGAAGGACAGCAGCATCTCTTTACTCCAAGTGGAGTTGTCTCCAAGAAGGTGTAGGAGATGGTTGGAGCCTGGGGCCAAGGGCCAGGCTACTGGGCCACCAGCTCTGTGTTGAATGTCCAGAGCAGAGAAAGCCAAGCTGGCTGAACTCCCAGACAAAGGGAAGGGCTGCCATCTGCTCTGGCATCCACACTTCTGCAGCCTCCCTGTCCAGATGTGGTTTGCCGGAGTGGCGAGGCAAGCGCTGCCGAGGTCTCCCAGGCATGTCCAGGGCCCCATGTACTTGCCCGGCCTGCTCCGTGCAGTCTCAGGAGAGAAGACTGTCAGTGACCCTCTAACAAAGTGGTTATAGATAGATAGACACGCAAACTTGTGGTAGCCGCTAAGCCGGCCGAGGGCAGCTCTGGGCCCAGGACTCACCCATGTGCCTCAGAGCTCAGCCAGGGGAGGGTGGTATGAGGAAAGCTGGCCGGATGATGTCTCACTGCCCTGAAGTTCTGCCCCACCTCTGCCCTCTCTAGGTGGCAACCAAAGCTGGCATCTACGAGATCCTCAACCAACTGGGCTTCCCTGAGCTGGAAAGCGTGGAAGAGCAGCCCCTGTCAAGGCTCCGCCATCGCTGGCAGGAGCAGAGCCGAGACCCGGAGCCCTGTGATGTCGGGGACTTACTGTAGACCTTCTTCTTCTTGCTCCATGACAGGCAGGCAGGCTGGGGGCCCGAGGCTCTCATTGCTCCAGATGAACACTGGCCAGCTTCCCGGAGAGACTGAGGGGCCAAGAGCCTTTGGAAGGAGGTTTTTGTAGGATGTGTCGATGGCACAGCCATTCTCTGTTAAACCCTTGGGGTATGTGATGGCCTCTGGCAGGGCCCAGCATGTGTACCTCACAGACCAGCTCACGAACAGCCTCCAGGGAGCCCGCGCCCCACACAGCCAGTCACTACCACCGTCCTCTTCTTACTGTTGGCCATCAGACTGCCTAGGTGGGCAGCAGGCTGGCCATGTTCGTTTTTGTTTTTTTTTTCTAACTTCCTTCCTCTGGCTGGCTTGCTCTTGCTTCCTCACACTTTCAGCCTAAGCAACTGCCTGAGGTAGGCGAAGGGGATGGCGAGCTGGGCAGCTCTGCCCAGCTCCTCCTGGCTCATGAGTGTCGCCAGCCTGGAAGACTGAGAGGCGAGCTCCCCCCCCCCCACTCCCCTCCCCACCCCGGCTTCCTTCTCTAGACTGGCAGAGGTGGAAGTTCCCGGGGCATTGGAAATATCAGGGAGACCCTCCCAGGGTGGGGAAAGGGCGTGTGGAGGAGGCCAGGGAGGCCGTGAAGAGGAGGGAGCTGTGTGTCGGAAGCCTGTTGACAGGGGTCAAGGGTGACTCTGGGGAGGAAGTGGAGGGTGAGACAGGCAGGGCCGTGGTGGTTTGTCGGGCCTCAGGTTCCAGGTCCGCCCTTGCCGGGACCCCTGAGTGTCCTTGGGACACTGCGGAGTTCTGAGCAGTTCTGTTCACTCAGTAGGAAGGCGAGCATAGAGGGCTGTGTTTGGTGAGTCTTGGCTGGGACTGTAGTTTGCTCCATCCAGTGGTTGCACATCTGGGAGCTTGGTTACCTGTCTGACTCTGTGGGGACAGGGAAGAGTCTCTGAGGCTCCCGTCCTTCAGCAGGAAGGTGGAAAGACCTGTCAGCCGGAAGCTGTAACATTTGAAGAGGCCAAAAGTTGTTTCCTGCCTGGGGAAGTAGTGACCCTCTTAGCCAACTTCTTTTGCAAGCTGCTGTATGTCTGTTCACGGCTTCTCAGGTTTGCTGGTGTCTGCTTTGTGCATATCAGTTATTTTCAGATAAGTAACCAAGGAGTCAGAGACCAGAGAGGGGCCCTTCACACTCTCTTGGTTGGCACTGACTTGGAGATATGCTGGGACCACTGGCAGATCACTTTACCTCTCTCCCTCAGTTTCCCCATCTGCAAAATGGGAGAATAATACTTGCCTACCTACCTCACAGGGATGTTGTGAGGAATCCTTCATGGTTTTTTTTGTTTTTGTTTTTTTTTGTACAGAGCTTTTGAGCATTAAAAACAGTATAAACGTTCACTGTGTTGCTGATTGATCTTTAGCGTGAGGCAGACATTATGGAAGTCGTGAGGACAAGTGGGTTCCCTGTTCCTCTGGACTAAGGGTGGCTGCAGGGTGAACGGGAAGTCCTCGTTCCTGGCACTCCTGGTATTTAGAGGCCGTGGGTGTTGCAGATGTCAGTCACTTCCTTCCTCCGTAGCATCAGTCACACTTTGCCGTCTTGTCCTGACTGTCCAAGATGGCCCTGCTGATCGCTGCTTGAGCAAAGAGCGCCACCAACCACCGATCACGAGGGCGCACCACAGGCCGGCCCTCACGCCCATCTAGTGGGGCGTTTCCTCACCTGAGGTTCCCTCTTCCCAGATGATTCCAGCTTATGTCAAACACAGCATCTCTGCACACACAGATCTGAGTGCAGAGTTTGAGAAAGAAAAGCGCTCAAGGTGGAGTTAGGGGCTACTGAGGAGGACAGGCCTCAGTTCTGCTTCCTCTGCAGACGCCCAGGGGCCCTGCCCGGCACCTTCGAGCACTGCGCCCATGTCCTCTTCATTGATACCGTTTTGGTTTAAATGTCAAATATCCTGCATAGGACACAGGGTTGAACACTTTGTCTCCAGCAGGTGGCGCTGTGTCTGAAGCTTGCAGAGCTTCTGGAAGATGGAGCCTCACTGGAGGAAGTGCATCACTGGAGGAAGTGCCCCACTGGAGGAAGTGCGCCACTGGGGGAAGTGCGCCACTGGGGGAAGTGCCCCACTGGAGGAAGTTCATCACTGGAGGAAGTGCATCACTGGAGGAAGTGCCCCACTGGAGGAAGTGCCCCACTGGAGGAAGTACACCACTGGGAAGTGCACCACTGGAGGAAGTGCCCCACTGGGAAGTGCACCACTGGAGGAAGTGCACCACTGGGGGAAGTGCCCCACTGGGAAGTGCCCCACTGGGGGAAGTGCGCCACTGGGGGAAGTGCGCCACTGGGGGAAGTGCCCCACTGGAGGAAGTTCATCACTGGAGGAAGTGCATCACTGGAGGAAGTGCCCCACTGGAGGAAGTGCCCCACTGGAGGAAGTACACCACTGGAGGAAATGCACCATTGGAAGAAGTGCCCCACTGGGGGAAGTGCACCACTGGAGGAAGTGCACCACTGGAGGAAGTGCACCACTGGAGGAAGTGCACCACTGGAGGAAGTGTCCCACTGGAGGAAATGCCCCACTGGGGGAAGTGCACCACTGGAGGAAGTGCACCACTGGAGGAAGTGCCCCACTGGAGGAAGTACACCATTGGAGGAAGTGCCCCACTGGAGGAAGTGTCCCACTGGAGGAAGTGCATCACTGGAGGAAGTGCACCACTGGAGGAAGTGCACCACTGGAGGAAGTGCCCCACTGGAGGAAGTGCCCCACTGGAGGAAGTGCCCCACTGGAGGAAGTTCCCCACTGGAGGAAGTGCACCACTGGAGGAAATACACCACTGGAGGAAGTGCACCACTGGAGGAAGTGCACCACTGGAGGAAATACACCATTGGAGGAAGTGCACCACTGGAGGAAGTGCACCACTGGAGGAAATACACCATTGGAGGAAGTGCATCACTGGAGGAAGTGCCCCACTGGAGGAAGTGTCCCACTGGAGGAAGTGCACCACTGGAGGAAGTGCCCCACTGGAGGAAGTGCACCACTGGAGGAAGTGCCCCACTGGAGGAAGTGCACCACTGGAGGAAGTGCCCCACTGGAGGAAGTGCACCACTGGAGGAAATATCCCACTGGAGGAAGTGCACCACTGGAGGAAGTGCCCCACTGGAGGAAATACACCACTGGAGGAAGTGCCCCACTGGAGGAAATACACCACTGGAGAAAGTGTACCACTGAAGGAAGTGCACCACTGGAGGAAGTGTCCCACTGGAGGAAGTGTCCCACTGGAGGAAGTACACCACTGGAGGAAGTGCCCCACTGGAGGAAGTGTCCCACTGGGAGCAGCCCTTGAGGTTTTGGTAGCCTGGCCCTGCTTCCTGGCTCCTGACTCAGAGTAAGCAGCGCCTGCTCCGGTTATCACATCCTTTCTTACACCCTGAGCCGAGACAACCCTCTTTAAGTTGCTTCATGTCAGGGGTTTCGTCACCACAATAAGAAAAATAACGGATCCATACAGAGAAACACTAGATTTGGGCTTTCTGAGGCAGCCTCTATCCTGGATTCCATGAGGCTGGGTTAAGTTTCCATTCTGACAAATGTATTTCTTTCTCCACACCCTCCAAACCGGGTTATCTTCCGTCTCTGTGATAGTCGCCATCCTGACAGCGGCTAGGTATCCCTGTGTTGTGGGAATTCCTCTCCTGGGGAGATGCAAACAATATCTGATTACTTACAGCGCACAGGTGAGGGGTGGCCTAGGGGATCTAGAGTGACCCCAAAGCAGCTGCACTGGAAAGTCTCACCGCAGCGTCACACTACAGGCACCGGATTCCCAGAAGCCTGCCCACACACCAGGGACAGATCTCGATCCCCCTGCCTGGGTGCCCCCCAAAACAGTTCAAGCCAAACAACCGTCTTCCAATTTGTTTTGCTTTTTAGCCCAGGCTAGCCTTCAACGGATTCGCTTGCCTTCCCCTCCCAAGTGCTAGGATGACAGGCGTGTATCACCCGATTGTTTAATGTCTTTCAAAGGCATATCCTTATGGGGCATAAGCGTAGGGAGAGAAATATCTTACATGGAGTTATTCTTTAATGTTAAAACCTATAAATGTTATGCCCTTGCCTACCCCATGAGAACCCAGATTTAATTGTCCAGATGCACCAGAAACCAACCAAACAAAAGCCCTTCCAACATCCTTATAATCAACGCCTCCCAGACGATCTTTAAAGGCGATTTTGTGGAGATAATAATTAGAACCTGTTGAATTGTATCGCCATGCTTACACACGGAGGATTATCGAAAGCATGACCAGTAGGGGGACTCTGGGAGCTGAGCAGCAGGGCCTGGGGGCAATGGGAGTGTGGTTTACACGCAAGTCCATCCAGGGAGCCTGGAAGCTTCCTTCCTCTGTCCTGCCAGGGTGCTGTTCAAATCCGAGGCCAACCTGCTGTGCTGAGCCCATGACGATGAGCCGATGACTAGCCTCAGCATCCTCCATTCAGCCCACCCTCTGCCTTGTTCACACTCACATCAGCTCCTACCCAGCACCTTTGACCGTGTGCTGCTCTGGCCAGCCACTGGGTGCTCAGAGGACACACAGCCAGACTACCCCAGTTCCTCTGTGTTAAAACCAGGCTGGGCCTCCCATCACACAGAGTGAGCAATGCTCTGGGTTCCGCTGCAGCATGTGGCTCCTCCTTCCTTTCCTCTCTTCATGGAGGTGTCAGAAGAGCCTGGGGCCCTTCCCTGATCTTGTTGCACACTCAGTCACTCCGAGGTGCACCTCTGAGGACCGTAGTGACATCCTTCTGTGTCCGCATCTCTGAGTGTCCTCTGTGCTCTTCCTGTTGAGGGTGGCCCTGCTCTGGCTCTGCTCAGTAAAAGTGACCCCTTGGTGGGAGTCCAACGTCGTACGGTACAGTGGCAGTCAGTAAGCTAGTTGCTAGCTAGGGCTAGTGCGATCCCCTCCTTTCTGAAATCTCCAATGAGGTCTGCCCCAGAGCAGGGAATTGCTGCCAACCTATGGAGGGGACACTGGAGGGACTAGCAGTCTGGGTTGACAACTGGGTGGCCAAACGCTGAGTTTGAAGATGGCAGTGCCAGGCTCTGGCTATTTATCAGCTAAGGGGATGTCCACTTTGAGGGGTTTCCATACCCACCTTCAAGTTGTCCCCCTTCAGCAGTGGCCTCTGAACAACCTCAGACAGCCGTGAGTGCTGTTCCCTGCCTCGGCTACCACTGTCTGTTTACATCTCTTAAAAATGTTCTTGCGCCAAGTGGTGGTGGCGCACACCTTTGATCCCAGCACTTGGGAGGCAGAGCTAGGCGGATCTCTGTGAGTTCGAGGCCAGCCTGGTCTACAGAGCGACATCCAGGACAGGTACCAAAATTACACAGAGAAACCCTGTCTCAAAAAAAAAAAAAAAAAAAAAAAAAAAAAAAAAAAAAAAAGTTCTTGCTAGGGACTGGGGATGTGTGGCTCAGTGGTTACAGTGCTTGCCTAGTATGTGGGAATTCCCAGCACCAAATAAAATTTCACATGCTGGTAATCCCAGAACTCTGGAAGTAGAGACAGGAAGATCAAGAGTTCCGGGTACCTAGTGAGACTCTGCCCCAAAGAAGGAAAAAAGAGACCTTAAGCCCTGCGGTAAGCTGGGGTGACTCAGGGTGGGGACCGAGGGGGACACCTGACTCAGAAAAGCCTCCATCAGTCTCTCGAGCTTCTGACCTGATGCTGGTTGAAGCCCTGTGCCCTGTGCATTCTCACGTGGTCCCCTCCACGCCCACAGTGCTTTCATCTGGAGCCACACCGATGGCACTGGCCTTTGAAGTGTCCCATGCACTGCCTCTCAGTAGATTCTTGCCTCCTCCCACATCACCACAATGAATTCCTCTGGGCTGGCCTAACCACCCTTCTACCTGGAAGTGACGTCATACTTGCTCTGAGTGAGGTGGAGCAGTCTCTGGACACCACCCAATACCAGCCGCCTAGAAAGCACTGTTTCCCCTTTCCCAGATGGGCACAAAGGTCATAGTCTTTTATTTTTGTCAGTCTGATAAGGAAAACAACAACAAAAACAAACAAACAAGCAAAAAACCCCAAACTAAGGGCTTTTATTTTATCTTTTATTCTTTTTCTTTTTCTTTTTTTTCAAGACAGGGTTTCTCTCTGTAGCTTTGCACCTTTGCTGGAACTCACTCTGTAGCCCAGGCTGGCCTTGAACTCACAAAGATCCGCCTGGCTCTGCCTCCCGAGTGCGCCACCACCGCCTGGCTATTTCATCTTAATGTAACTTTCCTGAGTACTGTCAAGGCTGGAACATTCTCTCATGTGTTTATTTATCTGCCATTTTGATTGACTCTTAGGGAGTTGTCCATCTTCCAATGCTTTTGTTAAAGTGGTAGGCTGGATATTGTAATGCCACGCATTTCCTGAATAGGTAGATGTTTGGCAGGCAGATAGATAGGGAGGTAGCCGGGCCAGTTTTTTCTTGATTCATCTTTTTCTGTCCTGATGGTCTGGGTTTTGAACACAGGGCATCATACATCTAGGCAAGCAAGTACTCCATCACTGAGCTAAGGCTCCAGATGGTGGAGGTCCTGCTCCCACCTTTTTGAAGGATTCTTAGGAGGAGAGGGGGATAAGAAAACACCAGATAAAAAGAGAGACCTAGTTGATGAGAAGAAAGACAGAAACACAGGAGAGCTTCGGGAGGGCTTGGATCAATACTCAACGCCCTCGAAGGCTTTTTATAACAATGCCAAGGGGAGAGGAAAAAGACCTCCCCCTTGCTAGATCAAATCACACCGTACAGCCAAGTGTAGACCTTTCCAAACACCTGGTCACTACGCCCGTGGTCAAATCATCCCCTTAGGCAGCCCTGCTGAGTAAAGCCAGCTCAGATTCTGGGACCCTGAGTAAGGTCTCACTAGGAAACCTCTGTGGGCTCCCATACCGGACCCTTAGCTTCCCATTATCTCATGTTTTAAGACAGTCTTTCTGCATAGCCCGGATGGGAGTAGCCCAGGCTGTCCTTGACCCCTGTTCTTCCTAACTCAGCTTCCTCAGTACTGAGATGAAGGTGTACACCAGCATGCCCTCCCTGCAGGTTAGTTTTTCAAGTTCACATTTTTTCCCCTTTCTTCCTTCCCCTCTTTCTTTTGAGACAAAGTCTCATGTTTCTCAGGCTGGTCTTGAACTTGCTATGGAATTGAGGCTGGCCTTGAACTCCTGAACCTCCTGCCTCTATTTTCCAAATGCTGGGATGACCTGGTTTCTTTTAATGTGATGATACTGGAACATACATGGACAGAGTTTTCAGGGTGGGTCGTTGGTTATGTTCCTAGATAAACATTACTTGGTCTTTTTTATTTTATATATTTTTTCATTTTTAAATTTTATGTACATTGGTGTTTTACCTGCATGTATGTCTGTGTGAGGAGGTCAGATCTGGGAGTGACAGACAGTTGTGAGCTGCCATGTGGGTGCTGGGAATTGAATCCGTGTCCTCTGGAAGAGCAGCCAGTGCTCTTAACTGCTGAGCCATCTCTCCAGCCCCGTTACTTGGTCTTTTAATAGGTTTTATTCTATTTAGAAAATTTATATCTGTGCTTTAAGTATTTCCCCTCTTGTCATGGCTTTTAGCCCATTGTAGGGTTATGCCAGTCTTATAAACCTGCGAGACACCTGTATTTCCAGCGTTTAAAATAATTCATACCATCATAAATCATCTGCTGCTGGAAGGTTTCCTGAACTCCTATCATTGGGCTGGCATTTACTATTGTATGCATTTTTAGTAGAGAAATTACAGCTGGACGGTGGTGGTATATACACTTTTTGTTGTTGTTGTTGTTGTTGTTTTTGTGACAGATTTTCTCTGTGTAGCCCTGGCTGTCCTGGACCTTGCTTTGTTGACCAGGCTGGCCTCGAACTCACAGAGATCCGCCTGCCTCTGCCTCCCGAGTGCTGGGATGAAAGTGCACTACTGTGCCCAGCTGCATTTCTTAAGAAAGCTACGTAGGGGGCTGGAGAGATGGCGCAGTGGTTAGAGCACTGACTGCTCTTCCAGAGGTCCTGAGTTCAGTTCCCAGCACCCACATGGTGGCTCACAACCATCTGTAATGAGGTCTGGCGCCCTCTTCTGACCTGCAGTCATACATGCTGTATACATAATAAATAAATAAATCTTAAAAAAGAAAAGAAAGTTTCGTAGGGCTGACAAGATGGCTCAGCCGGCAAAGGCCCTTGTCACGACCCTAATGACCTGAGTTTGATCCCTGAGACCCTATAAGGTGGAGAGAGACAGTCCCTGCAAGTTCTTCTGTGACCTCCACATGTAAAGCAACTTTTGAAAAGAAAGTTGTGTAATTAATTCCCTACCAACCAGCTGACCCTCTCAGTTGGCTCCACAGAGATTGTTTTTGTTGTGTTTTTAAAATCATAAACAGATGTGTGTTTACGCTGCCAGTTACCATCTCAACCCAGGCCTCTCTGCTGCATCCAGTTTGCTATGCTCGAGGTGGGGGAAGAGGACCCCAGGCTGGACACCTGTCCCAGGGCCACTCAGGGGCTGCCTCCCGCTGTCACTGTGAGGAGGACCCTCTGAGCAGTCACCCTGAGCCTGGGGAGTTCTGGGATGGAAGGGAGGGTCTGGCTATTGACCTCTGGCCAGTCTGTGCGGGCTAGAGCGAGCTGCTGGAGGGGGCCTCACCAGAACTGGGGGATCGGAGGCAGAGGAGGTGGCCTTACCAGACAGAATCCTCTGTGCGGGCCAGACCTCACGGTTGTGGGGAGGCTATAAGGGAAAGGTGGGGGAGGAGCTGGAGTCCCCCATGCACTTGGGGTTGTGGCTGAGGGAAACTGCTCAGTGGTTTTTCAAAAGCTCAGACGGAACTCGCACGCGAGCGGCAATCCCGCTCCGGGGCATGCATCTGAAGGCAGGGAGCTTCGACACTTGAACACCAACGTTCATAGCATCATTACTCAGCCACACACGGAATGGCGTTTTGATCCAACCCAGCTGGACAGGGACAGAAGCCAGACTCAGAACACAAGATTGCAGAATCCCACCAGCACACCCAGGACCCAGCGCAGAGCAAACAGCGGAGGACCGAGGAGAGGATAGAAGTTTCTAGACCCGGGGTTACTGTTGTTTCGTGGGCTCTTGTGAGTGACTGCCCTCTGAGTCAAGCGACCACAGTCTTGGGGAGTTCAGCAGTGCCCCCTTGGAAACTGATTATCCCAATTGGGCTTGTTGACTGTTCATAACTCATGGATGTGTGGGGAGGGTCATGAGATCCTCATCCGAGCTCCCTACCACCTGCAGGTCCCTACTGCCCAGCCCAGGCCCAACTGTTTGCAGCTCTGCCTTAATCACATGCGGACTTTGGAGGGGAGACCAGAAGAGGTGGGCTCCATCTATACAGCTGCAGAGAAGTCCTTATCTTTGTTGGGTGAGGCCTGTTAGGTGGGGTTCTCTAACCCACACCCTGTCAGTAACCCTTCTTCTATGCTCTGTGAGGAAGCCCAGTAAACTCAGTTCCCCAGAGTACATGTTGGTGGAACTGTGTCTTGGTTTGTCTTTGGTACCTTAGGAGAGGGGGTAGATGTGGCTTGCATCCTGCTTCCTGCTCTCAACCCCGAAGGAATTTTAGCATCATGGGCATAGCACTGTGTTTGAGGAAGATGAGAAGATTGGGGGTCTGCTTGGTAGTGATGGTTATGCAATATTGTGAACTCATTGGGTACTAATAGATGGCATACTGACCAGAAATAATATGTGCTTTATCATGTTTTAGGAAGTGCGGATGGCAGGATGGTATGAGCACATTGCTCTTGGAGAGCATGTCTTTTTTCCCCCCAAGACAGGGTTTCTCTGTGTAGTTTTGGTGCCTGTCCTGGATCTCACTCTGTAGACCAGGCTGGCCTCGAACTCACAGAGATCTGCCTGCTTCTGCCTCCCCAGTTCTAGGATTAAAGGCGTGCACCACCACCGCCCAGCCAAGAGCATGTCTTTTGATGGGACTGTTAAAACCAGTGATGGCACCAGGAGTCTACTGAGTATATGAAGGAGAACCCCAGGGATACTGTGCATAAAAATTGTTAAGTGAAAAGCCAGGTGGTGGTGGCACACACCTTTAATCACAGCCTCTCGGGAGGCAGAGGCAGGTGGATCTCTGTGAGTTCAGGGCTAGCCTGGTCTACAGAGTGAGATCCAGGACAGGCACCAAAACTACACAGAGACCCTGTCTGGTAAAAACAAAACAAAACAAAACAAAAAACCCCAAACAAAACACACACACACACACACACACACACACACACACACACACACACACACACCAAACCTGTAAGTGAACTGTAAAAGTGAGTGAGAAAGTCGTGGCTTTATAGGTGACTCCATTTCTGTGATGGGGAGACATGTGTTTACCTCACTAGGCTGTTGAGAAGGTCAGAGACATTAACACCCACCCTGTGCCCAAAGCTCTGCAGTCTTCAGGAGAGGCTACCTGGAAGGAAGGGGAAGGAAGGGGGCAGGGAAGGGGGTGAGGGCCCTTTTCCCAATTCTCTGACTTAGAGAAACATTTTCCAAAATGAATTCATATGGTGTCCCAGAACCCACGCTGGGGAGGGATAGGCATGGGCGGTGACAATGTCCATGCTTGCTCAATTACTGCCTTCTGCCCTGTGCAGGACACTGAGGAAACTTCCTGGAGCCCAGTGGGACTGAGTCCTGAGAGGAGTGAGGACAGGGAGATGGGGTTGTCCTCCTTGGGGTCAGCCTTATTTCATGGTCACAGGGAGGCTGGGGTTCCCAGAGAAAAGCCCAAGGCACCGTCAAAAAAGCTGATGTCACTGTTCTTTTAAGACAAAACCAAGAACCAGATGTTGGAGGGATGAACAGTGAGTCCAGATGTGCCATTGAGTCCCCACAGTGAACAACAAAGCCCAGTTACAGCCCGCAGAACAACAGCAGCTGTTCCGGTCTGGGCTAGCTGGAGTCGAGGACAGCCTCTGGGAAGCAAGATGCAGAAGAAGTCGGGTGTCTTCCAGGCCCAGGGATGGGGGTGCCTCATGATCCTCACCACGCAGGCTGATGTGGTGACGTGTGGACTGCCAGAGTGAGACGACTCCGCAGACCCTTAGAGCCCCTAAGCTGTGCAGAAACCTTTGGTTCAGCCCCTGTGTATCACACACAGCTGGGGACATCTGGGGTTGGAGGAGCAGTCTTATGTGGTTTCGGCGTGTTAAAGAGAGTTGATAGGGCTAGGTGTCAGACCACAGGCTGGGTCTGGTAGCTAGCCTCTGAGGGGATGGTGGAGGTCTCTTTATTGGTACAAGTCACTCCTTGACTGTTTCTCAGGCTCCTTCCTGTGGCTGAGGCTTGCCTCTGTGCAAGCAGCCCAAATACTAACCTTGCACGAGACTCTCACCATGCATGACCTTGGTCTCCAGCTGATCTGACACTGCCCATCACTGGCACCTACTTGGTGCCGGGGGACTGTCCTGACCCTGGAAGGTATGGACAGCTGTGAGTGGGAGTCAATCCCTGAACGAACTTACCAAGCATCTTGGGGACTGAAGGAGGCTGAGAACAAACTGGAGGCGACTTCCCCACTCTGGGTCAGGAGCACCTCAGTCTGGTATACTTACATGGTGGTTCCTAACCATCTGTAACTCTAGTTCCAAAGGATCTAACCCTCTTTTCTGGCCTCTGTTGACATCAGGCATGTATGTGGTGCACAGACTTACATGTAGGCAAGACACTCAGACATATAAAATAAAAACAGAACTTGTGTGCTTGTGTGTATTCATGTGTGTGCATGAGTGGGTGTGTGCATGTATGGGTGCATGTGTGTGTGCTTGTGTCTGTGTATGAGTGTGTGTGGTGTGTGTATGTCTCTGTGTGCACGCATGTGTGCTTATGTGTGTATGAGTGTGTGTATGTGTGCATATATGTGTATGTATGCATACGTGTGTCTGTATGTATAGCTGCAAATATGTATGTATATATACGTATGATGTATATGCGTGCATGTGTGTATGTGTAGATGTGTTATGTGTGCGTGTGTGTGCATGTATGCGTGCATGTGTGCTTGTGTGTGTATGTATGTATGTGTTAATATGTGGCTGTGTGTGTGCATGTGTAGAGGCCATCTGTGGGTGTGGGCATGTGTAGAGGTCATCTCTCTGTGTGTATGTGTATGAATGTATAGAGGCCTGAGGTCATTCTCAGAAACAAGGTCTGCTTCCTTGAGACACAGTTTCTTATTGGCCTGAAGTTCACCAATGAGGCTGAAACTGCCAGCCAGTGAGACCCAGGGATTGTCCTGTCTCTGCCTCGCCAGCTCTGGGCTTAATTACAAGGTCAGCATTTTGGTCTGGTTTCTGGGATCTGAGCTCAGGGCCTCATCCTCTCCAGGTGAGCCCTTTACCAATAGGCATATCTCTCCCAGCCTGAAAGAAGGGTTTTAAGACTAGCAGATGAGCTTTCAGAGCTAATGGCTTCTCTCTTGGGATCTCTTCTCTTTTCCTACAAAGCCTGGTGACCCCCTTCAAGCAGTCCTGGGAAAGGAGGAAAACACAGATGATCCTTTGAGAGAAACTGAGGCAGGGGAAAGGACCTGCTGAGTGAGTCCTGCCCCACCCCAGTCCTGCCGATCAGTTTTTTTGGGGGTTTCAAAGCTACTCAGAGTCTGTGTGGTCCCTGCAGGCCCCTCTGACCACAATCAGCCACGCATCACCGAGTCCTGCCGTGGCTCTGATGCTGCCACAAAGCTTTGCCTGCGCTCCATGGCCTGCGTCCCAGGCACATGAAACTTAAGAGGGTCTCACTTGATATCAGATCCTGATGTGCTGGCTGAGCAGGCTGAACTTGGGAGACTCCAGGACTACCACTGCTTCCCCCAAGTTGGGAAGTAGGAGAGAACTTATAGACCTATGCAGATGGATTCTCTTGGAAACTGAGGTTTCTGATGGGTACACCTGGGCCAGTGACAACCTGCACACACAGGCACACACACAGGCATGCACACACCTCCACAGGCACACAACACACATGGGCACACACACATACACACAGGCACACACACATGGGCACACACACATACACACAGGCACACACACAGAGACATACACGCACACATACACACAGGCACTCACACATGCATACAGGGCATACAGGTACACACACACACACACACACACACACACACACTTTGTCTTATATATTGTGTCTGCCATGTTGGGGCTCCTTGTTACTTTAGAAAGTGAGAAGAGGGGGCTGGAGAGATGGCTCAGTGGTTAGGAACACGGGCTGCTCTTCCAGAAGACTCGGGTTTGGTTCCCAGCATCCACACGCTGGCTCACAACTACCTGCAGCTCCAGTTCCAGAGGACCTGATGCCTCTTTTGATGCCAGGCACACATACAGATGTGCACAAACACTCATATACATAAAATAAAAAATCTTGAAGAGAGGAGGAGAGGTGAGAAGGGGCTGGAGATGGCTCAGAGGGTTGAGGTGCTTGTTGTCAAACCTGACAACTTGAGTTAAGATTCCCTGAGTGTGATGATGAACCGGAACCCACAGGAAGAGAACTGACTCCTGTGTGTTGTCCTCAGACTTCCACACTTGTGCTATGGCACACATACATGCAAGCATGTACACACACACACACACACACACACACACACACACTCATACACCCATCCGCATGCACTCATGACAAATGTAAAAGAAGTGAGAAGACCCTGTGGTCCCGGGCTTGCATTCTCTGAGTAGAGCAGCAGCCACTTAAAGCCTCCCCTGCTGGTTCACCGCAATCCCCACCATCCCACACTGTCTTTCAGCCAGAAACTGAATGCCCATCACCATTTATTACTGAGTTGATGCTGCTGTTTCTTGAAGGGGGGGGGGGTAAGGTATTTTGGAGTTCCACATTAGCGGCAAAAGTAGAAAACAAAACAAAACAAAACAACAACCAGCTTGTTTACATTCATGGATTGTCCATTTCATAAAACTGGGTGGTTGGACATAGACATCTACCCCTGGGGCTTCCTTTGTCCCCTCTTCTCTGCCCCCACGCCACCAGCATGCTTACCATCGCATCATATTTACTGGTCCTGTGTCAAGCTATGATGTGCTTGGTGACACAGGCCTTGACTTGTCAGGAGCAGAGTGAGGAGCAGAAGGCACACAGGAATCGGGGACGGGGGTCAGCTCTAACAGATGACCTTGCGAGGTCACGGAGGGAGGGCCTGGAAGCTCGGTGGACACCGCCTCCTGGCTTGCTGCTGGACTCGAGGCTGCTGTCAGGTGTGGCGGTGCTGGAGGGCGGAGGCAGCGTGGACAGGGAGGTCAGGGAAGCTCTGTTGTGTAACCTTAGCCACTTCAGTGGGAAGTTCAGGTCTCAGCATCTGCTGCCTACTAAGCCATTGTGGATTCCCCTGGGAGAACTCAGTTGAGCACTGGTATGGTATTTTGCTGTTCGTTTTTTTGTTTTTGTTTTTGTTTTTTGTTTTTTTGTTTTTTTTTTTTTTTGAGACAGGGTCTCCCTATGTAGCCCAGGCTGGCCTCAGACTCACAGAGATCCACCTGTCTATGCCTCCCAAGCACTGGGATTAAAGGCGTGTGCCACTACGCCCAGCTTTTAGGGCTTTTTATTTTATTTTTATTTTTATTTTTTTTTTACCACACAGCCCCGCTGCGGTTTCCTGGAGGAGCTCCTAGAAGTCCCAGGGGAGCATACTCTAGGCAGGTGTCTCCAGTCAGGTGGGGCAAACACTTGACATGGTAGGAGAATGTCACAGTGCCGTGGTTCAGGTTACATCTCGTCTCATGGAAACCAGACTTGGGAGACCTGTCGCAAGAACCAAGAAGGTCGTCATCCCAGCCATTGTCAGCATCCCAGACCTGCACCCGTAGGGGTCCACTCGTGGCCACGAGCACATCCCCAAAGTCCATCTTGTCAGGCCACTGAGGGTCGTTATTGTTCCACACCGTACTGGTCCTAAACTCCTGGCCACCAAAGAAGACCTTCACGTAAGCATCGGAAGCTGTGACGTAGTCTCCCCACAGACCCTTGGCACGGATATTGGCCACCATCAGCTGGCCCAAGCCCCTCTGTCGTGGACAACAGTCCTGGCTGGTGACCTTCGAATTGTGGCACATGCATTGGCAGGAGTCACGAGTACTCTTATGCTGGCCTGGCCTGCAGGGCCGGCTACAATCCTTCCAACGAGCCCTGTTGACCACATAATGGCTGATAGCCTGTCTCAGCGCCTCCCGCCTCGGGTCCAGGTCTTCCACGAGCACGTGCAGGGACTCCAGGCTGTAGTCCACCAGACCGGGGCTGCTGGTCAGTGAGGTTATCCAGGTTGAGAACTGTTCCGGTGTAGCCTGGTTCCCGAAGAGCAGGTCGTTGGTCGAATCAAGGTGGCCGCCAACCACCTCGACGTGACGCTCTCGGTAGGTCTGGTGGAAGGAGGTGGACATCTTGTGCTGTTTCTTCTTCTCCTCACAGGCTTTGAACTCGTTTGAGGAGCTGGCAAGGGTGCCGATGCTGACCTGGGCCTCCACCTGCAGGCAGTCGGCTACCTCATCCGCCGTGAGCCCGTCCAGGGTCAGCTGGCAGGTGCGCAGGGCCGTGAGGGAGGAGACACGGCCACCTAGGTCCATAGCCGTGATAAAGTGGGTGCCGTAGGAGGAGATGAGCCTGTGATAAGCATCCTTTGTGGAGGTGTTAAAGTTGGGGGGAAGGTTCCTGAGTGCCTTTCTGAAATCGGGGTGCAGTGGGGGTTTTTGTACCAGGCGAAAACTGTGGGGAGAGCAGAGCATTAGGTGAGCCTAGTGGGTGGTATTTCCCTGATTCAATTCAGCCTTCCAGACCCCTCCCCCGTACATGCATACAGACACGAAAGTGGAATGGGACCAGACGGGAACAGGTGGGAAAAAGAAGGGGTTAACAGGAGTCGGGATAAGAAAGAATATGATCAAAATATATACACATAGTAAAACTCATTTTTATTGAAAATTAATGTTTAATATCTAAAAATGTAAAGCGTGTGCATGTGGGGTAAAGGCTAATGTGTCTCAGTGGGTAAAGCTTGCTGCTAAGCCTGCCAACCTGAGTTTCATCCCCAGAACTCACACAGTAGAAACAGAGAAATGAGCCGGGCGGTGGTGGTGGCACACGCCTTTAATCCCAACACTCGGGAGACAGAGTGAGTTCCAGGCCAGCCTGGTCTACAGAGCGAGATCAGAGACCAAAATGACACAAGAGAAACCCTGTCTCGAAAAAGCCACCAAAAAAAGAAAAAAGAAAAGAAAAGAAAAAAGAAAAAGAAACAAGAGAAGTGACTCTCACAGGTTGTTCCCTGAACTCTGCATACTTACTGTGACACACAGATACACTAAATAAATACATACATGAATAAATGAAGTAGAACTAGCTTTTAAAAGCCTGAGAGACAAGTGCAGATGATGTGGAGTCACTGTGTATCCATGCAGTGAGGAGGGAGGACACAGCCAGGTCTCCTGTCTCTGTCAATACTCAAGAAGGGCCCCTCATGAAGGGCCCCATGGGAGGTTGGCAATGCCTGGGAGAGGCCTTAGGTGCTCCCTGCCTGTACCTAAATGTCACCCAGCTAGGGCTCAGGAACAGTCTTGTTTCCATCCCCTTTTCTCCAGATGTGGGTGCTCATAAATAGAGGAGGCCTAGGATGGATGGATGGATGGATAGATGGATGGATAGATGGATGGATAGATGGATGGATGGGTGGGTAGATAGACAGATAGATACAGATAGACAGACAGGCAGACAGATAGACAGACAGACAGGGCCTCTAATCTAAGGACCAGTGCCGTGGGTAGTTTTGTTAGCTTGACACAATCTAAAATCACCAGAGTCTCATAAGGGATTATCTAGTTCTGGTTGGCTTGTGGTCATGCCTGGGGGTGGGAGGGATTGTCTTGATGGCCTCCATTGATGTAGGAAGACCCAGCTTGAAAGTGGGCAATACCATTTCCTGTTTTGGACCCTGGACTGTATACAAATAGAGAGTACTGAGTACTAAACTGAGTACTAAGCATGAAGGCATTCATTTCTCTCCCTACTCTTGACTGTGGGTCTGATGTGACCAGCTGCTTCAAGTTCCTGTTGCCTTGACATCATGCAAAAATGGACTCTAACCTGGAAGTGGGGCTAAAACAAGTCCTCTCTCCTTAGCTGCTGTTTGGTCAGGACATTATTATCACAGCAACAGAAATAAATCTGGAGCAGTGGTTCTCAACCTGTGGGTGGCGACCCCGCAGTGGGGTTGCATATCAGATATATACATTACAATAGCAAAATTACAGTTATGAAGTAGCAATGACATTGGTTGGGGGGGGGGAGGTGTCACCGCAATGTGAGGAACTGTATTAAAGGGTCACAGCATACTGCTATTCCAGAGCTCCTAGACCCCTTGGAGTGTCCCACTGCTGTTCTGGTTCCTCTCTCCACTGGCCCAGCTCTTACCTGTACAGGCGACACTCCACTGTGTCGGTATTAAAGTTGTACTGGTCCTGATGGGCCTTCTCGGCTGCAAAGTTGGCCACCTTGGAGTGGGAGCCAGCCATGGACACGTGCATGTTTGCCTCGGGCTTGGGGTTCACATCCAGCCCCACGCGCCAGTCGTTATTAATGTTAGAAGCTGCATCCCGGGTCACACCCTCCGTGGAGCTGACCTTGGCTGTGGCCACTTTACGCTGGCAGCCCGAGCTATGAGGCCGCCAGTGGGCGATGGCCAGGGGCAGGCGTTGGATAGCATTTCCCTTCAGGGCATTTTTGCAGAGGGTGCAGGTGTGGTCAGGCCTCAGGAAACTCTGTGTGCTCACCGGGAAGGAGCCGGAGCGGCGGAGGGTGGTCACGTCCACGCCTTCCCCAGCCAGCCACGCACCTGGCACGACTTTGTGCTTCTCTTTGCATTCTGACCGAGTGGCAGTGTAGCAGGGAGCAGGGATGGGTGGTGGCAGCATCAGGACAAGGCCCAGGAGGAACAGGTGCCTGGCCATGGCGCTGCAGGGACGAGCTCTGGCAAGCTGTGGAAACAGGGATGAAAGATGCTGACCTCACTCACTCACGACGACGATGAGTGATCCTCAAGGAGAGAGACTGAAATTCTCTTTAGTTATGGCGCGCCAGAGCCGGACTGGCTCTCACGGCTTGGTCCACTGTGCAAAGAGACCCAGAAAGGTTGAACATATAGCCCAGAGTCACACAGCCAGGAAGAGCCCTGTGCTGAGATTTCACTATCTCCGACTTAGTGGGAATCAAGACGGATGGCTTTGATCCTGGACAATACCTGATGGGGGGTGGGGAGATGGCTCTGACCATACAGAAGGGACAAAGCATTTATAATAGGTAAGGCTTTGGAGAAGTGTCATTTTCTAGCCAGAATAGGGTGCCTTTTTCTACCTGATTCTCCTCTCCTATTCCAGGGATGGACCCCAGAGCCTTACGTATAGTAGAGTGGCCCTGCCACTGAGTCACACACACTCTACCTCTTCTTATTTATTTATTTTGAGACAAGGTATCATTAAGTTGCTCAGGATGGTTTTGAAGTCACTCCGTAGCCCAGGCTGGCCTTGAACGTGTGACCCTCCAGAGGAACGAGGATCCTAACTAAGCCTGTGGACCCAGGCATGGCTCCTAGCTAATTCTTTCTCTCCCTGTCTCTAGTTCCAGTGCTCACTTCTGTCTCTCCCTTACAGGTATGGAGAGGCAGTGAGCGCCCTTCCTCTCCCGGCACTTCCCGTGGGGCTGCTCTGAGCCTCCTGGAAGGGTGCCAGCCCCAACTCTACGATGAATGATGGCTGCCCTGTGTCTGTGCCCTTGGCTCTAGCGTGACAGACTTGTGAGGGTGCCCTTGGCAGCCCCATCGGTTGCTCAGGTCTCCTGCCTTGACATTCTTCGCCAAGTTCTTCAGACTTGGACTTAATGGCAGAGACCGGCACCTACTTTGCTGCCAGTGAAGGTTTTCCTTGCTTAGGGGCCTATTTTTGAATCCCAGTCTAGCTCCTTTCCACCCCGATGGTTCTCAACCTGTGGGTTGCCACCATAGGAAAACGTATTTCCAACGATCTTAGGGACCTCTAATCATAAATTAAGTTTCATTGCTACTTCATGACTGTAATTTTGCTACTGAGCAGTGTCTTCGTTCGTAAGACGATCGGAAATACGTGTCTTTTTCCAATGGTCACGACCCCACAGATTGAGAACCATTGCTCTATCTCCTTCTGGGGCCCTCAGAGATCTTTTTCCTCTGCTGTCGGCCATACGCAGAAGGGTCCCTCCCACCTAGCTGCAGGCTTTCATGCTCTACCCAAAGCGGTGACTTGGAGGCAGAATTCAGGTGACCTGTGGGGCCGGGAGATAAACAGGCAAAGGAGAATCCTGTCAAGCTTTCTGGCCACCCTCCTTAGGTGACCAGAACGCTCCTGGTGCTGACCCACAGACATCAGTCTCCTTCTGGAACTCTTCTGTTGTCAGGTAGTCTATTTACAGGTTTTAGCTTCTCCTTCCCTTCCCTCCCCTCCCCTCCCCTCTCCACCTCTCCCCTTCCTTCCTTTCCCTCCCCTCCCCTCCCCTTCCCTGTATCTTCTATGACAGGCTCTCACTGCCTTCCCAGTGGTGAAATCATAGGTGCATACCCCACACTCGGCCCATTTCTATCTTTTAAAGACTCTAACTCTAACTTGGAATAGCCCCTGAGATGGTGGGCAATCTTCATTTACACACGAGCCCCAGAGTGGGCACAAGACCAATGAAGGAATTAGTGATGGACCTGAAGGCTGTCAGAGACCCAGGGCTCCTGTTTTATGGCCCCCCGCACTTCCGGCTCTGCCTCTCAATTCTCTTTGCCCCGGGGTATCCCAACCTCCCTGCTTCCCGCCCTTCCTCTCCCCTACCTGAAGTCCCACAGAGATGCTGCAGGGCGGGAGACACCTGCGCTCGCTCCTGACGATGACGACGATGACGACGGAGGCTTTTGAAATGGTGCTGTGATCCCCAGGCAGGCCCACCCTAGTCAGCGTCACATCACTACTGCTTCCTGCCCTGCCCCCAGAGTGTGGTCACAGGTCCCCACCAGCACCCACCCTGTTGTCACCTCCTCATCCGGCCTGTGACAGCCTTCAGGAAGTCAGCTGTGAAGGCCAGGGCCGCATCTGCCAAGCAAAGGTGTTGGGGTGTGGGACGCTGGTGTGGCCCAGCAGGCCACACTGACTGCTCCCTGCTTCTGCTCAGAGTGTGTAAGCTGTGAGGAGCCGGCGGTTGTGGAGGGTGGCCTGGGCTCCAGGGCTGGCTAGGCCGGGTGCTTAGGCCTTCTCCTGTCTCAGCTCCTCACCCAAAACGGTGGATAACGACAATGTCCCAGGAGCGGGCCCATGAAGAGGAGGTGCAGCATTTAGAATCAGGCTCGATCGGCACTCTGTCTCAATACATGTGACTGTCCCCTCCTCCCTGGGTAGTGGGGAGAGATGTTCACAGCTGGTACCCACTTCCTGTCCATACACCATCCCAGCCCTGCCCCAGGTTTGAGCAAGCTAGTACTGGTGAGAGCTAGGAGGGGATGAGAGACTGTTGCCCACTCTGACTTGCCTGAGGTTAGAACAGGGACGTTTCCATGGGTGGAGTGACTCACAGGCACCTTCTGGGGGCAAAAAAAAAAAAATAAATAAAAAATCCTACTGGTTATGAGGTGGGTAAAAGTGGGCAAGGGGGGTGCTAGTTCTTGACACCCCCAAGTGTGTACGTGATCAACAAGTATCCGCAGACCCCAGGCCACCTCGTCACGTCTCACCCCGGCTAATGCTGCCTTCTCAGAATCTGGCCTCATCTTCCGTTACTCTCCCAGAAATGGCAGCTGCCCTGTCCCATGCTGGTTGGTACTCTGCCCGAGCGGCCTGACCAGGATGCCAAAGCTAAGAGGTATTGAGTCTCCAACCACGCTGGAAGGACAGTGTGGAAGGTGTCGATTCCTGCAGAAAGCCTGCAGGGAAAGAGTCGAGGGTCTAAACAGGCTCTGGTTCAGTTACACCAGAAACCCCACTCTTGGCAGTGGTTTTCAGCTCTTGTGTGGTCCCGAGTTTGCTCATCCAAGGGAGGGTGCTGGGAATGCAGTTCAGTGGTAGAGCTTTCCTAGCAGGTGAAAGGCCGCATGTTTCACCTCCAGCACTACAGCCATTATCCTTATTATTATCATCATCATCATGATCACCACTATCATCACTATTATATCATCATAATCGTTGCCAGATCATCATCATCATCATCACCCTCATCTTCATCACATCAGCAGTATCGTAATCACCATCATCATATCACTGACATTACCGTCCTATCATCTCTATCACTGACTTCTCACCATCATCCCCACCCCTATCATGCCACCATCACATTACCACCACCATAATCATCAGAAAACCTTTGTTTTTTTCAGAATCCTTTTTTTTGGGGGGGGGGGGTTGGAGAGATGGCTCAGTGGCTAAGAGCACTGGCTGCTCTTCCAGAGGACCCGGGTTCAATCCCCAGCACCCACATGGCAGCTCACGGCTGTAACCCCAGTTCCAGGGCTTCTGACACACTCACATAGACATGCATGCAGGCAAAACACCAATCAATGCACATTAAATAAAAATAAATCATATATATATATATATATATATATATATATATTAAAAAAAAAGAATTCTTCTAGCAAATGACAAGCTGTCCAAGGTTCCCACTGGGGTGTCCTTCTGAGAGCCACAATGACAACAATGTTTCTGACGTCTCTGGGCTTGTATACTTGATGAGAGATGTCTTATCATCTGAAATGTGCATCTGCACAGCTTTTTCTCAGAGATACAAGTTTCAACTGTACTGAGATGTAATTCTCCTGCCCTACACACACCCGTTGAAAGTATTTGACCCCATGTTTTTTTGCTATGCTCAGAGGGCTGACTGTCTACTACCACAGCCGACTTTAGGATATTTTTTACCACTCTCCAAAGGAAACCCTGCGCTCACTTGCCCGTGAGCTTCTTGTTTTCTCTTAACACTAACCTAGTTTACATCTCTGGATTTTCCTGTTTTCCTACTGTTCTGGCAATGTATTTTTTTTTTTTTTCCTTTGTCAACTGGATGCAGACTAGTGTCATCTGGGAAGGGGAACCCCAGTTGAGAAAGCGCCTCCATCAGATTGCCTGTAGACAAGTCTCAATTAATAATCAACGTGGGAGGGCCCAGTCCACTTGCGGGTGGTGGCACCCTTGGGCCGGTGGTCCTGGGTTGTATTAAAAAAAGCAGGTTGAGCAAGCCACGAGGAGCAAGCCAGTAAAACAGCACCCCTCCTTGGCCTCGGCTTCAGCTCCTGCCTCCAGGCTCCTGCCTCAAGTTCTTGCCTTGGCTTCCCTCAAGGAGCTGTGGTTCTGGGTATGCAAGCCAAATAACCCTTTCCTCCCTAAGCTGCCTTTGGCCGTGGTCTTTATCACAGCGACAGAAACCTAACTAGGACGTTTATTTTCACAGAAATGGAGTCGTGCACTACAACTGTTTCTGTCTGGCTTCTTTTGCCAGTTCTTTTGGAACTCAAGAGTTCCAAGCTTCATGAACGCTGTAGCCATGTGTCAACCTTTCCATGGCTGAATAATATATGATCATATGGGCATACCACATTTGTTTATCTATGCATTGGTTGATGGTCATGTTTTCCCACTTACTCATTATTACGAACCACACGACTATGAATATTTCTCTACATATTTCTCTGTGAGAACGCACGTCTTCACACTTCCCTGGGAGTGGAATTGCAGGGTTAGGCGGTAACTTCCGTTTTTGTTCTTGTAGGAATTGTTTTCCCAAGCAGCTGAAGCATTTTACATTCCCCCAGCTGTGTGTGAGGGCTCCAGCTTCCCCACCCTCACCATGCAATGCTACCCCAGCCGGTATGAAGCGATCTCTCACTGTGCTTTCTCTTTTGATTTCCCTGAGGGTTAATGTTAGGTCTCAAACCTGGGGCGAATGGCTGAGATGCCTATTTAACTATCAAAGTCAAATGCAGGCTGCCAGGTTCTCCCTGCATCCCTCAGTCTCGACCTGTTACAGGGCCCTCTTGGCTGGGGTGCCCCACCCCCTACCCTAAATTTCTCCAGCCCATGGGCTGGGCTTCCCTCTCCCCAGCTGTCCTTTCTTATATAATCCAACCATTTTGTTTACCCGGTCCTTTTATCTCCTCTCTCTTGGGCCTCCACCTGCTGCACCTGGTTCCCCTCTCTCCCATCCCCCCCCACTCCCCACATGGCCCAGTTCAGTCTGGTCATGTCCACGCTGGACTCTCTCAGATGCCCTTGACTCTGACTATGCTCTCCCTATTATCTACAATAAACTTTCTCCTCCACCACACCTAGGAGCAGCCATGTCCTTTTCTTCCTTCTTTCTTTTCTTTTCATTCAGTTAAGAGATGTGTGCTTTACATGTGCTCATGGGCCATTTGTTTATATTCTTTGGAAGACTGCCTTTCAATTTTGAATTATCTTTTTATTATTGTGATAACTTTTTTGTTGTTGTTGTTCTTTTTTGTTTTTTCGAGACAGGGTTTCTTTGTGCAGCTTTGGAGCCTGTCCTGGATCTCAGAGTTGGGATAAATCTTTATATATTTGGATTCTAGACCCTTCAGAGATACACCATGGGCCAGGACCAGCAGGTTGTTCTTCAGTGACAGGTTCCTGAGAGGAAGGACCAGGGGATCAGGAGGTCATGTCCAAGCTTTGTCTTAGGCCAAGCAAGTTTATTAAGAAGAGCAGCATCTTGTATATGGTTTGTATGGGGAAAACGGTGCAAAGACAGCAGAAAGCTGACTTCACTACCATCCAATGGGGTGAAGCCAGCAGGAAGCTAGCCAAGCAATGTTGCACAACGGGACACAGGGTATCTCAAGTACATCACAGACTGAGCACACAGTGGCCTGGGGACGGATAACTCCACTCTCTTCAAGGAGGAAAAGCCAGGTGCCCAGGAACTGAAATCTTAACTCCTTCGAAGCCCTGTGCTAGCCCCAGGCTGGACCTTCCCAAGTCTGCCCCTGGGCACGGACACAAAAGTAGAGTTCCCTTTGTCTTTTTATCAGGGCCTCTGAGATAGCCTGGGAATCAGCCTGGCTCCCAACAGATGGTTTTGCGAATATTTCTTTTCTGAGTCATTTTTCATGGTCTCCTTTCCTTTCTTCCCCTCTCTTTCTCCTCGATTTCCTTTTCGCTGTACTAGGAGTTACCAGGGCTTCTCACATGCTGGGCAAGAGCTCTTCCACTCACTATATCCCCAGCCGTCTCTGATCTTTCTTTCTTTTAAACAGATTTGGGGGCTGCAGGCACCGTATGCACATGGTGCATGGACACACAGGCAGGCAAAACATCCATACATATAAAAGAGAAAAGGAATGGCAGTGTAAACATTTTTTTGAGATATATTTATTCATTTTTAATTTTATGTGTATGGGTGTTTTGCTTGCGTGTGTCTGTGCACCATTTGCATGCAATGGCTGTGGAGGCCAGAAGATGGCATGAGATCCTCTGGGACTGGAGTTACAGACATGTGGGTGCTGGGAAGGAAACCCAGGTCCTCTGGGAGACAGACCAGCTCTCTTCATCACTGAGCCATCTCCCCAGCTCCTAAGCTGCCTTTGAACTCACGCTATAGCTCAGGCAAGCCTTGACCTTGCAAGCCTCCTGCTGCAGATTCATGAGTAACTGGGATTGCATACAGGTCTGCATCCTCAGGACCATTTTCTTTTTGGTTTCTTTCTCCCCCCCCTCCTAAGACAGGATTTCTCTGTGTAGCCCTGTCTGTCCTGGAATTCCCTCTGTAGACCAGGCTGGCTTTGAACTCACAGAGATCTGCCTGCCTCTGTCTCCCGAATGCTGGGATTAAAGGCATGGTTCACTACTGTCTCGATTTTGGCTTGCTTTCTTTTCTTGTCTTGCTTTTCTTCATGTTTTTTGGGATCAGTTTTGGCAAATGACATTTCTAATAGAAAATTTCAGACCCGTGGGCATGAAGTTATTTATAGTTTGGTACCTCTATCTTTAAAACATAGTGTCTGGGTTGGGAGTATGCTGTTTTGTTTTATTTTTAGAAGGAATCTCACTGTGTAGTCCTGGCTGGTCTGGAACTTGCTATGCAGAGTAGGTTTCTCCAATTCACATAGATCCACCTGCCTTTGCATTCCAAGTGCTAAGACTAAGGATGTGTGCCACCATACCTGGCTTGACCATATTTTTTAAAGGATTTTTTGTTTGTTTGTTTTTTGAGACAGGGTTTCTCTGTGTAGCTTTGGAGGCTGTCCTAGAAATCGCTCTGTAGACCAGGCTGGCCTCGAACTCACAGAGATCTGACTGCCTCTGCCTCCCTGAGTGCTGGGATTAAAGGCATATACCACCATTGCCCGGCATAAAGGATTTTTTTCTGAAGACGTTTAGATATTATATGATGTTTTGTAAGACTCTGTGCTTGGTTTATTAATCACCTCTATAAGGAGGCATTTTTTCTACTTTGTTAATTTTTTCCCTATATTTTTCATTTTCTCCTCTTTTTCTATATTATTTAGGCTTCTCTTGTTCTTTTTCCTAACTCCTTTAGATGCACTCATTAATTTCCAGTCTTCTTTTAGGAAGCACCGAGGCATTTCATTACATATTTTTAAATTAATTAATTAACTTTAATTGTATGGGTGTTTTATCTGCATGTATGTATGTGCAACATGTGGTGGTATTGTGTTCCCCAAAATATTGTGTACTCTAATAAATTTATCTGGGGTCAGAGAACAGACAGCCACTAGATACAAAGGCTAGAAAATGGTGGCACTCACACCTTTAATCCTAGCATTCCAGAGATAGAAATCCCTCTGGATCTCTGTGAGTTCAAGGCCACATTGGAAATAGCCAAGCATGGTGACACACGCCTTTAATCCCAGAAAGCCAGCCTTTAATCCCAGGGAGTGGTGGTAGAAAGCAGAAAGATATATAAGGCGTGAGGACCAGAAACTAGAAGCATTTGGCTGGTTAAGATTTTGGCTGGTTAAGCATTCAGGCTTTTGAGCAGTGATTCAGCTGAGACCCATTCCGGATGAGGACTCAGAGGCCTCCAGTCTAAGGAGACAAGACCAGCTGAGGATCCGTTGAGGTGAGATAGTGTGGCTTGTTCTGTCTCTCTGATCTACCAGCATGGAACCCAATAACTCGCCTCGGGTTTGATTTTATTAATAAGAACTTTTAAGATTCATGCTAAAGCAACACATACATGCCTGGTGCCCACAGACTCCAGAAGTGGGCACCAGATTCCCTGGCACAGGAGTTACAGACAGTTGTGAGACGCTGGGTACTGGTAAGTTGTGGGTACTGGGACTGAACCCAGGTCCTCTGGAAAAGCAGCTAGTGTTCTTAGCTGCTGAGCCATCTCTCAAGCCCTGCTACCATAATTCTTTGAAACTACATCTCTTGAGTTTTTGCATGTGGTCTTTTCATTAGGTCCTTGGTGTCTCTCTTACATGCACATGCACTTACGCACACACGCACACACGCACGCACGCACGCACGCACGTATGCACATGAAGGCTGCCTGTGGAGGCCAGAAGAGGGTATCAGAGCTCCTGGAGTTGGAGTTACAGGCAGTTGTGAGCTCTCTGACCTGGTTTGGGAACCAAACTCCAGTCCTGTACAAGAACAGAAAATACCTTCAGGGGCTGAGCCATCTCTCAGCCCCTGAAATAGAATTTTTTAAAAGATTTTCATATAAAGGGAAAATGGATACATTGGAGCTTATGAAAATTAAGAAATATTTATGAGAACCCGAGGGTGAAGCAGCCAGCCTCTGAACCAAGTTTAAACTTGGAACTAAGACAACAGAAACAGTAAAATCCCACAGTATGAGGGCAGTATTTTCCTGGTTCAGCTGGAAGGGCACCCAGAGGTCACTAGGCTACATCTTGACTGGTAATAGAACATGCTATCTTTCAAAGGGTGCTTGCTTTTTAGGCATGTAGAACACAGAGTTACAGGGTCATGGAGGCTTGCACCAGGATTCCAGAATGCCAGTGAGGCTGGGTAATGGGTAGTGTGCTCAGATTTCTTGCATGGATCTGATGAGTAGGCTATGTGTAAAACTACATGGAAACTCTTGTAAAGGAAAACTTTTCATTGTGGTGACCGCTTACAGTTTCAGAGGTTCAGTCCGTTATCATCATGGTGGGACATGGTGGTGTGCAGGCAGACATGGTGTTAGAGAAGGAGCTGAGAGTTCTACATCTTGCAGGGAAGAGGAAGTAGTCTGAGACACTGGATAGTATCCTGAGCATATATGAGCCCTCAAATCCCACCCCTACAGTAACACACTTCCTCCAACAAGACCAAACCTACTCCAACAAGGCCATCCCTCCTAATAGTGCCACTCCCTTTGGGGACCATTTTCTTTCAAACCACCATACCAGAATATTATAGGATGTGGTACATCTGCCAAGGAAAGCAGTAGGTAGTGGGAAGAGCCAGTTTCAGACAAAGCATGTGGAGACCAGGTACAGAATGCCATGGATTAAATGTGAAATCTCCATAAACTCATGTGTTTGAACCCTTCATCCCTAGCTGGTGGCATTGTTGCAAGAGGCTGCTGAAACTACTGGACATAGGCCCTAGCTGGCAGACACATGACTGTAGGAGTACAGCCAGCATGTTAGGATACAGCCTCATTCTGCCTGTCACGATGTGAGGTGCTCTATCGACTAACCTGCTTTTCCTTAACCCAGAATGAATCTACAGCCTCTCATTTCCTGTAGAAACAAAAGCATTACCTCTCCCCCAGAGTAACATATCTTTTGACTTAAATTTTGAAGTTAAGATGTTTTTAAAACGTATATGGGTTGGTTTAATCCAGCAGTTTCAGTAATCCAATGTCTCTTAGCAGCCAAAAAAATTAAAAGACAACACAATAACGTACAGGATCCAGACTCTCTGTGTATTTCCCATCTTTATGCAGTTTATTTCTTTTTATATTACTTTACTCCCCTTTTAAGGACTTTATTATTTTAAAACTATGTTTTTAAATCTAAAACTGTATATATTCTTTCTCTTCTCTCTCATGCCTATGTATATTTTCAAACACACTGTGACCCGTTGAGAGGCTCTTTTTATCTGAATCTGTTCATACTGTGTATCTGTAAGCTTTTCTGCCTGCATGAGCAAAACAAACAAACAAACAAAAAAAACCCTATTGTGTAACTTAAATCATGGCATGTTGGTGGCTGGCTCCTCCTCCTTGGTCCCTAAGAGGCTAGTCCTATGACGGAGGTACATTTACTGCCAGCTCTGGGAGCCATGTTTACCGCCCCAGCTCTGGGGAGTTTCTGGGTCCATGCTGCCACTGAGTATCATGCCACCCGTTGCTCATAAATACCATGTAAGTATTTGGCAGCAGGACCTCTTAAAAGAGCCGCCCATTTTGGGGGATGGTACTGGGCCAGGAAGCCGCACCTCTGCTCCCCACCAGCAAACAGAGCCCACCCAAGAAAATGCAGCTTCCAAGAAGCTGTGCTTGATTCCATTTTTGTGTGTCTAGAATCTTTTTTTTTAAGCTTTGTCAGGTTTTATGTGGTAATTCTGGCCACATATTGGAACGCCGTATGTAGGCGTCTGCAGGTGACTCTCTGACTCCGTCCTTCCTCACCCCGCCATTCTCAGTTTAGCTTTCCTGCTTAACGTTATCTTGTTCAACAACTGGCCAGTCAGCTTGTTTATTAAACCAACCGGTCAGCTTGTTTATTAAACCAACCGTAGCGACATAATTCACGCAGTGTACAGAAGGATTATTCCACAGCAGTCCTGAGCCACCCTCCTGTGTCTGTCACAGCCTGTCACACAGACCCCTCTGTGCTCAGACCCGCCCCTGTTCAGCCACTGCTTGTGATTCCCATTTGCCTTAAGGAAGACCCAGGCATCCAAAGTCTCCTTGGGGGGATGATGGGAAAAGGAAGCACAGTTGGTCAGTTGTGAGATGTTAGGAATAAGGGTCCCTCCCTGCTAATGAAGCTGTCAGCAGGAGCTGGGATGGAAGCCACCTGCTCAAATGTCACTCCAACACTGCCCCCCCCCCCTTTAAGGACGAGGCCTCACTATGTAGCTCTGGCTAGCTTGGGATTTTCAGAGATCCGCCTGCCTCAGCCTCCTGAGTGCTGAGAATAAAGGAATGAACCACCACACATAGCCACTTTATCTGCTCTTTACCCTCTTGCAAAGAGACCCAAGGGCCATGGAAGTGACCACAGTAGGCTTATGTCTTAGTGAGTGCAAAGCTGGAAATCTCATTCAGGAGCTAAAGGAATGAGGATAGGTTTATCACTTGCAGCAAGTAAGGAGTGCCCTGAGTTATTTACAGAGCAATGTCCTCTGGGGGAAAAGAGGAAACACCAGAAATTCTATACAGATCCATATGAGAAAGCGAATGCAGGGGCAGGCATACTTCTGAGCATGCTCAGTTTAAAGTCCTGGAGATCCACGTTCCAACAGGAAGGATGGCTGACACATTCCTGAGCATGCTCAGTTGCAAATCCTACACCATGTGTTCAAAAAGGAAATATGGCAGATATGCATGCTACTGGGCATGCTCAGTTCAGTATTGTACCAAGCCAAGTTTATTTCAGGTTGCCTAAGAAGAATGAGTCATAGTGACGTAGTGACCTTAGACGTTCCTTGTAAGTTTTTCCAAAGAGTTTTTTTTAGCTGAAACAAAAGGGACAATGTTGGAAATAAGTTCACAGTCATTTAAAGAGTAGCAGGTTCGCCCCTTGAGTCTGTGGGAGTTTGCCTAACTTAGCAGCGAACAGAAGAGCCGATGGAGAGCTCAGGACGGTCCAAACTGAGCCCAGGTGGTCAGAGGGCGGCTGAAACCCTCCCACAGATCGGCCACCAGGCCTCAATTACTGACACCTGAGACCCTAAACCCAAACTGACTCTTAGGTTTGGGTTTTTTAATACTGGTAACATGCGCCTTCCACTCCAAAAGCCAGTCCTCCTGGAATGGAATGTGTGAAGCCTCTTTCCTTGCCTGGTCAGTATGCGGGGTGAGGTCATAGGGCCCTCGGCCTCCAGGGAGGACACATCTCTAGCTGCTCTCTGGACAGTGGGGCTGGACTTCTTCCCCATTTATTTTGGAAAACTCAGTTGAGGTCAGCTCTTCTGAGCCAGAGGAAGCTCCTCTTGGCAGTGGACTGTAGGACGGCATAGCTCTGGGGTGCTGGCTTTGCATCCTGTAACATACAATCTAGAGGTCATTTTTAGTTCCATCCGGATTTGGGTCTTCACGCGGTACTTTAATTCTCGGCGCCCTTTGCTCTCTGGAGACCTCATCTTTCCATGGCTCTGTGCAGGGCTCCACCTAGGGCAGAAGCTCAGCTCTACTGGCCCTAAAGTAGCCAGCTGGTGACTGAGTCAGGGGCCCTGGGAGGAACTTCTGACCCGGTTCCCACCCTACCACCTCCCAGCTTCCCAATGCTGACTTGGCTAATTGAGCTGGAGATCTTGCCAAAAAAACAGCCCTGAGGCCTGGGAGCCAAACCCTGGGGCTGCTGGAGGGCCCAGCTGGGTTCAGCTGCTGGGACTGCCGAAAAGAGAAAAGGCACCATGGCCTGCGGGTGACTAACAGTGGCTGCTCAGGGTGTCAAGTCAGCTGTCAGGGAAGATGACGGATCACTTTAGCCTGCGTCCTCAAGACTCTTCCCTGGAGGCTGATAGCCTCACTCACCTTCCAAGCCGGCTGCAGGGGGCCCACTTCTGACTTTGGCAGCGGCTCATGGCACGGTATTCCCTGAAATGCAACTGCAGGGTAGCCAAGACCAGGTATGGTGGCAGAGCATGCGCTCTAAAAAGAAACTTCTCTCCCTGCAGGGTGGAGAAGCTCACAGTCGGGATGAGGAAGGACAGGTTGAACGCTTGCGAATTTGACAAGAGCAGGGAAACTGTGGTCTTTGGAGTCTGGAGAGCTACCTCCAAGTCCCAGCTAGCTGGGTGCCCTTCCATTGAGTAGGTAAGCTTCTCCGGACCTCAGGTGGCCATGTTTCGGAAATGAGGACACCATCTTCGCCACCAGGGTTACATGGACAAGTCAGCAACCCAATTTTTAACCCAACATCGGACAAGTTATCCTTGGCTGACTCACACACACAGCAGATCCTGCCTGCTAGGTGCTGGTCTGTGCAGAACTCGCCTCTTTTAAGAAAAACAAACAAACAAACAAATGACGAAGAAGTAATACATTTACTTTCTTTCTTCCTTCCCTCTCTTTTTTTTTTTTTTTTTTTTTTTGAGATAGGCTCTTGTTAAAAGCGCAGTATAGCCTGAACAATCACTTCTCCTGCCTCTGTCTCCCAGCTGATCCTAGGGACAGCCTTTACCTCCAACAAACATGGTCATTGTTAGACTGCTGTGAGTTAGTGTTCTTGTTGCTATGACAAATGCCTACTAAGAAATGACCCCCCCCCCCCCCAGGAAGGCTTTACTGGCTCATAGTTCGAGGACCGTGTTCATCATTATCAGGAAAGGTCTGGAGGAGGACGAAGCTCCAGGCTGATGTAACAGGAAGTCGAGGTTCCTCGCTCACATCTCTGGGGACACGACAGGCAGTGAGCAGGGCTACAGACCTCATTGTTAGCCCCCTAGGGATCCTCTTTCTGCACCCAGACTCCAACTCCTTAAAGGTTCTATAACTTCTCCAAACAATGTCACCAGCTGGGGACCAAATGTTCAAACATGGGAACCTGCAAAGGACACTTTGCATTTAAGTCATAGCACACTCCTCTTCTGGGGACCTTTTGTCCTCAAGTCTGGGGCCACCAACAGTGATGACGGTGGCTTCTCCAAACATACTGTTGGGTAGCCCTGCTACAGGCCTGGCCTGCAGGGCCCCACCCTAGCACACATGGAGATGTTTTCTGTCCTAATCTAATTAATTTCCACACCCATGTGGCAGTGAGTTCTAACTCTCTGGGAGTTCCCCAGCCCCCTGGAGAGCCTGCTCTCTCAGTGAGGATAGGGCAGCTGAGGTGGGGTGGGAGACCTCCATATTGTCTGATGTGATACACGTTTGCCGAGAACCTCCTGTGTGCCAAGACTTGAGGAAACTAAATGTGAGCAAAGAACAGGCTTTGCCCTGAAGAAATGTATAGGAGATGGGGTGGTGAGATGGCTCAGTGAACAAAGGAGCTTGCTGCTAAGATTGAAAACCTGAGTTCAGTCCCCAGGACCCACAGTGGGAAAGGAGAGAACTGACTTCCACACGTTGTCCTCTAGGGATGTACTCTGGCACCCCTCCCATACATAAAGAACTGTAAAATCATAATAAAGATAATGTGTAAGAGAGGGAGCAGCCTGGGGATGACACAGGGCTTGCCTAGTGTGTGCAAAGCTCTGGGTTCTTTCTGCATGGCTAAAGGTCAAACAAAAAAACGGATTAAAGAAGCATATACCGATGCAACCACAGCAATAAAACAGAACAGAAACGTGTGAGGGAGGCGGGTGTGGGGCTCTGCTTGTAGTTCCCGCTTCCCAGGAAGCGGAGGCTGGAGGATCTCTGATGCCCAGGAGTCTACAAGCCAGCCTAGAAAAGAAGGGAAGAGGGAAGAAAAGTACAAGAAGTTCTTTAAGCTTCTTTAAGTTCTGAAATCCTAGGCTGAACTAGCAAGATCTTAAACTCACCGCCGACCCCGACCACCACGCTGGGAGACACTATCTCAAAAACAGTCAAACCAAGAAGGTTTCAGCAAGAAGTGTATGTCTCTCCAGACTGTAATAGGAATCTCTTAACGTTCAGTGGGCTTAAGAAACAATGTAGCGCCGGGCGGTGGCGCACGCCTTTAATCCCAGCACTCGGGAGGCAGAGGCAGGCGGATCTCTGTGAGTTCGAGGCCAGCCTGGTCTCCAAAGCGAGTTCCAGGAAAGGCGCAAAGCTACACAGAGAAACCCTGTCTCGAAAAACCAAAAAAAAAAAAAAAACAAAAAAACAAAAAAACAATGTAGCAATCGTCCAGGCCCACCAAACGGTCGGACAGCCTCGGTCAGGGTTCAGCCTCAAGTGTAGGACACAGAGGTGAAATGAGACCCGTGGTTTGCGTTTGGTACAAGGAGGGGCTGGAGTGATGGCTCAGGTGTTAAGAGCACTAGTTGGTCTTCCAGAGGACTCAGGTTCGAGTCCCAGCACCCACATGGTGGCTTACAAATGACTGTAATTTTAGTCTCAGGAGATCCAATCCATCACATGTGGTGTGCAGACACACACGCAGACAAAACACCCATACTCGTAGGAAAAAAATGAAAAAAAAATTCAGTACAAGACGCTCAAGCTAGCGGTTTTGGAGGGGCATGGAATGGCATGTTGTGGGGGGAGTGGGGGTGGTCTGTTCCTGGGAGGACTTCCTAGGAAATGAAGCCTATGAAAGAGGACCCTAGCCATGGGAAAAGGCACCCCAGGTGGAAGGAAGGCCCCGGGGAACTGCATCGTGACTCAGATGGCATGATGAGAATGAGCATGACCGAAAGCATGACCTCACCACTGTAGAGGTGACCTTACTCACCCCCTGCTGTCCCCAGTGAAGCTGGGATGCAGAGGCTGGAAAGACAGCCCATCACTACCTAACTGCTTAGAAGCAGCTTGGACTGGAACGCGGCCTCCTCATGCCCTGCAGGACTTTTCCATGTTGGGAAAATGTTAGGAATCATATACAAATATAAGGCTATCTGCCTCGTGCTAGGTCCCAAGCAGGTGAACATTCAAGTCATTAGACCTGTGTTCTTCCTACGTAAACTGGGAGCAGAGTGGGAAGGACTAACGTCTACTGGGGACAGTACTTTACAAGGTGCCAGGCACATAGTAGGTGCTCATTCCTGTCCTCTAAAATGGCGGGATGTTGGGTAGAGGTGCTTGCTTCTTAAAGCACGCACAGATGACAGCTGGGGACCTCTGACGTTTGAGATGAGGTTTTGCGAACGCGCTGACCAAATTTGAAAGCAAAAAATTTCCAGGTATCTGTGTGACTCAGCTTGACAGGGCAATTCATCCTGGAAATGACCGCATGTCACCTCCAGCCAGACTGCCCCCGAGTGGTTGCCCCTTGAGTGGTTACCACAAGGAGGGCTTCTCAGTCATTCAGGGCTTTCAGTTTCTAAGACGGAAGGCGATGCTGAGACCCCAGTGTCGTTCCGTCTGATGGCTTCTGCTCCCTGGTTCTCACAGAGCTTCTGGACTGATGGCTAGTGGGACTCCGTTTTCTGCCCCCCCTTTCTTCCTTCAAAAATTTATTTATTATTTATTTATTTATTTTTGACAAGATCTCACTCTGTGGCCCTGGCCAACCTGGCCTCTAGAGCAAGTTCCTGGCCTTGAACTCACAGAGACCAGCCTGCCTCTGATCCCCAAGCACTGATATTAAATGTGTCTGCCGCCGTGCCTGGCCTCTGTCCTTTCTCGACAGCGGGTGACATTTCTAGTCTCATCTCCACAAAGCTCTGGGTTCCATGTCACGCACCTCATAAAATGACCATGGTGGTACACTCCTATAATCCCAGTATTTGGGACATGGAAGCAGGAGGATCAGAAGTTCAAAAAGTCATCCTTGGACAAATAAGGCGTTCAAGGCTAGCCTGGGCTACGTAAGACCCTATCTCAAACAGAACAAAAGAAAACAATACTTTAGGTCAAGGCCTGAGGCTATAGCTTCTGGTATGAGTGCTTGCCTAGCATTCATGAGGCCCTGGGTTCAACCTCTATACTGCAAAACCAAGACAAGTGGATTTTTTTTGTGTGCTGGCTTGGAAAGTGTGAACAACGATTTTTAAGGAATTATTTGGGTGTTGCCAAATACGTGGTGTTTTGTTTTCCTATCGTGATTTGAAATTTTTAGTTGTGTGTATATGCACTCCTGTGTGGCCATGTGGAGGCCAGAAGTCGACCTCTGGGGTCCTTCATGAAGAGCCGTTCACCTTGATTTTCGAGGTAGAATCTCTCACTGGTGCTTGCTGATTGGGCTAGGTTGGTTACTCAGGGAACTTCCGGTCTCTGCTTCCTCAACCTTGGAAGTACAAAGAGATTTACAAGCCATCACCACTGTGCCCAGCCTGTTCACGTGGGTGTGGAGATCAAACTCAGGTTCTTACGCCTGTGTGGTAGGCATCTTCCTGGGTGAGCCATTCCCCAGCCCTGATTCTGTTTTTAAAGGAGGCAGAGGCGTTGTTTGCTAGCTATGGATGCTGAATAAGGGATGATGCTTTAAATAACCTGGGTGTGGAGGGAGGGCTAGAACTGATGTAATACTGGCCAGTAGAGCCGGATAAGGAGAAAAGACTCATGCCATTCTACCTTCATTTACATAAGTTTGCATATCTGAGTAGTAAAGCACATGGGTCACTAAGAAACCATCCCCTCTCCCACTGAGCCTGGTCACTACTGCATCTGGCGCAGGGCTGTTATTCTGTGACTAAGAGGGGACAAGCCTGAAGATGAGACTAAGCACTGAGTATGGCAGTGTGGAAGGAGAGTTGAAAAATATAATATAGAAGTGATTTTGTGCATCCACATGAAATCTAGGCTGAGCAACCAGGGGGGGGGGCACTTGGCATTTGTCCTTCTGAGTCTGGTTTATTTCCCTTTCTATGGTGATCTCCAGTTCCTTCAGTTTTCCTGCAAATGACATAAGTCCTTTCTTCTTGGTGGCTGAATGAACCTCCATGGTGTATATGGACCACATTTTTTTTCTTTTCATTAATCTGCTGATGGACAAGTAGGCTGATTCCACAATGAGTGAATCATTTTTAGGTGGCAGATTCATCAGGTCAGGAACTGGCTTGCTCTTAGATTTTTGTGTGTTTGTTTATGTATTGTGTGTGTGCGTATGTGTAGGGTGCATGTTCGGGCACACTTGGAAACAACTTCCCGCCTTCTGCCATGGGGATTCTGGAAACTGAACTTAGGTTGTCAGGTTTGGGGGCAAATGCCTTCACCTGGCTCCTCATCTTACCAGCTTGGGCTTCCTTTTTATGAGATGAGATTTAACGTTAGAAAAAAATTATTTGGCTACAGGTACCCTAAATGTTCTTTAAAAAAAAACCAATATGGAGGCCTGACCCTTCTTAGCTGCGGGGTGCCACATGACATCTGAAAAGGCACCAGGGCTTGGAGAAAAGCTTGTGGGAAACAGACCGACTCTCTGAGGGCTCCAGGAAGCATGAGAAGGCTCTGGTTTTTTTGCTTTATTGCTGTCCACTGGCCTCTGGGGAGGAGGATGCCCACATCCCAATCACAGACCTTACAGTTTCTGAGGCAGAAATCACAGACCCAGAGCCGGGAAGGACAGCTGTCCGTTCCTGGCCTCCCGCCCACGGGGACAAGGAGACTTCCTTTCTCTGAGCCCCTCAACACGGAGCGGCCGCGCCACGCAACGATCACACACAGGGTGCAAACAGCGTTGTTTCTAACTGACCTCATGGCCCAGCTGCTCTGGGGGGGATGTCCGCCGTTCTGTAATGCAAGACAAGTCACTGTGGTTAGCTGAACCCAGCCGGGTCGCCTAGATACGGACATTAGACAGTTGCCAAAAATGTGCGGAGGAAACGCCGGGGAGAACAAGGGGGAGGATGTGGAAAAAGGCCACGAGGCACGGTTCTCTCTGTGTCCTCTGGATGCTCACGGAGTTCTGCCTGGGGCCTCTGGGGCTCAGCTGTGCTCCAGGCCAGGCCTTGGAGATTGGGATGGTTGAGGTCCGGTAGCCGGGATGAGTGGCAGGTCACAAGACTGCGTTTATTCTTGGTCCTCATCGGCCCCAATTTTTTAATTGTTTAGTAGAGCTGTAATCCTTAAATTTGAGCAGATATCAGAATCTCCCATAGGGCACTAGCGGCTGGGCCCACTCTCTCAGTTTCTGATCCAGCAGGTCTAGGGTGGGGCCTGAGAATCTGTATTCTAACCAAGCACAGGAGCGTGCTGATTCTGCCAGTAAGGTTCCTTATTTGACAATCACTGGCTTTAAACCCTGTAAGACCCTGGTTCTCGGGGAGAGGGAAGAGAAATTTCCAACTCTTCACTCTTTTCACTTTGGCCGAATCAACCATAAGTGGCTCAAAGTGGTCCTGGGTAGGAGCTGAGGACTCACATTATATTTGGTGTGTTAAATTTTTCTGTATCGCTGGGCACTGAACCAGGCTCTCACGAATACTAAGCAGTCTACTTCCAGGCTACAATCTCAGCCCAGTGGGGCAGGAGGATGCTCAAAAGCCAACTGGACAAGGAGCCCAGAGACTTAGAGGGATAGATGCTCTGAGTGACCTCACTGTGTGGTCTTGAAAAGTTACCTGTCCTCTTGTGGGTCTCAATGTGTGCCCCTGTAAAAGAAGCAATCGACACTTTTCTGTATGTATTACTGTCTTCATTAGGGTTACTGCTGCTGTAATGAAACCATGTGCCCCAAGCAACTTGGGGTGGGTGGGTAGAGTTATTTGGCTCCATCCCTGAAGGAAGCCAAGACAGGAACTCAAGCAAGACAGGAACCTGGAGGCAGGAGCTGACGCAGAGGCCATGGAGGGGTGCTGCTTACTGGCTTGCTCCCCATCGGCTTGCTCAGCCTGCTTTCTTGTAGAACCCAGGACCACCAGCCCAGGGATGGTCCCACTCACAATGGGCTGGGCTCTCCCCATCAATCACTAATTAAGAAAATGCTCCACAGGCTTGCCTGCAGCCCGATCTTATGGAGGTATTTTCTTAGTCAAGGTTTCCTCCTCTCAGATGACTCTAGTTTGTGTCAATTTGACATCAATCTAGTCAGCACAACTATTTTGAAAACTAAAAGGGAACACAGAGAGGCCGCATCTTATGGGGGAGAGTGTGCTTGCAAGCCTGGTACATGGGCTACTACCTGGGTGTGGATGTTTGCCAGCTGTAGGTTCTGGTCTGAGCTGCCTGACCTGGCAGAGCTCGTAAGAGATGGAGGAAGGCTTGTCAAGTGTTAGCTCTGATGACCGTGATTATTTTCAACATTTTTTAAGATTAGGAAGCCAGGAAGATCTCTCTTCTTCCCCATCCCTGTCCCAGTGTGGAGCCTGGAGACCTTCAGGGCAGACTCAGAGTTCCCCTGCATGTCTCGAGTTTTCCCCTGGAATGATTGATTGTTCTGGGAAACACCTGAACCCTCGGAGTCTCCATGGATGAATCCTTCTCTGACTCCCATTCATTTGATTATTTAGTATTTGTGAGGGCCTACTATGTGTCCAGCATGAAGACTGAGGACACAGGAGCTTAAAAAGCCCTTCCAGGTTCCTGCTTCCTATGGAAGATGGGAGAAAAAAGATGCTGCTGATCTCAAAATCACATAAGATGGCATCAGAAGGCAGCCAGAACTGGCTAGAAGAAAGAAGGTAGATCTCCCAGAGCAGAGGGAGGAGAAGCCTTGCAGAGGTCCTGAGGCCGGATGAGCATGGTGCCTGCAGGGAGCTAGGCTGGTGGAGGGCTGTGGAGGCAGGAGGATGCCGAACAAAGGGTCTGGCCTTTATCCTAGGACTGATGAAGGCTTTGGAAGTCTGACAGCAGAGAGAGCCATAAGATGTGAGGGGCTATCTCTTCTGGATATAGCTGGAGAAGATTCCAGGGGCCAGAGAGGAGATCTGTGAGAAACACAGCATGGTGCTCTTCAGGAATAGAGTGCTGTGGTCTGGGTGCTGTGGGTATGAGTATGTCTTAGAAAGAAGACATCGTATTTGGAAGATTTTTTAGAGTCTGCTCCATGAATGTAGAGGCGACCTGGGACCCCAGCTGCCCGGTGTCCTAATTGCCCAGGTGGATAGTGGCGGTTTGCCCTGAACCCTGGTGGGACTCTCTCGCTCTCTTGAGAATTTCAGGGCCACTGGTTGTGCTAAGGATTTTAAGATGAGAACCCCCTTTCTGTGTTTTGGGGTTTTCACCTCCTCCGGGTGGTCATGAGACATGTCATGTCTATAATAGCAGCTGACACTCAGCAAACCACAGTCGCCTGCTGGACATATTCTGTGACAGCATTGCCTCTTTCCTCAAACTCACACCCTTGGGGGCCATCAGGCACTCCCTAAGGCAAAGACATGTTGCATCTCAACCTTGAGACAGACACCTAAGCTGCACCCTGGACCACAAGCAGGAGGGAAGGAAGTGGTACTTGGCGGAGGCATCAGGGACCTCGGTTGTCTAGCAGTGAAAATAGAGGGGAATTATTGAGCTGGAGACTGGCCCCTGTAGACCCTAACCTTTGGGATTTTGGGTGCTCGGAGGAGCTCAGGCTGGAGGTCGAGCACATCCTTCAGTCCACTCCGTGGCTCTTCCTCACACTGGCTGCAGTGTAACCTCTCAGAACCACACCACCACCCCCTTCCTCTCTCCTTCTGGGTGACTAGATCTTGGCATCTAGCTAATGCCGCCTTCCTTCCGTGTGGGGCACTCACTTCAGGCAGGTTGGTCCACCCCCACCCCGCCCCCTCTCTGTGCACAGTCCCACTCCCAGCCAGGATGCGTCCTTCCCTCCATCTGGCTTTCCCTATCTTTCCCCAGGTCCCTCCTCCTCCCAGATATCCCCTTGTCCTTGCCAGCCACCCTGCTCCTCTATCCACGGGCATTTCTCCAGCCTTCGCTCACCTGGCTCAAAGCTTACCGGAACATGAGCCATCCCTTCTGACTGGTCCCTGGTGACAAATGACACCTTCTAGCATCTTCCTCCCTGGAACCTTGCACTGAGCATTGGATAAGTATGGGAAGGCCACTGCCCAGAGAGGGCCACCCACCCTCCCCAGCAACCCACTCTCTCCTGCACAGAGTCCCGAGGCATCAGCTGGGGAAACCCAGAACTTGCCTTCGGAGGAGGGTCTCCAGGCTACGGCAGTGGGTTTCTTCACATGGCCCTGTCCGTGTGCAGAAGCAGGGCTACCCGGCCGCTTCCTCACCTTTTTTGTCCCCATCACCCTCTCCCTAACAAAGCCTTTCTCAGTGGAAAAGGGCCTGGTCACATAATCCTTGGCCAACACAAGCAACCATTGTAGCCTTAGGGAAAGGGGGTGGGGGCAGAGAAGTAAGATGAGGTTTTGATTTCTCTTTGCCAAAGCTGGCTCCAGGGAAGGCCCCAGCCCACAGCTCATGACTCAGACTTTGGGGCCCGCAGCTGCAGTTTGTACCTCTTGACTTTTGCTCTGCTTGGGGGGGGGCAGGAAAGAGGAGGCTGAGCGGGACCACGGTGCTTGAGCTTTCCAAAAGAGTCTTCTCTGGGATGGCTTCTCCCATAGGGAGCAACGTGAACGATCCTTAGGTCACTTTGTCCCATCTGCTCCCACTTTTCAGCTTGGAAGACTGAGGCCCTGGGAAGGCGAGGCATTCTCTTAGAATCCTTTAGTAGATTTGCAGAGATCTGGAGCTGAACCTTTGTAGTCTCCTGGTCATCTCTTTGACCCTCCTTCAACCCTGACCCACTTCTGCCCCATCAACTTCACACATAGCCCCCTGCCCTGTCTTGACCTCACTAGTCTTAAAGAGAAAGAAACAAGGCACATTCGATTCATGTGGTGGTTGGTGCGGTTTATAACTGAGTGCTTCAATGTCTCTTGGGCTATAACGGGTATCAGCCCTCCGAGCTGACTTCAGAAATGAGCTGGCCTCTCCAAACCTCAGCGTCATTTCAAAGCCAGAGCCACAGCTCTAAACACAACAAGAAAACAATAACAATAGCGAAACCAGCCGGATCCTCCTTTCTCTAAGTCTCCACCTGTGAGTCGTTTGAACTATCGTCTAATTTCAAATGACTAGGAACACACTTGTAATAGTGAAGCAAGAGCATGGGATTTTCTGTTGGGCTGTGGGCCCTGACGGTGGAACTGGTCTCAACAAGTCACCACTAAGCCAGCATCTGCTGTGCCTGCGACACACACGCTCTGTTCTTTGCGCTGCAGGCTACCGTGTGCGGTCTTGTGCCCAGGGGGGGACATGCTGGGCACTCATCGTTTATTGTGTGTCTTTTGTGTGCTGTGGTTAACGGTTATGGCACAGGTGAGGAAACTGAGCTCAGCGCTGGGATTTCCTTCTGGGCAGTCGGGCTGTATGGCCCTGAAGGGCCCCCCTCTTCTTCACCTCCCTGTGCCCTGCTCTTGATTAGGACACAGGACAGCGGAAGTACTCTAGGGTCCATGGCGCTGTCATCTGCAGAGTGGGAAGATCTGAGGGGTCAGGAGCTAGCAGGGCATCCTGGGATGGGGGCTCTTCATCCTCACCCTCAAAGTGCGGTGCCCCCCCCCCCCCCAGCGATGGCTCTGGAGCAGTCACGGAGCCGGCAAAGGGGGGCGGAGCGGCTATGGGAAGCTGTGCAGGCCGTCGCTCCGGAAAGCTCTGGCGTCTGAAGGGACGATCGCCCCGTGCGCCAGGAGCCCCCGCGCGGGCTCCGCGTGGCACTTCCGATCCGGGCCGCACGCCGTGGCTCGCCAGGCCCGCCCCCGCCCCCAGCGCCCGCGCCCCCCGCCCGAGCCTCGCGGCCCGCCCTGCCCGTGTACCCGCCCCGCGCGCCCCTAGCCGGTCTCGCCGAGTCCGGGCGGGCGGCTCGGGACAGCGCGGGCGGCCAGAGCGGCTGCAGCTGGAGCCAGCAGTGCGGGCGCCGTGCCGTGGGGTAGCCGGGAGCGGGCCGGCAGGAGGCGGAGGCTGCCGGCTGGTCTGCGATCCGGCAGTCCGGGGACTCGGGTGCCTGCCCGTCCCCGTCCCCCCGCGCGGCCACATGGCTCGGCTCTGCGCGCTGCTGCCCTGCCTGCTGCCCTGGTACTGCACGCTCTGCGCCGCCGCGGGCAGTCAGACCCCAGGTGCGTGCGGGCCGGTCGCGCGGGGACGTGGGGTCTCTGGGGGTGCGAGCAGCCAGAGTGGCCCCAGGTTGCAGGAGCCAGCCTGGCAGGGTTCGAGAGGGGTGGAAGGCGGCATGCCTGGTGCAGGCTTGAGTTGCTTGGCTTTGGCTGCTTTTAGTGATTTCTGTCCCTTTCTGTCCCTGGCGGGGATTGGGAACACGAGTCTCTTCCGGTGAGAAACAGTCACAGTGAGCCCACCTTCCCCCTTCTCTCCCTCCACTTCTCTTGATCTTTTAATGCCTTGTCTCCAACTTGGGTGGCACTTGTGGAACTGTGTGCATGTGCGTGTCCGAATGTGCATGTCTGGTTGTCCCACACGGAATCCGATTAGCAGGTGACTGCTTCCCATAGCAGAAAACTGTGGGCACTGTTGCTTCTGACCAAAAAAGAGGTTCTTCCCCTATTTCCCTCCAAGCCCCCCACAAAGCATCCCCAGACACTGCAGATCATCTCCCCGGCACAGACCAGAGACACACCACATACATCTTACAATATGAGTACCCTTCCGGTGCTTTGGGGCATACAGAAAAGGTTGTCATTTCCAGGCAGGGTTCATGTGCCCAAGTGGGGGCCCCTTTTGCACATTCTTGGGTTCCTTGGCTATCACAGCTAGAAGATAAAAGGGGCACAATGCCCACATGCAATTGCCTGGGGGATTTGAAAGGCGCATCCGTCTGTCTCCTGGGTGTGTTTGATCAGTGCTGTGAGCTGGGGAGGCGAGGGATAGGATTATGGAGAAGTGGACATTCCTTCCAACTTGTATCCATGAATCACCGGGCCTGGGAGCCAGTGAGCTGTCATTCCTGCCTGGCTGTGCACAGGGATAGAGCTGTGTGAGGATGGGGCCCACTGACTGGCAAATGGCCTGCAGCATGAGGCCATGACCTCACACTTCAGTCAGCCCAAGTGGGCAGGTCACCCCCTGTGTCTCTTTTTATTTTTGAAGCTCTATATTTATCCTGCTTGGGGCTGGGCAGTGGAGAAGTCTCGCAGCCACTCTGCTGCTTTAAAAAGTTTCCTCTCTAACCTCGGAAAAATATATAACGGTGCATTCCCTCGCTCCCTTCCCCAGCCCCTCCTTTCTCCGTGTCAAGGGCCAGGATCCTCCCCCCTCCCCCCGGGGGTTCCTAGGTGTGTTTGTTTTGGCAGCTGCCTTCTTGGGAGCTTGGCAAGGCCCCTGCCCCAGGCTGGTGACTTCAGTACAGTGGGGGAGTTGAGGCAGATCTGGAATTTCAGCCCTTTCTAAGCCGTGCTCAAGGTTGGAAGGCTTGTTGCTATGGTGACGGGACTCTGTTTGACATCATTTGTTTACGTCTGCTAAATATAAAAAAGACCGGACAGCGACGGAGAGAATGGACGTTCACAAATTTATGTCTACCTGGATGCCATTCGACTGAGCACAGGGTGACTGTGCAGGCTTAGGAAACAATGGGGAGATAATGAATGAACTTGGGCTAAGGGATCTGTGATAAGTGATGCTCAGCGCTGCCTGTCCATCTCCCCCAGCTCCCCACAGGGGATGCCCAGATTCCTCTTACCTTTGTACAGTGAAGTGAGACTCTGTGTGTTTACCTCCAACAGACCTGCACCTCTCTGGGAAACTCCGTGACTATGTCGTGACTGTGCCCTGCAGCACGGATTTTCGGGGACGCTTCTTGTCCCATGTGGTTTCTGCCCCCACGGCACCCTCTTCGCATAGCCACCTCCGGGTGGTTCGCAGCCCCCCGAGACTGGAAAGAGAGACTCCGCGGCCTGGTGGTCCAAGGCACCACTTCCTCTATTTCAATGTGACTGTCTTTGGGAAGCTGCTTCACCTGAGCCTGCAGCCCAACCGGAGGTTGGTGGCCCCAGGGGCCCCCGTGGAATGGCAAGAGGACTTTCGGGAACTCTTCCGACAACCCTTGCAGCGGGAGTGTGTGTACACCGGAGGTGTCACCGGAATGCCTGGGGCAGCTGTTGCCATCAGCAACTGTGATGGATTGGTAAGGGACAAGGTCTTCCCTCCTGTCCAGCATCCAGTCCCTTTCACAGCCCCCAGTCCCCGCCCTATCCCCTGTAGGTTTGGGGTTTCTGAGGACATGGTACACAATGTTAGTGGCCTGACTGTCTTCCAGACGGGCAGTCGTTCTCTTACTGGCTGCCAGACTCTGCCAAGTGTGAGGTGGCCATAATGGGACCTTTTTTAATGCTTTTATTCACCAGGAAACTACCCATAAGCTACCTGCTGGGATCTCTGGACCCAGACTAAAACAGAGCTAGGTAGGTATGGTCTAGGGCAGCGGTTCTCAACCTGTGGATGGTGACCTCTTTGGGGGTCGAATGACCCTTTCACAGATAAGACTATCTGCATGTCAGATATTTAAATTATGGTTGATAACAGCAGAAAAATTACACTTATGAAGTAATGAAATGAAAATAATTTTATGGTTGGGGGGGGCATCACCACAACATGAGGAACTGTATTAAAGGGTCACAGCTTAGGAAGGTTGAGGACCACTTGTGGAGTGTGCCAGGGGCTGTACTGGAAAGCTGTGCAGATTCGGATGAGCTAATCTGTCTTCTTTCCTTATGCTTAAAATGGAGACCCACTTATTTATTTACTTATTGAGACAAGGTCTTGCCATGTAGCCCTCCAACTTGAGGACCCCCTCCCCGCCTCTGCCGCTTGGCACTGAGATTATAGACTGGAGCCCCTACACCCTAGCGGGCTTTGTTTACCTAGTCTGCACATAGTTCCTATTCTAGATGCTGGGGATGCAACCTGGTCCCTGCCCCTTACAAAACTGATGTGATACTAGTACTGTGTGACCTCGCTTCCCAGCCAGGATCAGACAGCAGGAGTCACCCTGTGCCTGTGTCACGTGGCACATCTTTCTTTTCTTCCCCATGTCTCCTCTCTAAGCTCCCTGCTTTTCATGGACTCTTCCGCATGGTCCCTCATCCCCCAGATGGTGGGGATATTCTATACTTTTACTGCTCATCTCTCTCTCTCTCTCTGTCTCTCTCTCTCTCCCTCCCCACAGTCACACCCCCCCACATCCCCACATACATGTAGTGTATATGGTCACTGGCTGGCTGACTGGTGAAGCCCTGGGATTCAGGGTACCGCCACGCCTGACTTTCACATAGGTACCGGGGATCAGAACGTCAACCCTCCTGCTTACATAGTAAACACTTTCTCACTGAGCCATCCTCTTAACCTCTGGGCTTTGACTACTCCCCCCCCCCTTTCTCCAAACAATTTTCATGGTACCATAGGCAATAGGGTCACCAATAAGATGGGGAGTTGAACACCCTGTCTCCCTCTCCAGGGTGGGACCCAACGACATGCATGAATTGCCTGCAGTGCATGGTATATTGTATCCCAGGTGCCCACTGGGCCGGATGGTAGAGTGGGTGATGAGGGTCACTGCCTCTGGTGTAGGTCACGGGTCAAATGAGGATGGAGCCCCTGCTTAGACGGTCTTTTCACAACAGCAATGAAGTTGGCTGTGGGTCTGTCCACAGGGAGGGCTTTTCTTACAACAAAAGGAGATCCGGAGGGTCAAACTCAGGATGGGTCTTGCTGTCCTCTGGATCTTCAGTCCATCCCAGCCCTTGCAGAGTCCTGGTCTTGTGCTCCAGTTAAGGGTGGGGAGGATTCTACTATGGGTTTCCAGAGTCTGGCTTTGAACACTCCAGCCAGGCCTGCCCTGCCTGGTTCATGAAACACTAAGGCTGAGCTGAACAGGGCTTAGGAGAGGAGGCACCATTGCCTCAGAGCTGTCCAAACATCACCAACAGGAGTGCATGTGCTGGGCTCTTGATGGCAGAGTGAAGGACTGACTCGGGAACGGATGTAGAAGGCTCAGCCTGCCTCCTGGGGAGTGCTTCTTCGGAAGCCGGCAGCCTGGGACACTTTCAAGGCCAAGGGTCAAGATTGGGAATGATTTGCAGGTGACTGCAAGTGACCCAGTGTGTTGCTCATCATGGCTACCGATGCTCTGTATCTGGAGGAACATGGGATTGGGTAGAGGCCAATTCTCTGTGGGTGCTGGAGGGGCTGCGGGATTCAGAATGGGGGTGTGTGTGTCTCTGCTTCTTGGTCAGGGCTGTGTCCTCACTGGATCTACTCAGAACCCAGACTATCAGCTGAGTCCTGGGCCTCAAGGCCATGTGCTGGGCTGGTGAGGGAACTGGCTACACAGTGCCCTCCTCTGCCTTCGGTGCCTCTGTGAGTCAAGGTCTGTGCGGAAGTGGCCACACGTGTAAGATTTGTCACATCTGGTTCTGTTTTCCCGCTCTGCAACCGCTGCATTTTTAGGGGCACAGGGTGGGGTTGGGGAGGGCCCCCGAAGGCAACAGGATCCAACCCTCCTTTTTCTCCGGCCCTTAGGTCCCAGCAACCTCTGAACTAGAGTCCTTTCGCCGTTAAATCGGGGCTGCAGTGGGCTGGAGAGATGGCTTAGTCTCTGGTTAGGGACTTGCTGGGCAAACATCTGGACCTGAGTTTGGATTCTTAGTGTCTCCCTAAAAAGCTGGGTGTTGTAGTGCACACCTGTGACCCTAGTGCCGGAGAGGTCAAGACAGGAGATGCCTGATGAGCAGGCTTAGTGAGACGCTGTCTCGAGAGAGTGAAGAATAATCAAAAAAGACGCCAGCCTTCACACACATGAATGTATCTGTGATATATACATCACACACACCACACATACCCACACATATACCACACGCACACACACATATACCACACACACACACACCACACACACACCACACACATATACCACACACACACACACATACACCACACACACACACCACACTACATACACCACACACACACTACACACACTACACACATACACACTACACACACCACACACACACATATACACACACACCACACACCCATACCACACACCACACAAACATACACTATACACACACACACCACACATATACCACACATACCACACACATATACCACACACCCACACATACACCACACACACCACACACACATACACACATACATGCACACACACACTGCCACAGTGGCATGCACTCTGGGGAGAAGAAAGGGCTGAGACGTGAATGCCGCTGCTGTGGGCACATAACTATGCCTATCTGGAGAAGCAGGACGTCACGAAAGCTGTACCTTTCACCATGCACTTACACATGTGTGGACTGTATTTTAATCACATAATTATGGAAAGTACCTGGCCTACAGAAAGGCCTGGAAAGGTCTTGCTGGCAGCCATCGTGAGACAGGAAGTGTAGTCTTTTCAACTCTGGTGCCGAGGGGCTGTGTGACCTGGACCTTTAGTAAGTTTCTAATGGTCCCTGGATTTAGGGTCCTCATCATGTGAGTTTATGGTGGGTCTTGAAAAGTGGGGTTCAGTCCAGTGGTTTATTTTCGTGGCCACCTAGACCACCTGGCTCCTCAGGCTGGCTGGGCCCTCCACCCACCCACACCGTGGTAGCTTTGTGGGGGTGGGGATGGTGTGAGCGATGCTTGCCCAGCTCGAGGGAGCACAATTATGACACCACTCAGACACTTTCCCAGGCAAGGGAGCATTCCAAGGTGCAGCACTGTTAACAGTCCGGGGGGCCTTGCACAGAGCCAGACTCCGGCCAGGTTCTGGGGCTTCAGAGTTGATGCTTGACATTCTAGTACACCATTTAAAACAAACTGCACTCAGCCCCAGGAACTGCACTGGGAAGGAGGGGTGCAGAGGTACAGGGGTTCGGGGGATTGGAACGCGTTCCAAAGGGTGAATGGCAGGCATCGCACAAGGAAAACAGAGACAGGAAAGAAGGAGGGCCAACAAGGGCCAGGGAGTTGCTACCAGCCCTTTTATAAGGTGGTTAATATAAAAGTCCCCTTTCTGAGGACTCCATCCTCATGACTTAATCACATACTAAAGGCCCCACCTTTTAGACAGTCACATTTATGACTAGATTTCAACACTCAGGTACTGAAGGGTATTCAGCCCGCACTAGTAGGCTGTGCAGTGTGTATTTGGAATGAGGAACTGGCCTACTTGGGGTGAACTTCCAACTCTGCCCTGTACATGCGCTGCGACCCTGGCCAACTCCCTAACCTATCTCTTTCCCAGTCTTCTTATCTCGAAAGCAGAGGTCATCATAGCTTCCATTACTTCCTAGACTTGTCAGTGTACAAAGGGCCCCTCACAGACCTGTCAGCAATGACCGTCTGCTGGTGTATCCTCGTCATCTGCGTTTCCTAGTCTGAGTTGGTGGCAGGCAGGATGATGAAGTCAAGGGCATCTTATTTGTCTGAAGGCCACCCAGGGGTCTGCGGGTTTCATCTGGTAGTCAGAGCCCACATTGATCTAACCTCACCCAGGCCCTCTCCTGGTGGTCCTTATTCTGACTGTCTCCTGGGCTTTCTCTTGAGGCTGCCGGGTGGGCTGGCTGGAAGGTCCCCTCTGACCTCTTCCTCATACCAGCGTGGTGCTGGCTATAAGTTAGATGGCCTGAGTTCTCCTCCCCCTGTGGCCTGTCTTCCTCCAGCAGACAGCCTGGCTCTTTCCCCACAGTCTCCAGGCAGCATTCCAAGATGGGGAAGGCAGAAGCCATAGGGCCTCTTAAGGTCCAGCCTTGGAAGCTTTGTGATGTTCTTTGTATTGGCCAAGCCACACTATAAGGCTAGGGGAGATTTTCCCAGGCAAGGACATGGACTCTGTCTCTTGAAGGGATGAGCGGCAACGTCTCCCTGCAAAGAATGTACACACAGGGACAGGATTGAGGACATTGTCATCTTTGCAAATTCTCCTCCACACTGAGGGACTCGACCTCTCTAAGCCCATTTCTGCACCTATAAAGTGATGTCCTTACCTTCTTTGTTTTTGAGACAAAGTCTTATATAATCCAAGCTAGCCTCAAACTTGCTATGTAGCTGAAGATGATCTTGAACTTGTGGTTCTTCTGCCTCCATCTCCTGAGAGCTGGGATTCAGGCGTGTACTGCCGTGCCCTGTATGTGGTGCTAGGGAAGGAACCCAGGGCGCCACACTTGCTAGGTAAGCATTCTACCGACTGAGTTACATACACCCCCAACTACCTTGTAGTTTTGTTGATTGGAAATGATGCACTTGGCGCTGAAAAGCTCTTGCTGCACCTCCAGGACCTAAGTTAGGTTCCCAGCACCCACACTGGGTGGCTCTCAACTGCCTGTGACTCCAGTCCCAGGGAGTTTGGCGCCCTCTTCTGGCCTCCTAGGGCACCTGCACACATGTCACACACACACACACACCCAGGCACACACGATCTTTTTAAAATGCTGCAGTTAAGTCGTTGCTCAAACTTGGGGACAGTGAATGGGAACTTGAATGAGCAAGGACAGAGTGGTAAGGTGTGCAGCAGGTTCCCTTATAGACTCCAGGATGTCCTGTCTGCTCCAAGTCCTACCTCCTGCTCCTGGGAGGGCTCTTTCCTGTTGCTTCTGTCTTGGACTACTTGGTCTGTGTGAGTGGAGCAGCCCGGCTTCTGGGACTTTCCAGCCCTTGATGTAGTCAATATCACAGTCTTGCTGTTCCGGTCTCCCCACAGCCCTGCCTCACTGTCAGTCCTGGGTTAATAACCTATTTATGATATGGAATAAAAGCTAGACATCACCTCACTGCTGTTGCTCACTCTCCTCCCAGCGAGGGTTGGTTTGATTTTCCTTCCTCAGCTGTGTCTCCAGGCTGGCTAGAGGGAGGGTGGCTGGGGCTGGTGGAAGGCTGGACTTGCCTGCCTATCTGCCTCCTGGTCTCCATGGGAGAGACCCGGGTGGGCTCCCAGTGAGTGCCTGCAGGAGCTCCTCCAGCTCGGCAGTGGAAAGTTCTTAAGTTCCTGCCAGCTCCCTGGCATGGGGTTAGCAGCACGTGTAGTAGGTCTCAGCTCAGAACAGTCCCTGTCCTCTCCCTGTCCTTGGAGAAAGTATGTCTGGAAGAGGCTCTGGAGCTTCAGTGCCCCTCTATTTCCTAGCTAAGAAGGCCAAGGGCCAGGGATGGGAGGAGACTCAGGGTACATATGGAAGTGACTGTCCCCTCAGGGAGATGCCAAGGCACCTCCCACAATCCCTCAGCCCCTCCTGACTCAATGGAAAAGGATCAAGTTCACATGAGTGGTGACTCAAGGCCAGAGATGGCCAGTGAGATGGTGGCCATGGTAACAGCTTCAGGATGCAGGATACTGAAAGCCACAGGGCTGTCCTCGGGACTCTTGGACTTGGCTGGGTCCTAAAGGAGGTTTATTAAAGGCTCCTGATCCAAGGGGTGGACTTGCCCGCTTCTGCATAGCATTGTCTTCCTTCGAACTCGGAGGCCAACAAGGAAAAGTGAGTGGGCTTTCGCTCCAACGAAACTTTCTCGTTTTTCAGCCTCAAATCACCATGGCTGCTCTTCTATCCGTTTTCAGATCTCGGAGTGGGTGGGCTGCTGTGAAATGCTCACTGCATGCCATAGAACACAGCAAGCCTCGTGGTCTGCTTAGCTTCCAGTGACGTGGTGCTAGGGAGCTGTAGATAGGCTGGCTTGAGACGGAGGTCTGTGGGTGAGAGCATCCATCAGGACACAAGCTGCTTCCAGAGCTACTGGCCTGGAGATGTGGGAGCTACTGGGTCCCCGTAGTTCCCCACGGCCACTGTTGTGAGAAAGCAGATTTGTTGTTATTATTTAAAGTTTAATTTTATGTGTATGAGTGTTCTGTCTTCACGTATGTCTGTGTACCATATGTGTGCCTGAGGAGGTCAGAAGAGGGTGTCTGATCCCTAGGAACCAGAGTTACAGATGCTTGTGGACCACCATATGGATGCTTGGAACTGAACCTGGTTCCTCTGCAAGAGTTCTCAACCATCCAGCCTCAAAACCAGATCTCTTATAAGGGCCACAGTCCAACCTCAGCGGGCTTGGTGGTCCATGCCTGTAATTTCAGCTCCCTGGGAGGCTCATCCAGGAGGATTGCTTCAAGTTTGATGTCAGTCTGGGTTATCTAGTGAGTGTCAGGCTACCTAAGCTACACTGTGAAACCCTGTCTTATTTAAAAAGAAACAAATAAAAGCCTCTCTGAGTTCAAGGCCAGCTTGGGCTACTTAGTGAGATCCTATCCCAAAATTTAAATAAATCAAAAAAGGGCTAGGGATGTAGCCCAGTGATAGAGTTCTTGCCTAGCATCCACAGGGCCCCAGGTTCAATTTCTCAGTGCCACAAATAAAATTTTAATCTCCAATGGCCTTTATACTTGTTTTATATCATCTACCACTGTCTCCTTTGGGATGCTATAGTTCTACAGATGTGTTTGTTGTCTGTCTCCAGCTCAGTGACGTGGTAGCTCAGTGTGAAGATGAAGTAAGTGTGTGTGTGTGTGTGTGTGTGTGTGTGTGTGTGTGTGTGTGTGCGCATTGTATTGTGAGTATTTAGAATGGACCCTCTCTGATGAATGATTAGACAAGTAAATGAATGAATGAATGGATGCGTGGATGAGGGAATGAATGATACTGCAGGTGAAGAGGCCTTATGGCTGCGGCACGGAAATGTGTGCCGCTGGTAACTAATAGACACAGTGACGAGGTGTCAGAAGCCTCACAATATGGAGCATTCTAGTGGTGCAGTCCCCACGGGGGGCTTTATTTGTATTTTGTTTGCTCTCACACCTCTGTAAAGGAAACTGGTTGTTAGGGCCACTGGGGCTGGAACCCGTTGACATGGGATTTGGGTGTGTGGCGTGCCCCACTTCCTCTTCTCCTGTGCTTCCCTGTCTGGCACAGGAACCTTCTTCTCCTAGGCTGCCACAGAGCTCATCCGTCACTTGCCGCAGACCGACCCTGTATCAGAGTCGGAGATGGACATTTACGCTTGTGATCTAACGTTGGGGAGAGAGGTGGCTTACAGCCGAGGCAGGACCTTCTGGGCTCTCTCTTGGCCAGCTCTCCCAGGCTAAGGGGGCTGTCTGTACCCTTTCCCTGGAGCTTCCCCAAGTGCTCTGGTTGGCATCTGAGCCACAGGGTGCAGACTGCGGGGCCTCCGTGCAGGGAGCTGTTCTCAGTTCAAGGTTTGGCAGCCACGCTGCCTTCTGGCACTCAAGGCCTGCTTCCTGTCTCCTCGTCCTGAAGCCACAGTCGCTGCCAGGACTGGGAGCCAAGCAAGGGGCCAGGCAGAGCTCCCAGCCCGATCATGGTGGGCTGTGGCGATGATGGAGTGGGATAGGGGAGCCTTGGAGCCGTGTGGCTTCTGGGCATAGGGAAATGGAAACATGGGTGGCTTCAGCCCCCCAGGGGGAAATGCTCGGACTCTGGACGGGCCCCAGGGCATGGTTTGCAGAGGAAGGGGGAGGCTCAGAACACCTTTTGGTGTGAGCCCTGCCCCGCCACCTACATCAGGACCCCTCCCTCCGGAGAGGGGATGGGGTGGAAGTAAAACAGCCACCCTTCCTTTAAGTGTGTTTACCAAGCTGTTAATGACATAAACCAACTGCGTTCTGGTTGGCAACAGAGGACAGTTAATTATCACCACCTCTGTCATTGTCCTTCTTATCATCATCACCATCAAACCCACGGAGGGACTTGGACTTACCGGCACTGTGGACGTCCCCACCTTGGGTAACCACTGACATCCCTTACTTGCCATTGGCTACTGCAGATCATAACCCCTCGGCCACTTCCTCAAGACCCTCATGGTCTTTGGGGGCAGTTTTGGACAGGGTTTTTTTTTTTTGTTCCCCCCCCCCCCAAAACAGGGTTTCTCTGTGTAGCTTTGCGCCTTTCCTGGATCTCGCTCTGTAGACCAGGCTGGCCTCGAACTCACAGAGGTCCACCTGCCTCTGCCTCCCAAGTGCTAGGATTAAAGGCTTGAGCCACCACCAGCCTGCCTGGCCAGTTATTTTTCACTCACAGAGGCGTTGTCTTTGTGGGGAGGAGGGAGTGAGGTCCTGAGATGGCATGAGGCACTGATAGAGTGATCTCGAGAATCCCTGGTCACTCCCTACAAGGGTGGGGATGCTCCCAATACCAGAGGCATGCAGAACCACCCTGGCTTGGCTTAACCCCACTCAGGGCAAGCACAGATGGTCCCCTGGAGTTTCTATTTCCCGTCCGTTTTCTGAATTTATTCTGGCTACCCCCATGCTGACCTGCTCATCTTGTGAAAAAGACCTGGAATGCCTCAGTCATCCCTTTGAGGACCGTCCCATGGACCAGGAACCTTCAGTTTGGGTGTGTAATTCTTGGCCCTGACCATGTGTGTGGGAATCACCTGGGTAGCTTTCAGGGCATATGATGTCCGAGCCCTTCCAACTGAGGTATGATGTCATGGGTCTGGGGTGTGTGGCCTGGGCGGCAGTAGATCTGCAAATTCCTGGGATGATTGAAATGAGCATCCAGGAGGGAGGACAGTTGTCATAGCCATGTATTTGACAGAGAAATGAGGGTCAGGTCGTGGAGGATCAGGAAGGCTGGGCCCAGGAAGGAAAAAAAATAGATCCCCCACCCTGCTGACGTCAGACCCGGGGAGGTGTTCTCCTGTCCTTCCTTCATTTGATCTCCCCAACCCTTTGGCTTCAAATGTGGAAATCGAGGCTTGGAGAGGACCTGTGCCACCTAGCACTGTAGGGTCTCAGATGCGTCGCTTCCCCGTGGAGCCTTACCACCACTTGGCAGGAAAGTCCCAAGGCAGAGGAGGAGGAGTCCATTGTTATTGGTGCTATGGTCAGAATCTAGAATGTTCCCCTAAACGCTCTAGTGTTAAGGTCTGGTCACCAACTTGTGCTGCTCCTGGGAGGTGGAGGACCCTTTGGGAGGTACAGACTCATAGAAGTTAGGTCATCGAAGGCAAGCCCTTAGAGGGCATATGGAGACCCCAACTGCTTCCTGGCTACCATGAGATGAGCGACTTTGCTGTACCGTATGTCCTCTGCCATGCTGCCCTCTGCCGCCACAGACTCAAAAATAGTAGCTCCAAACCTCCATGGATTGATACCATGGGCCAGATAGATTTTCCTCCTGCTGAACTTGATTTTCTCAGACATTTTGTCACAGCCACGAAAAGCTGGTGAACACAGCCTCCTTTTTCAAACTGCTTTAGGGGAAGGGAGTTGTAGACATCTGTGTAGAACAGGATTGCCTTTTGAGATAAGGGAACCATAGAAAAGTAGAAAACAAAAACAACAAACAAAAAGAGTATTTTAAAGAGAAAGAAATCACACCTGAGTAAAGTTGCCCTCTGCCAGCCTCCTATTCTTGGCAGGGACTTTTCCTACCCAGTGGGATTTTTTTTTTCTCCCTCTTCTTGGGAATGTCTTCCCAATTACAGGCAGAGGATCTGAGCAGGTAAATCCAGTTATGGCAGAGCCAGGAGTCAGAGATAAACCTTTCTGGGGTTCAAGGACAGTGCTCCCATCTCAGCCCACTGTCCCCTTTCTGAGCCCCCAGGCTCTAAAACTGGTTCTCAACCTGTGGTTTGTGGCCTTTGGTGGGGGCGTCAATGACCCTTTTACAGGGATCTCCTAAGGCCATCAGAAAACACAGATATTTATATTGTGGTGCATAATAATAGCAGACTACAGTTATGAAATAGCAACGAATGTGATTTTATGGTTGTGGGTCACTACAAAAAATATGTGGAACTGTATTAAAGGGTCACAGCATTAGGAGGTTGAGGACCACTGCTCTGAAACATAGTTTTGAGTGGTGTTAATGGCAACAACAGAAACTATAGCTGCCACACATCTGTCACTGGAAGGCAGAAATGATGTCTGGCATATGTATTACCTCTTTACCAGATAAGTGCACAGAATGTCACCTTAGCCAAGATTACCTGTGAACAGCAAAGCCAAGATTTGAATCAGGGAATCATTGAACTTAGGGCCTCTGCATTTCCCCATATCACCCACAATATTGCTGCAGATAGGCTAGGTTTAGCCCCTCTCAGAGTCTGCAGAGGTCATGATCCTGAACACAGAGACTCAGTGGTCATCCTGTCCCAGGCACTGGCCCCAGCTGACTACTGATGTTTCTTCCAGCCTGTGTCCAATCCTGGGAGTCCTCATGCTGCTGGGTTGGGGTATAGTAAAGCCCACCCATTGGGGACAAGGCTGGCTTTTTCAGCCCCATCCTGTAAGGGTTCCATGCATCAGCCCCGTCTGAATCAGCCTGCAGACTTTCCTGGGCTCAGGCCGAGGCCTTGGCTGCCCTTGCCTCTAGCAGATCTCCCGGAGTTGGGGCCTCACATCAGGTTTGAGTTTGCAACATCCCTGGGCTTTTCATCTGAGCCGTACTGACTCACACTTCAAGGAAGCAGGCAGCTTGGTGCTGCGCATGTGTCTCAGTCTCCCTGAGCACGCAGCCGCCTTACTGAGATGTGATTCATGCACCATGGAGTTTACCCGTTCAAAGCACACAATTCAGTGGATTTTATTTTTCTCTTCTCTTCTCTTCTCTTCTCTTCTCTTCTCTTCTCTTCTCTTCTCTGCTCTGCTCTGCTCTGCTCTGCTCTGCTCTGCTCTTCTCTTCTCTTCTCTTCTCTTCTCTTCTCTTCTCTTCTCTTCTCTTCCCTTCCCTTCCCTTCCCTTCCCTTCCCTTCCCTTCCCTTCCCTTCCCTTCTCTCTCTCTCTCTCTCTCTCTCTCTCTCTCTCTCTCTCTCTCTCTCTCTCTCTCTCTTTCTCTCTCTCTCTCTCTCTCTCTGTCTCTCGGTTTGGTTTTTCAAGACAGGGTTTCTCTGTGTAGCTCTAACTGCTATGGAACTTGTTCTACAGACCAGGCTGGCCTCGAACTTAGAGATTTGCTTGCCTCTGTCTCCCGAGTGCTGGGTTTAAGTGTGGTACCACACCGGGCTTTCAGTGGGTTTTCTTTAGACAGGGATACATGACTGTCTCCATATTCAACACAAAGTTTTCGTCAGCTCGTAGAGAAGTGGATATCCCTTACCTCTTGCCCAGTCAAATCCCTCCTCCCTGCAGCCACTCACGTGCTTTCTCCACACATTTTCCCACTCCCTTTCCTGGAAAGGTGCTCACAGACCTGTCATCTTTTGTGTCTGGCTTCTTTCACTTGGCACAGTGTTTTTTCAGGCTCATCTGCTCCGTGGCGTGTGTCGGCGGCACTTTATTCATTTTTATGGCCAGATAATACTCTGTTGTGTGGATATGTCATAGGTCGATGGTCGGCATCTGGGCTACTTGCACTTTTTGATGGCTATGGACAATGCTTCTATAAGCGCTGGGATTCGGTGCCTTTCTGGTTTGCTATGACGAAGTGTCTGACAGGGTTTAAGAAGAGGTGCAGTCCTTCATGGCGGGGGAGGCATGGTGGTGGGAGTGAGAGGCGGGCCGCCACTCTGCATCTTTGTTCAGGCAGCAGAGAGAGGTGAGCGCTGCTGCTCGCGTCCCCAGTTTTTCCCTTCTTACTGGGGCCGTGGGGTGATGCTGCCCACATCCAGGATGGGCCTCCCTTCCTCAGTTAGGCCTATCTGGAAATGCCTTCCCAGACACGTTCAGAAGTGTGTCTCCTAGGTGGTTCTCGATCCAACCAAGTTCCCAATGAAGGTTAACAGTCCACGGACAAGTTTTTTTTTGTGTGTGTGTGTGTGGACGTATTTTTGTTTGTCTTGGGTCTGTACCTAGGAGGGGACTTTCTGGATGCTGTATTAAAGCTGTTTAATTGTGTGAGGAGTTGCCAGACCGCTTTCCAGCGGCTGTACGTTCTACGTTCCCACCAGCAGTGTGCAATGGCTCCAGTTTCCCCTCCTTCTTGCCAACACTTGTTATTATCTTACGTTGATTCTAGCCAACCTAGTGGGTGTGAAGCTGCATTTCTTTGTGGTTTGGATTTGAGTTCCCCCGCTGACTAATGACCCTGGGCACCTTCTCATTGGCCATTTAAATATAATCCTTGGAGAAATGGCTACTCAGATCCTTTGCCTATTTTTAAATTGGGTTGTTTGTCTTAATTATCAAGTTGTAAAAGTTATATCATCCAGATATAAGTTCGTTAAGACTAGTAGAGGCTTGTCTCCCCCCGCCCCACCCCCTTCACGGCTCCCCATCATGCCTGTGCACAGAGGAGCCCTGACAGGATCTCTGCCCTAAGGTGGTGGATGGCACTTCTCTCATGTCATATCAGAGACAGTAGCCTAGCATGGCTCCTCAGGGCCTGGGCCCTGACAGACCCTTGGATGCTGCATGCAGTTGAACTGACTGCAGGGTTAGGGTATCAGAAGTTGCAGGTCTTGAGTCCTGGACTACCTTGATTTTTTTTTCCCCCCAGAAATGGGTAAAACAAAGAAGAGAGAGCAGGTCTGGACACAGCCTAGAGTTCTCTGAAGTTTGCCTGCCTGGTGGAAATCTGGGTCTCTATCTATCCAGGGGGTTGTTGGGTAAACATGAAAAGAATACACATATGTATAAGGAGTTGGGATGGTTGGTATGATCAGGGTTTATCTGCCAGCATGAGGTCTTCTAAGCCGGATTGGGGATAAGCTTAGAAAGAGAATGTGACCAGAGGAGACCAGGCCAGGGCAAGGAAGGGACAGCCAGCTTTGGCTACAGGGTAGTCACAGGTGAGTACCTTTCAGGAAGTGCTAGCTCCGGAAGCCCATTTGTGTGGGTAGAGGGAGGCAGGGAGATGGTTAGGCAGTGGGTATAGGCCGCTCTTTCCCACGAGGCTGGAGCAATGGCTGGGTAGGGAGGGGAGGTACTTGAAAGGGCTGGAGTGTTGAGGGCAACACTCCTCGAGCCGAGGAGTCTGATCATGCCAAAGAGACCGCCATGCTTGCAGGAGCCGAGTCTGGCCCTTTTCACCTGAGAACGTATTTCCCAGGCCTTCCTGTGGCCACCCTGGAGGTTTGTCTGCTGTCTCAAGGTCTCCTTACCTCTAGATCTCCATGCACATGCATACAAAGGCACACTTATGAACTAATTTCCAAATAATTTGGCTTCTGTTATCTACTAAGATGTCTGGGACTTTGTCCTGACAGTAGACTGCTACCAGTCATGAACTGAGCTTGCTCACTTAGGTCCATAGCAGGTCACAGGTGATTTCTTTTCCTTCTTTCTTTTCTTTTTTCTTTCTTTCTTTCTTTCTTTCTTTCTTTCTTTCTTTCTTTCTTTCTTTCTTTCTTTTTCTTTCTTTCTCCCTCCCTCCCTCCCTCCCTCCCTCTTTCTTTCTTTCTTTCTTTCTTTCTTTCTTTCTTTCTTTCTTTCTTTCTTTCTTTCTTTCTTTCTTTCTTTCTTTCTTCCTAAGACACATTTCTCTGTGTAACAACTCTACCTGTCCTGGAACTCACTTTGTAGACCAGGCTGGCCTCGAACTCACAGAGATCTGCCTATCTCTGCCTCCCCCAGTGTGGGTATCAAAGGCGTGCGCCACCACCGCCCGGCTTCACACGAGGTGATTTCTAAGCCTTACTCCCCTCCTCAGGTGTCATGTGACCACTTCTTCAGGTGCTCTGGGATTCCACGCTGACATTGAGAGTTCTTCCCCACCTGGGCAACTGGGGCAAACCTCAGCACGGCCTGGAGGCCTCTGGGTAGAGACAGAAAAAGCCGTTGCCTTCGCCACTGAAGGGATGTCACTGGAAAAATCCAAGTAGAACCTCTGCCCGGACTAGCGTACGCCTCCCAGGAAGGACACTTCAGAATTAGCCACATTAAAGGGAGTTTGGTGCAAGGCTAGGGTGGCCAGGCCTTCCCTGGAGGGTTTCCATCCTGAGCGGGCGATGGGCTGAGGGCCCACCTGGTATCTGGCTCGGCTAGACGTAACCAAGGATTCATTCTCTGTTTTGTTTTTGTTGTGTGGAGAACCATTTTTTAGTGTACATTTCCTCCTTATGTACTCTTTGTGACAGAATAAGCAATGGGTGGGAATAGATAGGGCCGACGCTGATTTTTCCAGCCTTCCACAAATAATTTTCCCCCTCTTCTCCTTGATGTTTTATCCAGAAATTTGATTTGATTTTAGTACTTTAAAATTAGCTACCACTTTTCAGAAATATAAACATCTCATAAATTGAGAGACGGAGTGATTTAGTGAGGAGGCAGGGAGCCAGGAAGCTCTGCTTGCCAGGCTGTCTGCCTTGCGTGGTGCCTGGCTTCCTGGCCAGGGCAGCGGTTCCAGGGAACTTGCGCCAAATCTCCCTGTGTGTAAAGGAGGAGAGCAGAGCTGGTAGGGAAGGGTCAGCGTTTGTGCTGCCCAGGTGGCTCACACCCTAGAGGTAGGTCTCCATGAAGGTTAGGAATAGCTGGAGCCATCGACAGCCTTGCCTCCTCATCCTCTCTCCAAGAGAAGGGTCTCTGAGGCTCGGGGAGAGCCCACATCTGGCCCAGGCCCAGGCATCATACCCCAAATGGGATAAGAACCATCTTTGGAGAGGCTCTGCTCTTGATCTCTGGGGACCAATGAGACCCATCATCACAAGGTGTGCCCCTCGTTACGGGATCCAGCTCTTTCGCCCTACTTAGTAAATTGGTTTGAGAGACACTCTTCAGCTCGGCCCTGGGGCAAGGCCTGAGGTCAGGAGCTGGAGCCGGCGGGACTGAGGAGTCAGAGGTGATGGAGAGCTGAGGGTGTGGTAGGAAGGTTAGTGTGGGCTGAGGATCCTTTCTGTTTGAGATGGGAAGTCACCTGGGGAGTGGGAGGGCACTGCTCCCTTTATGAACCCTGTGCTTTGAGTCTCCTCTGCTATCACACTCATGGTGGGAGGTGTCCATGGCAACAACTGTCCAGAAGTGACATTGAGCATTCTTGTTCTGAAAGGCCAGATCCCAACAGAAGCCAAGAGAACTCCAGGTGGGACTAGGAAAGGACCCCAAGGGCAGATCCCAGCCCAGACGAGCCAAGGTTATATGGTGTATCAGTTATAGACCACACAGACCTGGGCTCCTGTTCAATACCTCACTGGGTAGCTTGAACATGCTGTTTTACTTTCTGAACGTCTAAAACTTATTTATGAAATGGGTCTAGTATGAGAGTGCCTTCATATAGGGCTGTGAAGGTGAAAAGGCATAAGACAACATAAGGTGTAGGGACTTTTCCCCCCCATTTTTATGAGATGAATTTTATCTGTGTAACAGCCCTAGCTGTCCTGGAACTTACTTTGTAGTTGAGGCTGGCATCGAATTCATAGAGATCCACCTGCCTCTGCCTCCCGGGTGCTAAGATTAAAGGTGTGTGCCACCAAGCTAGGTTGTCTTAGGGTTTCTATTGCTGTGAAGAGACACCATGACCACGGCAACTCTTTTTTGTTTTTGTTTTTTGAGACAGGGTTTCTCTGTGTAGCTTTGGAGCCTGTCCTGGAACTCACTCTGTAGACCAGGCTGGCCTCGAACTCACAGAGATCCACCTGCCTCTGCCTCCCGAGTGCTGGGATTAAAGTACTGCCTAGCTCCCGTGGCAACTCTTATAAGGAAAACATTAAACTGGGGTGGTTCACTTACGGTTTCAGAAGTTCAGGCCATTTTCATCATGGTGGGGAGCATGGAGGTGTGTAGGCAGAAACATTGCTGCCTACATCTTGGTCAGAAGGCAACAGGAAGTGGACTGAGACACTGGGCGGTATCTTGAGCATAGGAAACCTCAAAGTCCACCCTCACAGTGACACACTTCCTCCAACAAGGCCACACCTCCAAAGAGTGATACTCCTTATGAACTTACGGGGGCCAATTACATTCAAATGACCATACCGGCTTACTGGTACTACTTTTTAATAATAACAGATAATAAGGCAGTTTATAAAGCGTAGAGCATAGGGATGTATTCTAGTTTCCTTTCAGTTGCTGTGATAAAACACTCTGATCAAAAGCAACTTAGGGGATAAAAGGGTTTTGGCTTACAATGTGAGGTCACAGTCCATCGCTAAGGGGAATCAGGGCCAGATCTTGAAGGTAGAAACTGTGGAAGAATATTGTTTGCTGGCTTGCTCAGGCGTATGCTTAGCTAGCTTTCTTATACAGCCTAGGACCACCAGCCTAGGGGATGCTGCCACCCAGAGGGAGCTGCACCCTCCTCTGACAATTAACAATCAAGGCGGTCTCTCACAAGCATGTTTTTAGACCAACCTGATAAAGACAGTCACAGAGCTGAGACACCCTTCTTGGTGACTGTAGGCTGTTGTCAAGTCGATATGTGTGGAGCACCCCTGTAGAGACTTTTTCAAGCATCATAGGAGAGGAAGGCTGTTGTCACTGGAGACACCCAAGCATAAGTTAGAGGCCCCCTAGCTGGTTTTGTTATTAAGTTAGGAACTCTCAATCTGGAGCTTAAACATGTGGTCGGTGACTGTGGGCTGAGCAGTCATGACGGCATCCAGATCATTCTAGAACCTGCCTCTCTGCTCTGAGCCACGTGGAACCATGTGGAACCACATGGAACCATGAGGCAGGAGGTGTCAACACTTGAAAGCTTTGCTGTGTGCAGTTGGTTAAACAAGTCCCAGAATAGAAGAGGGGATCTGGGCAATGAGGGCCAAGGCATGAGAAAGGTGGGTGGAATCTTCTTCCTACTGGTCTAGGGAATTCTGCTCTGCCAGGCTGCTTTAAGAAGCGTGAGGGCTGAGATGGCACAGACCCCCCCCCCCCCTGGGCAAGCCTAGTTGTATGGACCTTGGCCTGCAGGATAGACCGGCGAAGGGATGGTTTCTTTGCTTGCACCAGGAACGGCCCCTCTCTAGCAGATGGGACATAGGAAGGAGTGTGGACAGTGGTGGTGGGCTGGCCTGGTCTTCCTCATTAGTCCTGTCAAGGCTGCCCAGCTGCAATAGCTTTGAGGCATGTCCTTGCTTGAGGCCACCAGCTGTCCCTTCAACCCTGCATCTTTCATGTGCCCTGGGTTTCTGTAGATCTATAGTGGTAGAGGCCCTTGAGTTTGGCCATTGTCTTAGAGTTTCTATTGCTGTGAAGAGATACCATGACCACAGAAACTCTTATAGAGGAAAACGTTTAATGGAGTGGCCTACAATCTCAGAGGTTTAGTCCATTATCATCATGGTGGGACATGGAGGCATGCAGGCAGACATGGTGCTGGGGCTGAGAGTCCTTACATCTTGACTTGCGGGCAACAGGAAGTGGTCTAAGACACTAGGCTGTATCTTAAACATAGGAGACCTCAAAGCCCGCCCCCACAGTGACGCACTTCCTCCAACAAGGCCACACCTCCCAATAGTGCCGCTCCCTTTGGGGGCCATTTTCTTTCTAACCACTGCAGCCATTATTCCTTAGCCTTGCTCAGCCTCTGCCTGCGATCCTCAGTGCCTCTCTGGTCTATGGCACAGTCCATGCCTCCATACACTGCCCAAGGTCCCCCTCCACCTGGCATGCCCTATCCATCTTGGGTGGCTTGGGTCTTTGACTACCCTACCACTTTCTTCCTCTCGTACTTTCATCCCCCTCCATCGAGCTGTGGGGTCTAGCCCAGGCGGCCCGTCTCAAGGTGCCTGATTGACAGCTGGAGTCACCACAGCTCTCCTCAGACTGCATACAGGCCTTGGAGGGAGGTCGTGTTGTCTAATGGCAGAGTGGAGATGTGCTGCCAACATGGGAGAGAATGGAGCTGGTGCCAGGAAGCCGAGGGCATTTGAGCCTCTTCCTGCTAGTCTCTCTTCTTGCCAGTATTTCCACGGGGCCAACACAGGCTGCTTCGGGCAGCGGTGTCAGGTTATGTTTTTAGCTCTTGTAACTAGGTGCCTGGTGCACACCTATCCCTCAGGGCCGCACCTGCCCTAGTGCTGGGCAGGGTAGGACATTCCTCATCCTTGGCTCCTTCCCAGAGCCAGAGGCTGAGCCTTATTTACCAGTTTCCCAGAGTGAGTGGTAGGTGCTGAGTCTTTTGAAGGAATGCTAATGCTGACATTGCATGTGTATGTGTGTGTATATGTGTGTGTGTGTGCGCGCGCGCGCGCGTGCGCGCGCGTGTGTGTGTGTGTGTGTGTGTGTGTTACAAGCATGTGCATATGTGCACGAGCCATAGTGTGCATGCAATCAGAGAACAGGCTTGGGTCCAGGCCTCTTCTTCCACCTTGATTTAAACAGGATCTCCTGTTCACGGGGCTTATGTCAGGCTGGCTGAGGTTTTCCTGCCTCAGCCTCCAGTCCCCCTACCCAGGCATGCTGAGACGATGGGGGTAGCCTGTGCTACTGGGTCTAGCGTCTATGTGGGTTCTGAGAATCTGAATGCAGGTGGTCGGGCTTATGTAGCAAGTGTTTTACACTCTGCCTTCCCAGCCGGAGAACCCTGTCCCCGGTATTCTAACAAAAGCACCAAGATTTTCTCAGACCATCCCATGACCCGGTAAAATGGAGCCTTGGGGAGGCCACACACCATCACAATGCCACCATTTTCCCCTGGAGCATTCCCTCGGCCTCCTGAATGGGTCTGTAACGAGGTGTGAAGGCGACCATCTTGGTCCTGACTGTCTTGGTTTTCTGCTTCACTAACAAATGGGAAGGGCCTGATGCTGCAGGGGCAGGCGCACTGGAGCCTTGGAAGGACTTCCCTGAGACACAGCTCCCCCAGACAGGCCGAGCTGGGGAGGTGGGCAGAATTGAAGGCTGTGCAGTGGCTGCTTTAAGGAGGGGGTCTCTGGTTCAAATGGAGAAGTCCCGTCAGCTTATAAAAATGTGCCTTTGAGCGCGGCTTTGTGTTCACAGCTGGGCTCCTGGTGTCTGGGATGCTGAAGGCTTTCAGTAGGTATCTGTTAGAACAAGTGAATGAATTCAACAAATACTTATTTATTAAACATTATCTGCTATATTCCGTGTACCGTGGTAGGTGGGTGGGCCTACTTTATAGAGATGACGTGGGTGCGTGTGTGTGTCTATATACATTTGCAGGCACATGTATATTAACACACGTCTCTTTATATGCTTTATTGGTTTCTTTCATTGTGGTCTTGGTTGGTGGCTAATAATACATTTTTCTGGGTTTGGCCAAGGTTAGATTTTTGTATTTTGATTTCCAAGGCCAGCTCTTGATTCTATTTTATTTTTTTATTTTTTTAGGCAATATTTTGATGTGGACAGAATGTGAGATTGAAAGGGGAGCCTGCCCCCTTGGTACACCATCCTGGCTAGGTTCCTGTGGGGCCCCTAGCCTCTACCCCCCCCGCCCCCCCCTCCCCCGGTCACCCTCCACCCCTCCCACCCCAACCCCGGCTGTACCATGCATGTGTGCTTTAGGTCTGAAACAATAACCTTTTGTCCTGGAGCAGGGTCCACACCTATCCAAGGGCTGATTTCCCTTTGGTTCTGGGGTTTTCCCTCTTGCCTTTAGGGGGAGCAGCATACTGTCAGAATGTTGTGCCTGGCTGTGTGCGCCCCACTTACCTTGAAAGGTAAAAATAGAACTCTTAGTTCACAGGAAGCCTCAAATGACCAGCACAAGCAATGCAGGTCCCTCGGTGCTTAAAATGGGGGCCCTCCCCCTCGCATGATCGGCCTCCCTCCCTCCCCTGCGCTTCCCTGTCATAGGAAGTCCAGGAGTCCCAGGGCTTCCCAGGCTCTGGAGGAAGAACCTTCACATGTGCCTGTTTTGTGTCCCACGTTCTCACCTCTTCTGTCTCTCACCTTGCCCCTGCTCCCCCTGGCCTGCAGGCTGGCCTCATCCGCACAGACAGCTCCGACTACTTCATCGAGCCTCTGGAGAGAGGGCAGCAGGCCAAGGAGGCCGGCGGAAGGACACACGTGGTATATCGCCGGGAAGCGGTCCAGCAGCAGTGGGCAGAGCCTCATGGGGACCTTCACAATGAAGGTAGGCTATGGGAGGGGGCCCCAGGAGGCACATTTGTCCCTATCTTTGGGGGTGGGTCACTTCCAGTTTAAGCTCTTAGTACCTGCCCTCAGTCTTCTCGTTTGTGAAATGGGCCTGGGTGATGAGGAGCGGCCAAGCCCTAGTGGGCCGAAGGGGCTGCTAGAACTGGCCAACACCAGGTGCTCGAGAGAGCCACTTGGGTCTAGAGCAGGGGTCCTCGGGATCCCAGCATCTCCGAGGATGCTCCATGTTGCCAATGAAGGCTGTGGTTAAGCTGAAGCAGAAGGTTGAATGGCCATTGGTTCTTTCCCCCTTGAAAATCAACCCCACCGTGTGGGAGCCACAAGAAGATCCTTAAGTCCTTGCCAGTCAGTTCCTGGTGTCTGGAGCAGCGGGAATAGCTTTGTGTCCAGTGCGCCTCTTTGAATTCTTGCTCTGTGACCCTAGGCAAGTGCTTTACGGTCTCAGAGCCTCGTTGTCCAAATGAGTGAGGTGAAATCAACCAGTGCCTCCGCACTGGTTCCGGTGTGTTGGTGAGTGCACACTAAAGTCTGCACAAAGCCAGGCAAACCGCAGGCCCTTGAGAAATGGTGGGGTCTCACCGTAGTCAGTGGAGTGGCCATCGGCAAGCTCGGGTAGGAACCCCTTAAAAAGCAGGCGCCAACTGGCTCCCTGGTGAACAGTACTTGGACACTGTTGTTGAGAGAAGGATGTAAGGAATGTGACAGGTGCTGTTCTCTTGGCCCCGTGGGCAACTTCACAGTGAGGCTTCGCTTCGTCATGGAGTTCCTTTGACTGAGGAACAGTGCGGAGGGCTGGATGAATCTGGTCTTGAGTGGCCACACCCTCATGCCAGGGTCCCGTGGGGTGGGGCCTCGTGTGAAGGAATGCCCACAGACCAGCTGTTCCGTATGCAGTGGCTTCTCTGAGGTCCCAGCTGTTCTCCAAGTGTTACTTATAAGAACCGCAGGCCTGCAGGTGGGAACGAGGAGCTGGTGGACGCTCTGACCAGTGTGAGTGAGGCTGGGGTGGGCACAGTACTTCCTCTCTAAGGAGAACATTAAGTCATACTTGGGATTTTTTTTTTTCTTTCCCAATTCTGAACCAAAAGGCCATAGATCTGTCTTTGAAGAGAGGCTTGGCGAAGCCTAGTTCCTCTCCATTAGCCTGACCCCCAGCCTCCTTAGTAGCCACGCAGATGGCGGCCCCAAGGCCAAGCTTGCGGAGTTGAGGTATCAGCCCAGGGAGCTGTGTCCAGTGTCCTGGACCACAAGCTACTTGGGTGAACCCCCAGGGTGCCAGCCAATGGTCAGGGCTTGGCCACCCAAGGCCTTTGGTCAGTGACCAGGGATGATAGAGCACTTTATTGGGCACCTGTGACTCTGAAGCACGTGATAGGAACACTTCTTGTGAGAAGATCCCAGGTGTGCCTGTCCCCTTGTGACGGGCAAGCCGAAGGCTTCTCTTAGGCCTGCTTTCTGGGTGGCCTGTGGGGAATCAGCTCTGAGCCTGGCAGAGGCACCTGCCAGCTTGAGCCACCCTGTATCTGCCTGGCACCCCATTCTGTGTGGGGGCCCCTCTCCTACCCACTCCCAGTCAGCACTGCTTCCCACAGGTCCATCTTCTGCAGAGGGTGGGGTTCCTGAGGGACAGACCCCAAGGTTTCCTCATCTTTGTGTCAATTCCTATGGACTCTTATCTCTGTCTGTGTGTTGGGGGTGTCCAGCTGTCCCGGAGGAAGACAGACAGGAGGCCTGAGGGGCTTTATTGGGTGGGCCCGTTACTCAAGCTGCTTTTGGAGGGGCAGGCCAGCTCCAAGCTCCTCTGTAAAGGGGTGTAGTGTTCACCCATGAACTTGGAGTGGAGGGTACTCTTCCTCTAGGGTCTCAGGGTGTGGCCTTGGCTGCAGCTTCTTGAAGAGGGTATGTATGCAGCATTCACATTCCTGTGCACCTACACACTGTTACTGTATACATACACAAACATGTCCTCATGTACCCCCATACTCACCTCTGTACGCTCACACGTTCTTACACACTAGAACACCCACCAGAGTAGCATCTCCCCTCATATGAACCAGCACACATTCATGCTTACACATGTAAATACCTCTTCCACTCTGAAGTCGTGCGCCCACACTTCTTCATCCAATGCACAGGCCCTCACACTTTTCGCTCACTGACACTTGAGACTTGCGTCCCCAAAGAACTGCTAAGCAACACTCTCTTCCAGGGCATGGTCCTGCCGCAACTGCCTGCCTTCAGAGTTGTGGTGTTGAAAACCACGAGCTAACACTGAGATGTTGGAAAGTAAAAATTTCATCATGGCTGGGTCATATTTTCAGTCTCCCATAGTAAGGGAATGAAAATAGCCCAGGTGAAATGCAGAGCCTCTTTATACCAAGTGAGCAAGTGCTTGAAAGTAGAATTTTGCAGTTAATTTTTTTTTGTGATCACAGGAAAGATACGTGTTAGGGGTTTATGGTCAGACAGTTAACATACCACAAAACATCTTATGGTCAGTCATTTCTCAGAACAATGGAAACAATTTACAATGTGTAATTCACAAGTTTATTGATTAGTCACAAGAACTTGTCAAACAAGTTGACCTCTAGCTAGGGACATGAAAATGGAGTCAGCTGTCCCTTACCATTCAGAAGTCTGAACTGCCTAGGCCAGGCTGTTGGGGTACGCTCCTATGTCTGGCTGCACCTCAATGCCCAGCTCCCTGCTCATCCCCTAACACTGCCCTCATTTTCAGCCCTGGCCTGCCCCATGCCTGCTTCCTTCCTCCCACATACTTCATGAGAGGCAACTGGATGTAAACCAGCATAGACTGCTATGGCAGAGCTCTGGGCCTCGGCCATAGGCATATGTATGTCCATATGTGTTCATGTGTGTGCTCTGTTTATGTGTACATGAGTGGGTACTTGTGGGAGTGTGTGCATGTGACTGTCTTCCTTGAATGTGCTTTACCTTATTATTATTTTTTTTTTTCCGGAGCTGAGGACTGAACCCAGGGCCTTGCACTTGCTAGGCAAGTGCTCTACCACTGAGCTAAATCCCCAACCCTGTGCTTTCCCTTACATACCGAGGCAGGCTCTTTCACTTGGATCTGGAGCTCAAGGATTTGGGGGAGTCTAGCTAGCTAGCCTGTCCTGAGAAGAGTCTGACTCTGCCTCCCACATGTTAAAACTACAAAGCAGGCAGCCACACACCCTCAGCATTTATCTGGGGGCCAGGGACCCAACTTTGGGGCCACACATTCGTGTAGACGCCCTTTCCCAGCTGCGCCATCTCCTCGGCTCTCAAACTCATCATCTAAAATACAGAACGGGGTGGCTTTACGCTGTCTTCACCATGTGTACAACCAAGACCCTTGTTTAATTCCAAAACATTCCTGTCACTCCCTTTAAAATCTCCCGCCCTCCCCACAATGAGGGTGGATTCCTCAGAACAAGGCCTGTGGGATGCCTTCCCTTTAGCGTTCAGGCTTCACATTGCAGCGGTCTTAGCACGTCACTCATGTTCACGACGCAGTCGTGTTTTCTGGCTTATGCCCGCACGCCTGTGTCCGCACACACCTTTGGGGCTGCTGTGACGGGGCTGGTCTGAACACTGCATGCGGTTCTCTGTGAATACAGCTGGCTTTGGGTGTGGTCTGTGAATGGAATCCGTGGGTCCCTCTAGGTTTCAGGGGTTGGAGATCGTTGATGGTTTTGGGAAGCTGTACATTTTCCGTTCATTTGGGGCTTCTTGGGTGGGCTCCCTCAGAGCTCTCCGCTCTGGCTCGCTGTGCCTGGAGGGTCATGAAGAAGAGGGTATGACTGAGGTCCCTATGACACCCCCATTGACACAAGACTCCCCTTTTCTCATATACTGAGAGGGAAATTTGGGTGGTCCCAGCGTGGGTGTAGTAATAAGGGAGGGGAGAGAAACTCAGGATTATAGTTTGGGCTCCTGCCGTTGATTTGCTGTGTGACCTAGGGTGAGTTAGGTAACCTTTCTGAGCCTCCCTTTAGCAGACATGGAGGAAAGGGCTCCAGGGTTGTTGAGTATCTGAGTGCTGCTCACACATGCTGGGGTGACTGTTGCTCCCCTCTCTTGGAGAGAGTCCTTGCTCCTTACCCCTGCCTGTCTCCCCCCCTCCCCAGGGGGGGGGGTGTTCCTCCCTTCTCCCAGTGACCTGCCTGAGCTACTGGAATCATCGTTGGGCTTAGATGCCGGGCTGCTGGGAACCTTCACTGTTTTGGATTTTGGAGCATTTCCAATTTGGGATTTTTGGATCAGGGCTGCTCAGCTGTCCCAGTGTATGTGAGTTCCAAGGTCTAAAAATGCTGGTCTGAAGTACTATGGATAAGAAGCCCTCTCATGGGGGCTGGAGAGATGGCTCAGTGGTTAAGAACACTGGCTGTTCTTCCAGAGGTCCTGAGTTCAATTCCCAGCAACCACATGGTGGCTCACAACCATCTGTAAGGAGATCTGGTGCCCTCTTCTGGCCTGCAAGGATACATGCAGACATTACACTTACACTGTATAATAAATAAATAAATAAATAAATAAATAAATAAATAAATAAATAAATCTTTAAAAAGCTCTCTCATACTGTATGTTGGCAGCACCCCATTTCTGTTACCCAAACTAAACTGTAGACTCAAGTGCAGCCCCTCCCCATTATCACCCAAATGCCGTTTGTCCGTCTGTCTCCCCATCTGGCAGCCGCTAGCAGGGTGCTTGTGGGGGTCTTTATGCCCCCAGCTCTGGGCCCACTCTAGTGGATTTCAGGTAAGCGGGTTCTTTTGTGTTTCGAGGAACGGTCTGAGGGGCTGGGGACACGGCTTCACGAGAAGAGCGCTTGCCTAGCGGTCAGGGAGCCCTGGGGTCACCAAGCTGCATCTCATGACATGGTCTGGTGGCACATGCTTGTCATCTCAGGAAGTGGAGGCAGGAGGATCAGAAGTTCAAGGTCATCTTCAGCCCAGACTGGTCTACAGGAGACCCTGTCGGGTGGTGGAGGCGCACGCCTTTCATCCCAGCACTCAGCGGGCAGAGGCAGACAAATCTCTGAGTTCAAGGCCAGCCTGGTCTACAGAGTGAGTTCCAGGATGGCCAGGGCTACAGGTATCGAGAAACCCTGTATTGAGAAAAAAACCAAAAAGAACCAAAAAAAAAAAAAAAAAAAAAAAGAAGAAGCAGAAGAAAGAAAGACCGATTCTACATGTGTCTACAGTCTCCTACTCTTTCTATCTGGTTCCAGCCTTTGGCCTGGGTGACCTTCCCAACGTGCTGAATCTGGTTGGGGACCAGCTGGGTGACACCGAGCGGAAGCGGCGACATGCCAAGCCTGGCAGTTACAGCATCGAGGTGCTGCTGGCCGTAGATGACTCGGTGGTTCGCTTCCATGGCAAGGAACACACGCAGAACTACGTCCTCACGCTCATGAACATCGTGAGTGCCCCTGTGCCCCGGGTGGCGTGGGTGAGTGGGTGGGTGGGTGGGCAGCTCCCAGTGCTGATGTCTCAGGCCTGGAGCTCCTCAGAGAGGGTGTAGGGGAGTGAACACTTGTAACTTAGCACAGGGAAGTGTGAGTGCTGCCAGTCTGGCTGGCCACCGCCTGGTGGCTTCTTCTAGCCTAGTAGGTGGCTGGGGACACATACACTAATTCTGGGAAGAGGAAGTGAGGATGGCCATGGGTGTGGATGCACCTACCTCCTCGGAGTATTGACTGCTCAACCCAAGACTAGAAATTGACAGGTCCAGCTAGGACCACATACATGGCGGGGTGTGGTAGGGTTTGTAGGGGGGACCAGCTGTAACTTGCTCGTCTCTTGTGGGGTGGGGAATCTAAGTGCTACTGTGTCCACTCAAAGCCTGGCCTCTGATGGTGGCCTTAGGCCAGGTGGTGTCCCGTGACTGGTGACCCAGGTGTGTGGGTGTAGGGGGTGGGGGGTGGAAGAGGATTTCTTCTCTCCCTTCTTATGTCCCATGTCTGAGACAGATTAGCAAGAGGAAGTAGTTTACCAGATCCTCCGATGTGGGGTAGGGGTGTTATTTTGAGTAACTCAGATGAGTAAGTTACTTAAAGGAGTGGCCTAGTCTGGAAATGTTGCTTAAACAAACAGGTTCTGTTAAAATTATATTGTGTGTGTGCACACGTGCGCGCGCGAGTGTGCGTGTGTGCGTGTGCGTGTGCGTGTGTGTGTGTGTGTGTGTGTGTGTGTGTGTGTGGTGTGTGTGTGTGTGTGTGTGTGTGTATGTGTGTGTGTGTTACAGAGGGCCTATGAGGGTCAGAAGACAATCTATGGGGGGGGGTTGGTTTTTCCCCTTCCGCCATGCTGGTTTCAGAGATTGAACTTAGGTCTTGTTGCTTGGCAGCAAGTGCCTTGGCCTGCTGAGCCAGGATCTCTCAGACCCTCAGATGGCTTCTTAAAGGGAGAGCAAATGGAGACGAGGAAGTTTGTGGTTGGTGCTCAGTCAGGCCCCCGGTTCTGTCTTCGTGGTGTGAAGTTTTCCAAGGGGATTTTCTGTGGCCCCATTTCCTGGAAATTGCTGCTGTTTCAGTAAGGGAAGTTCCAGAGGTTTCTTGCTGCATCTGTTCAAATGTTTTCATCTTAAAGTATTCCGACCACTCTGGGGTTCCAAGTGGGTCCCCATAGTCCGAGAGCTGCTCCCAGGACATGCATGTATGTCCTGGAAGGGCCTTTGACCCTCTGCTGGGTCACCGAGTCATTGCTTAGGGTGGTACCCATGTGTGTGGGTTCTGGGATATGAGAGGTGGGCTTAAATGACCAGGGGATGGAAACTGGGAGGCTCAGGGCTGATGGGTGATGGGAGGATGAGAGGATGGACAGGAACTTGGCACCAACTGGATCTGGGGCTTCCCTTGAAAACAGGAAAGGGTCATGCATTTTTGTTGTTGTTTTACATTTATTTATCTTCTTTTATGTGTCTGGGCATTTGGCCTGCACGTATGTACGTGTACCACACGTATGCCTGGTGCCCTAGAAGTTCAGAAGAGGGCGTTGGGTCCCCTGGGACTGGAGTTATGGATGGTTGTGAGCCACCAACTCAATGGGTGCTGGGAACCGAACCTGGGTCCTCTGTAGGAGCAACAAGTATTCTTGACCTATGAACCATCTCTCTAACCCCTGTTTTTATTATTTGATTAGGTTTCCTCTGTGTAACAGCACTAGCTGTCCTGGAACTCACTCTGTAGACCAGGCTGTCCTGGAACTCACTCTGTAGACCAGGCTGTCCTGGAACTTGCTCTGTAGACCAGGCTGTCCTGGAACTCACTCTGTAGACCAGGCTGTCCTGGAACTCGCTCTGTAGACCAGGCTGTCCTGGAACTCGCTCTGTAGACCAGGCTGTCCTGGAACTCACTCTGTAGACCAGGCTGTCCTGGAACTCGCTCTGTAGACCCAGCTGCATGCCCAACTTAGCCCCCGTTGTTTTGAGAGCCGCTCTTGCTAAACAGCTCAAGCTGGTGTTTCTTTTCTTTCTTTTCCTTTTGGTTGTCCTGGGGAATTGATCCTAGACCTTTGTGCAGAGCTCTGACCTCAGCTCCTTGCTTTTGACTTTTCATTTTGAGACAGGCTCTTGCTGAGTTGCCCAGGTTGGCCTTGAACTCACTCCTGAGTGCTGAGATTAGGGCCTGGGCCATCATCACACCTCATCCAAGGTGAGGAAGAGATCCTTGGATGAATCATGAAGAGACCGTTCCTTTCTAAGGGCAGAGCACTTCTGAAACTTGATCAGAGAGGTGTGATCTGGTAAACCCCTTGGAATGTTTCAGAAGGATCCTTCTGGTTCAGAAGGATGTGGTAAACCCCTCAGATTGGGAGCTCCAAGGGAATGCCATTGGAGTGGAGGGGAAGGGATGGGAAGTTCTTTCTCAGACCTGGTGGTTAGGTGTGTGGAGGTCAATGTCCCCATACCCTCCTCTCCAAGGCCCTTCTGTACTTCTCCATATTTTACTGTTGGACAAAGCAGGTCTGTGGCCTGCCCTGGTTCTCTTGGCATGTCCAATAACTATGCTCTGATTTTTGATCCTTGACCCCTAACCTGTGGCTTATACCCTTGGCCAGGAATCATTGTTAGCTCTGAGGGACTTCTTTGGAGACTGCTATGTGGGTAGCCTGGGTTTATTCTTTTTTCCTTTTTTTTTCTCTCTCTTTTTCCTCCCCCCTTCCTCCTTCTATCCCCCCCCCCCACACACCTGTTTGGCTTATCTATTTTTGAGATGGTGTTTTTCTGTGTATCCTTGAACTTGGTATGTGGTCCAGGCTGGCCTTGAACTCGTGATCCTCCTGCCACCTTCTCCCAAGTGCTGGGATTACAGGGATGGGCCACTGTGTCCAACCTGGGTTCCACACCATGGGCTGGGCTGCCTGCTCACTGCTGCCTCGCCACATGGATAGGAAACACAGGGCCTGGGACGGTGCAGCTGAGGCCATGCTTCCCGAGCAGGGATGCTCATGGTACACGCACACAGGCCATGGCTTAAGGGATGGCCATACATACCTGCCACTACCATCAGGCAAGCTGGTTGTGTGGGGCTGTGACTTAGCCGAACAGAGGATGGCCAGCCAGACTTCCTGCCCCTGGAGGTGAGCAGATGGGCAGCAGACAGCCTTACCCTCCCGTGGGACCCCCAGCTCATCCTCTTCATTGTGTGAGGCTTTTATTTGGTTGGGATGCCGGAAGCATGGGCACCCCTGGGGAGACTTCATGAATCCAGGTACACGGGTGTTGTTTTACTTTTGCGGTGAAGCTCTGCCTACCCGAGCAGCCTTGTCTCTGCCAGGGCTGGCCTGGTGGGAGCGTGGAAGATATCTGGTTGCCAGGATGGATGCTTTTATTGTGCTAGTGCATGGGGCCTGGGGTGGAGTTGGGGGAGAGTCGGAGCAGATTCAGAGAGTGAAGCAGTCACCATCATCCAAGGAGATCCTGTCCCCGGAGCAATCAAGCCTGCACAGAGGGTGGCGGGCCGCTCATGCCAAGCCTAGCCAGCTTTCGGGTTAATTCTGCACTCACGGGGGTTGTTAGAAAGATCCACAGCTATGGGTGATGGACAGGGCCTGCCTGCCTCTTTATTCTTCTGTCCCCTGATCGTAGGCTTTGGATGCCTGATCTTTCTCTGTGCCTTAGTTTACCCATTTCCCTGGCCCCTGTCCTTAGGGCTTCTTCAAATCTCAGTGCTAGGGAACGCTTTGATCCCTGAAACATAACGAGCAGTTATTTTCAGGATGTAGCGTGCACCTGCCGGGAGCCTGTCAGCAGAGCCAGACTCTGGTTCTCAAAGCTTCAGTCTGGCTGCACAGCAAAGCCTCAGTGCTCTGGGATGGTCAGGCTCATTGAGGACAGTGCAGAGGGGGTTTAGAGGACACAGAGGCCCAAGCGGCAGGCTCACCTGCCCCACGCAGCAACAGCCTGAGCATTTTATAGCTGGCTTGTTGATCCCCTACCCCTCCTTAGGAGGCCACATCCATTACCTCTAGGGCTTGGAGGAGTTAAGCAACCAGCTCAGAATCTATACAGCAACTAAGTGCCAGAGATGGACTTCAAACCGAGAACCGTCTGATTCCAAAGTGTGTTTCCTACCCAGCGCTGCTGCCCTTGCGGAACCTGACAGGCAGTTGTAGAGAGAGGAGAAGGAAGATCCTGGGCTCCCAACCTAATGTGCAGGGAGTGCGGGTGGGAGCTGGGGTTCACACACACACACACACACACACACACACACACACCACTGCCTTGAAATGGGTTTGCTTTTAACTTTTAGCAAAAACAAAACAAAAACAACCAAATTAAAAAAAAACAAAACAAAACACAGTGGGTTTGGGGAGATATAAAGAAAATGAAAGGGACGGAAGAGAAGGAGCAGGCAGCTTCTGGTTGTATGACAACCGAAGGAGGTGGGATGCCGCTGGCATCTCATGAGTAGAGACCAGGAGAGACCCTGAGGATCTATCGTACAGTGCATGAGGCAGGTCCCTGACCAGTGTCAAGTTGTCCACGGTGGCGGGTGAAGCCCCTGCTCTAAGCTACACAGGTATGGACGTTTTCTATGCCTTCCCACGCTGAGAGGAAACAACTGTCACCCCAAGAGAAAGCACAATAAAGATGCTGCCCCCCAGCACCGGACTCATGCCCCCCAGCACGGGACTCATGGCCCTCCCCCAGCACAAGACTATGTCAGCAATGAGTGAAGAGGATGCTGCTGTCCCCAGAGCACTTTCACACATAGCATTCCACTTTATCAACCGCAGAGGGGACTCCCGACATTCTATTTCTGGGGTGACGTAATGGGCTCCCAAAGTAGAAGGTTGTTTTAAAACTAACAGATGCCATCGACTAAGCCCAGGCTCCCGAACTGGACATCTGTCCCTCTTCGTCCTCCACACCGCAGAGAGGCACAGTGGCTTCCCAAAGCTGAGTTCGGGAGGCAGGAAGTGGGGAGCTCCGGGCCTGCCGGGTCTCCTCGTGCCTCCGTTTATACGCAGGCCGGCAGGCCGGCCTGCCTGTGTTTCCTAAGTAGGTTGAGGGGGGAATAAATGCTGAGCATTGTGGATTGATGAAAAGGACTCTGTTGGGCTGGGTGGGTCTGTCCCTGTGCTCTCGGAGCCACCCTGCACAAACAACCTGGATCTGAGGTGGACCAAAGAGCCTGATCCCAGGGGAGCTATGCAGGCCAGCCCTTGGGCTCTGGGGAGCCTTGGAGACACCACTTCCCTTAGTGTGTGCCGATTGGCAGGCAGGGGACACCACTCATTGGGAGACCACATCAGCTCTTTGAAATAAAAGGTCATGGTCATGAGCTTGGGCCAGGGGACAAGTTAGGAGACTCAGCAGCCTCTTTTCACCTCCTTGCTGGTGACTGGAGGTAGGGTTTGTTGATGTGGCCCATGAGGAAGTGTGGCGCCTTGGCAAGGTGTGCTCTGAGGGGACAAGCTTTTGGCTCCAGGCCGGGCAACTATGTGGGTCAGGCTGAGCACCAGGGAAACAGACTGATACTGGGGAATCGTGTGTTGAAATCTGGCCTGGGCTACCTAGTGAAACCCTGCCCCTGCCCTCCTCATAGGGAAATGAAAGAAAAGGGAAAAATATATCTGCTACACCCAAATTGATCGACGGTCTCTAAAGTCCCAGGGTAGTTCTCCACAAAATCATCAAAGCCACCAAAAGCCAGGAAGGGCTAAGAAACTGTGGCCAATGTGTGACCTGGTGCATTATTCTATCCTGGATGAGGTCATCCCCCTCCCCTGCCCTCCCTCCTCCCCTGCAAAATAGGATGTTAGAGGGAAACTGGAGGACCAGAATGGTAGATGTACAGACTTGAGTCAATAATTGCCAAGTGTAGGCTGGCTCATCCTGACAGCTTTAACCATCCTTACACAAGATGCCAGTAGTGGGAACAGATGGGTACAGGGTACATGGGATGTCCCCGCTACCCTGGCAAACCTAAAGCTTCTCTATATGGGGAGATTCCTTACAAGTTGAGTATCTCCTCTCTGGAACGCTTGGGACCAGAGCGTTTGGGGTTTGGAATGTTTGCAGGTCAGCCGAAGCAATCTTGGGAGAGGATTCAAGTCGAAACATGAAGTTCACATGTGTTTCATGTTCACCTTAGATACACAGCCGGAGGGTAATTTTACGTGTTATTTTTAGTGCACCTGAATTTTTGACAGTGACCCATCACAAGCCCAGGTGTGGAATTTTCCACTTAGAGTGTTACTCTGGGACTCAGAAAAAAAAAAAAAAATCTAAAAATTTGAGCCCATTTCCAGATTTAGGATGGTCAACCCGTAATTCAAAAGAAAACAGGCCTATAACATCTACACAACACTTCCTGCCTCCTGAACTCAGCTTTTGGATCCCACTGTGCAGGCAGGCAGACAGGGCTTCCTCTGCTGTCTGGGAGGGTTGCTGGGATTCGGGGAGGGAGGTGATGCAGGGAGAAGCCTCACAGACCGGGTCAGCACTTAGTGGTACTTGGTGCCTTTGCCTCGGTGTGAGCACAGGTGGCCGTAGACTCCAGGGTCTTGCCTCTTGGCACCGTCCTGACTCTTATCTCCTGAAACCTGCCTGAGCCCTCTGACAGAGGTGGACAGTCTGTCCTGTGGCTCCTCTGAGCATCGTCCCTCAGGAGAGAGGGAGTGCAGATTGCTGGCCACTGTGCTCTGTACCGCTCTCTGCCCTAGCTCTGCCGAGGAGAGGCTGGGCTTGGTGTGGAACACGAGGCAAGACTGCCCACAGTCCTCTCATGTTCTCCTGGGGATCTGGTTTACCCCTCCAGCCACAGACTCAAGCTGGGGCTCTCCTACCTCTCAGGCTCAGAGTCTGAAAACGTATAGTTCTCATACCGCAGGGCTGTAGGGGCCTGATACCCCCAGGGTTACAGGGTGATGGGGACGGGGGGGGGGTCTTTGCTACTGCTTGGGTGGGCTGTGTCGCTCTCCACTGGGCTGGGAAATCCAGCCCCAGCCGCTTTTGCAACCTGGGCAGTCTTCTGTGATCTAGAAGTTAGGCGGTGTGTTTTGGGAAGCAGGGGTTGTTCGCGAGAAGGTTCCAGAGAGCTCAGAGGGTCCTGGCTCAGTGTCCCCTTCCCCGGTGGCCTCTATTTCACTTCTCCCTGTCACCGAGGATGCTTTCTCCCCACATCTGTCCCTCTGAAGCCTGCTGTGTTCATGGCTCAGGTGCATGGCGCTCCCATGGTTTCCCCATCACATCTCCATGAACCCTCCACGTCTCCCCGAATAGCAGCTCATGTCAGTGGGACTGCCCAATCGTTGGGCAACAGGGTTTCTATACAAACCTACCCTCCCAGAAGCCCTATTTCTGAAAGGAGGCCTGAGGAGACACAGCTGGAGAGGCTGTGTGCTGCTGCCACATCTGTGGCCCCGGCCAGGACCACAGTTCCGCTTCCATCTGTCTCCTCCTGGTGCTACCCTCCGCTGGCCCAGAGCTTCAGTGCCGGGAAAGGGCTGACTTCGTCCTCTGAGCTCTCCTCTTTTGTACTGGGCTGTGGGAACTACTCATTGTCACCCAGAAACTGGACAGTCCTGAGTGTAAATAGGGGCCGCAGAGTCACGGAGATCTGTTTAAATCCCAGCTTCCCACTTCCCAGATGGGGGACCTCGGACAGTTACTTAGCCTTACAGAATCTTGCACCTCCTCCCTCTCTCCTCCCTTCCCCTCCCTCTTTTCTGTCCTTCGACAAGATCTTATGACATAGCTAAGGATGCCCTTGAACCTCTGATCTTCCTGCCTCAGCCTCCTAAGAGCTGAGAGCACCAGGGCGCTCTCCACGCCCCGTTTACTCAGGCCTTGTGCGGACTCGGCAAGTACTCTACCGCGGAAGCTCTATCCCCAGCCCCTGGGAAGCTTGTATTCCTCGTAGGCGCTGGGGAGAAATGGTCGGTGGGTAAGAATGCTTGCTGTTGCAAGGGTCTTAGTTCAGGCTTTCTTTGGCTGTGACAAAACACTGACCGAGAGCAACTTGCAGAGGGTTAGAGTGTCGTTCATCTTAGACTTCCACATCACAGTCTGTCATCAAAGTCAGCCAGCGTGGCCGGGACCCCGGAGGCAGGAGCTGAAGCAGAGGCCACGGAGGAGCACTGTTTAGCGGCTTGCTCTCCATTGCTTGCTCAACCTGTTGATGTACTCTTGGATCACTTGCCTGGAGGTGGCAGCTTCCACAGTGGGCTGGGCTGTCCCACGTCAATCAATGATTAAGAAAATGGCTCCATAGGTCTGGTTGGCGCACTTTCTCAGTTGAGGTTCTCTCTTTCCAAACAACAATAGCCTGTGTCAAAGTGACCTAAAAACTAGCCATTACCGCAAGCATGAGGACCTGAGTTCAAATCCCCGGTACCCGCATAAAAAGCTGGGCGTGGTCTTTAACCTCAGTACTATGGGAATCAGAGACAGGAGGATCACTGGGCCTCGCTGGCTGGCCACCCAGTTTCCGGTTCAGTGAGGGACCCTGTCTCGTGGGAATAAAGTAGACAGTGACAGAGCTGGACATCCAGTGTCCTCTTCTGGCATGAGCATGTACACTTGCACATGGGGCGCGCACACACACACACCCACACACACACACACACACACACACACACACAGAAGAAACGAAAGAAAGAATGAAAGAAAGAGAATCTTGTTTTCTTGCTTCTAAGAGCGGAAGAGTCCCGTTCTCTAAGGTGGTCAGGAGGTGGAGGAGGAAGCCTGGGACGGAGCCTGGCGCACAGCGGTTAACCCCAGGGGCAGCAGCTCGCCCCTCCGGCCCCAGCACTCCCCACCTGCGCCCTCCCTTGTGCTGCGCGGTCTCCCTTTGGCCAGTACTCCGACCTTTGCTTGTTTTTCTCGCACACACCCAGTGGCTATCTCGGGCCAATAGGTGATGTCACACCCTCACCTAGGAGTCCTGGCAAAGGTGGCCTTGAACTTGGCTTAGAGGTGAGAGGCCAGGAAACCAGATGCACTGTTCTTCCGGCCCTGTGGGTGTGTCCTGTGGCCATTCTGTGTCCAACCGTGGGAAGCCATTTCTGACTGCTCCCTGGCCACCCCTCTCCACAGCCGTGGAGGTTGAGGGTGCCGGGCCAGGCCCTGGGTGTGCAGCCAGGGTGGAGCTTGTCAGAGGGCCTCTGTGAGCGTGTCCTAGGGAGGATAGGTTCCTGGGGCTGCCAGGTAGCCACACCCCTCTGGCTGTGGCACCATGTGCAGGGGCAGTTTCTGCCAATATGGTGGCCCTATCCAGTCACTTCTCTGGCCCATGTAAAGCGTTGAGATAATTCCAGCCAGATCGACCCTGAGCTCCCGACTCCAGGGCCAGGGCTGGCAGGGGTATTTGAGATGAACATGCCAGGGCCCAGAGGACTGGAGCAGGGAGCTTGAGAGGGCAGGGCCTATCCCGTCTGCCAGTGTCCTAGGCTGGATGGCAATTGGAACAAAGGTCATTGAAAACCTTGATGAGGCGGCTGGAGAGATAGATGGTCCAGTGGTTAAGAGCACTGGCTGATCTTCTAGAGGTTCCTGAGTTCAATTCCCAGCACCCAGATGGCAGCTCACAACTGTCTGTAACTCTGGTTCCAGGGGATCTGACACCTTCATACCGATGCACATAAAATAAAGTTAAATAAATTATATATATATACACACACATATATACATACATACATAATGAGTAGATTTGGTCGGCTGAGCAAGTGACCGAAATCAGTACAGTGGTCCCTCTGTCCTAATGGGATCGGTTCTAAGACCCTGCTCTGAGTTCCCAAATCTGTAGATGCTCAAGTCTCCTTTGTAACCTATACAACCCCCTGACTGCCACCCTCTCTCCTTCTGTGTTTCCCGTCCTGACCCCCTTTCCCCTCCTTCCTCTCCCTTCCTCTCCCTACTCCCAGGGCTGGATTTTTGTCCTGGTTAAGTTTTTCTCAACTTGACAGAAGTTATTTGGGAAGGGGAGCCTCAATTGAGAAAGCGCCTCCTTCAGATTGACTGTAAGCGAGTGTGTAGGACATTTTCCTGATTAATTATTGATGCAGGAGGGCCCAGCCCACTGTGGGAGGGGCCACCTCTGGGCAGGTGGTCCTGAGTGCTGTAAGAAAGCAGGCTGAGGAAATCATGAGGATCAAGCTGGTAAGCAGTGTTCCTCCATGGCTTCTACTTCAGTTCCTGCCTTGAGTTCCTGCCGGGACTTCCTTTCGTGATGGCCTGTGATTGGGCTTGTAACCTGAAATAAACCCTTTCCTCCCAAGTTGCTTTTCCTCATGTTTTTTATTATATCATCATCATCATCATCACAGCAGTAGAAAGCAAACCAGGAGAGGCTTGAACCAGGGCCTTCCATGTGCTAGGCAAGCATTCCACCCCTGAGCTGCAAGCAGCCCTCAGCCCTGTGATTCACAGCATCTCAGGATGACTTTGATTGCATTTTTATTGAAGATTTACTTTTTTTATTAACAAATTTTTTATTCATTTTACATACCAAAGATCTCCCTCTTCCTTCCTCCTGCCCCTCCAGCCTCCCCCTCCCAACCCCCCCATTCCCTCCTACAAGAAGGTAAGGCCTCCCATGGGGAGGTACATTTAGTAGAGGCAGTTCCAAACCCCTCCTCCCCCTGCCTCAAGGCTTAAGTTTACTTTTATGTAAGGTGTACAGGGTGTTTTGCCTGTGCGGCTGTGTACCGCATACATGCAGTACCGATGGAGACCAGCAGAGGGAGTCAGATTCCCTTGGAACTGGAGTTACAGATGGTTGTGAGTTGCTTTGTGTGGATGCCGGGACTTGAACCCAGGTTCTCTGACTGAGCCTCCAGCGCTCTTAGCCACGGAGTCGTCTCTCCAGCCCTCTAGATAACTCTAAAAAATGGATGCAATGTAAGCGCTGTGCACAAAGCTGCTAGACTGTATTGGTTAGGAGCAGTCAATGGCAGGGGAGAAACGGAACAAAAACATGTGTTTCATATAAACAGTTTTCCCTCCGATCTTCAGTGAACGGTCGGTTAGACCTGCAGGTGCAAAGCCCTCCAACCCAGAGGCCTGGCTGCCACATGCAGGATTCAGACAGTGTTTTCAACAACCCGTATAACTAGAGGACACATGGACGAAGACAGTTACCCAGGAGGGAGTCCCTCCAGATGTCCAGAACCCAGGATATATCCCCGCTTAAATGTCCCAGCTGTCTCTCCCTTTTTTCCTTGGGACAGCTGTGGAGTGTGCGTCCCTGATATGATTGAATGGTGTGCGCCTCTCCTGTGTCCCTTGGCTCATTGGAGAGTCCACAAACTGTACTGCCCCAGCCCTGTGTAGAAGAAAGGCTGTGTCCTGGTGCTGGAGAGGCTGAAAAGTCAGGTCGAGAATCACTTCTCATGGGGCTGCGGAGGTGGCTCCGTGATTAAGAGCACTGGCCGCTCTTCCAGAGGACCTGGGTTTGATTTCCAGCACCCACACGACAGCTCACAGCTGTCTGTCATCTCAGTCCCAGAGGCTACAACGCTGTCTTTGCCCTCTGTGTGCAACAGGTATGCACTTGCTGTACAGACGTACATGCAGGCTCATACATACAAAAAAGATCACTTCCCTGCGGGTGGCTATCAGGTATCAGTAAAATATCGTAAGGTTGGCATTCTGTGGGTGCCGGGGTACGACTGACGGGAACTGCAGTCCTCCTAGGGTAAGTCTCAGGCATGCGGGTTAAGGAAGCGCCCACCGTTACACAGTGAAACACTTTCTATGAAGCCTTTGCCCAGGAAGATGGGAGGAAACCCTGTGCGCTGGGCCTCTCCATCATGTCTTGCGGTGGGGATTGGCAGGGTCTGTATGTCCACAGCAGGCTCTGGGCTTTGGTCTCCGTACTCAGTTGGATCCTAGTGCTAGACTTTGGTCTTAGTACTCAGTCGGATTCAGACACAGGCGCCAGGAAAGCGGATGGCGGAAGCCCAAAGCTGGCTGATCTGAGGTCTGCACATTCATCTACAGGGGCCTCTGCCAGCTCTGGGCACCGGGAGGATGGGCAGGGGCTGGGCTCTGTGGTGTAGACAGCTTCTAATTCGTGGCTCTGGGCCCACAGCCTGGTTTCATCCTTTGCTGGCCCACCAGCTCTCCAGTTTCCCTCCTTGTAGGACTCACGTGTGGCGTTAAAAAGATGATTCCTCTCTGTTTGGTGGACAGCCACCCCCGCACGGCCTGTAGGTTAGTTACTTCCCGTATGCATGAGAAGGAACAGTTGCTAAATGGCACAGGAGACAGAAATGGTGAGACAAGGGCATGCGTGAAACCATCCAGCTCCCATGAAGCCTTGTGGCAGGAGTCGGAAGTCACCACTGTGTGTCATTGATGGCGCCTGTGGGCTTGTGTCTCATGCGTGGTTAAGAGCCATTGTTATTTCCATTCTGTAGGAAAAGGAGTTTTGTGCTGTGCCCCAAGCCAGCCAGGTGTTTAAAACAAAACAGCTAAGGCGGCTGGAGGGGTGGCTCAGCAGTTACAGCTGCCTTTCCAGAGGGCCAGGGTTCGACTCCCAGCACAGGCCTCTCATATCCATCTGTCATTTCAGTCCCAGGGGGTCCGACACCCTCTTCTGGCCTCTGTGGGAACTGCATGCCCTTGGTACACAGGCATCCAGGCAGGCAAAACACTCATTACATAAAATTAACAACAACAACAACAACAACAAAAAAGCAGAGCTGAGATTTGAACCCAGGACTCCAAGTAGCTGCTTTATTATTGCCTACCTTGACTGGCTGAAGAAACCATTTCTTCCTAAGACTCTCGCCTGCTATCTGGGATGTTAGTCACATCAATGATAGCGTAGTCAATGCAGATACCAGGAATCACACGTTTTCCACAAAGGCAGCAAACAGTGTGTTCCGTGTAAACTAGCACACAGGCATGCACGTGTGACAGGAAGTTTGTTAACTGTGGTCATTATATAGTTGGTTGCTAAGTGATTTAATTGTGTGTGTGTGTATGTGTGTGTGTGTATTTACAGTGAAATATTTTGTTTGGTTTTTAAGCCTTTAAAAAAGCCTTTGTGTGTGAGTGTGTGGTGTGGTGTGGTTCATGTGTATGGTATGTGCATGTGCGTGTGTGTGTGTGTGTGTGTGTGTGTGTGTGTGTGTGCAGGTGTGTAGGTGTGTGCATGGCACAGTGTATGTGCAGAGATCAGACAGCAATTTGGGGTATTGGTTTCTATCTTGCGTGAGTCAGGGTCTTTTTCTTCAGTCATTGCTGCGAACACCAGGCTGGCTGGTCCGCAAGCTCGTGGGATTCTTCGGTCTCCATCTCCCATCTCCCTATAGGAACACTGGGGGCTGGGGGTGGGGCGTGTGCCTCTGGAAAGACTCTTCAGAGAGGGACAGAAGAGCATCTTGGTCAGCCCCTAAGCTTGAAGCCGTCCCTTTCCCCACAGACTTGGGCTCTGGGGAAAGAGCTCGGAGTTGGGATTCAGGGTCTGGGATTTGAAGCCCAGCCACCTGCCTTTGGGCAAGTCATCACCTCTTAGCCTCAGTTTCTTTACTTGGTAAAGTAGGAAGGAAACGGCCTGCTGGGTAAGGTCACGGAGGTGTGGTGAAACAGTGCCGTACGGTAGAGCCTGGCCCGACGTGTGGCACGCAGCAGGCGCCCTCAGGGAAAACTGCCAGCTTTTTACTCTGTGCTCTCCTTGTAGGTGGATGAGATTTACCACGATGAGTCACTGGGGGCCCACGTGAACATCGCTCTCGTCCGCTTGATCATGGTGGGCTACCGACAGGTGAGCCCCCGCAGACGGGGGCGGGGGGTGGTGGCGGCGGTGGGGGGTGGGGTGGCGGACAAGCCGGAGAGTTACCTATCAAATCCCTCTCCTAGAGGAGTCTGTTGGGAAAGTGAGGTTTGGGGGTGGGGCGGTGATGGAGACAAGTCCCGTCACTGTTGAACTTGCAGACTCTGACCTCTGCAGCCTTAAACCTAATGCTCCCTAATGGGGGTGCCAGTCACACTTCCCTCACAGGTTACCATAGAGACTGGATGAGGGAGGGAGTGTTCAGCGCAGTTGACCGTCTTGCAGGTTGAATGGAAATAGTCTGCACCGAGTCTCTAGTGGCATGGGTACGGGACAGCGTAGGGGGGACTGTGTGCCAGCAGCAGCCGGGTGTGGACAGCTGGTGATCTCTAGGCTGCTGTAACCTGTCCACTGCCGGCACCTTCCTGGTCCCTGCAGTCCCTGAGCCTGATCGAGCGGGGGAACCCAGCCCGCAGCCTGGAGCAGGTGTGTCGTTGGGCACACTCCCAACAGCGCCAGGACCCGAGCCACACTGAACACCATGACCACGTCATCTTCCTCACCCGCCAGGACTTCGGTCCGTCAGGTATGCAAGGGACTGTACTTAATGGCCAGATGTGAGCAGCCTGCAGGCCAGAGGTGGAGAGTCAGGGTTGGAGACCTCCTGGAGAGCAATGTGATGTCTGTGGGGCTCACCCCAGGGAAGAAGCGGGGACAGGACCTAGATGGACGGAGGGGTAAGCCTTGGAACTTAAGGACTGTGGCCAGGGAATGTACCATGCTTCGGTGGCCACTGTCTGAGTCCTGCCTGGAGCCTGCCTCTGCTGGTTGAAGCCCCCAGTTGCTTGAAGACCTTAGAGACCTAAGCCATGCTTCTGCTTACACTACACTGTGAGCACTTGGGGAGACTCTTTGGCTGTAGGAAAGGAAACCTATGCCCCATGCCACCTCATGGAACCAGGAGCTCTTCAGCTTCTGGATTCGCCCAAGTTGCAAATGGGGGGGAAATGTAATATTCACATTCTCCATCTGCCTTCTGCTCACTGGGTAGAGGGCGGTGCAGAAGTCCATGGCAGTATTGACAACTGTAAGCATCTATATACATGCCGCTTTGAATATGGGGAAACTGAGGCACAGGGTGGCGAAGAGACTTACCTGTGCCTCTTACCAGCAAGAGACACACTGAGGCCACATTGGTTCTCTAGATCTCATGTTGAGCGCTTTGGGGGTGTTTTTCTAGTTTAATGGTGGAAATGAGTCAGCTAGCTAGCTTGCCTACCCAAGGGCTCCTTCGTCTGGACCACCAGGTTCCAAATGTGTCTAGACGCATATGTGTGCATCCACATGCACAGACACGTGCACATCCACAGAGACACTGTACACATATGTGCACTTACACTCAGACACCCAGACATGTACACCTGGACAAGACACAGGCACATGTGTGTGGAACGGCGTGGCGTATCGCGCTAACCCCAGAGCGGCAGACTGAGAGGCTCCATGCTGTTTCAAACTGTGCCACTGCCCCGTGCTCTCCAAACCCTGTCAAAATGGAAGGTGGGATCAGGACAACTGTAGGTCAGGAGAGCGCTCCAGTGACGGCATGCCTGGGTGAGGAGCCCTTCCCATCCACACCTCCATCTCCAGATTGTGCCAGCCTCCACTCCTGCTGCAGTTGGGGGTCTGTTTTGGTTGTTTATTTACCACCTGGGATGGACTGCATGGTCCCTTGCAAGCTCAGCTGAGGCTTAACCACTGAGCCCCAGACCTCAGCCCTAGAGGCGTTCCTGAAGGAAGACCCTTGGCTCACAAGCCTTTGCACACAGTGGTGCCTACTAACAGTGTTGCTGCCTGCTCTGTTCCCATGTGGCCCATCCACACCTTTGTCTTCGTCTCCCCAAACTCGGGAGAGTTATCTTGCCTGTTCTCCAGTTTGGTGGCCCTCAGAAGTCACTCCCTTGGCCTCTTTCCCTGGACCCGGCAAATCTTCCAGGGGGCCATTCCTTTCCTTTCCTCCACCTAGAACTCTCAGTCCTTGAACCGTGGTCCTCAGGCACATCTGTACTCAATTCCCATCTCCCTGCTGAGTCAGACCCTCCTTAATGATGGGGTGTGTTGGGAGTAGGGGCTATTCTTCTCTGTTTTCCTCATGGTGTCTGCAGAGAATTATTTCTATTTCTATTTCTTCTTCTTCTTCTTCTTCTTCTTCTTCTTCTTCTTCTTCTTCTTCTTCTTCTTCTTCTTCTTCTTCTTCTTCTTCTTCTTCCTCTTCCTCTTCTTCTTCTTTTTCCTCTTCTCCTCCTCTTTCTTCCTCTTCTTCTCTTCTTCCTCCTCCTCTCTCCTCTCCTCTCCACCCCCTCTCCCAACTCCTCCTCCTTCTCTTCTCCCTCCCTTCCTTGGTTGCTGTTGTTAATATGTGTCTCTCTGTCTTGTCCAGGCTGGTCTCAAAACTCCTGGACTCATGTGGCCTTCCAGTCTCAAGAATAGCTGGGGCTATAGGCAGGAGCCACTGGACCTGGCTCCCCACCGTACTCAGCACAGGGCCATCCCTGACCTCCACATAGAGTGTTCTGAGCTTGTTTGTTGAGTGACTCACAGAATTAAAGTATGTACAGGCATGGGTCTCACCAGGAAGTTTCACTTATGCAGAGGAGTTGCTAGCTAAAGCTGTAGGCCAAGAGCAAAGTCCTGATACTGGGACATGGTGGCAACAGGTCCATGTTTGTTCTCTGGGAAGAGGTTCTTGAGAACCTTTCTTCTCCAGGAACCTCCGGCACCCACCAGGTTGGGATGTCTCTGCATTGCTCAGGCTGGGCACACAGGGTCAGCACAGCCCACCTCACCTGCCTGTGACCTCTCTCCTCTTCCCTGGCAGGGTATGCACCTGTCACTGGTATGTGCCACCCCCTAAGAAGCTGTGCCCTCAACCACGAGGATGGCTTCTCTTCAGCTTTTGTGGTGGCGCATGAGACCGGTCATGTGTAAGTAGCTCTGGGAGAGTGGGTGAGTGAGCGGCTCTCTGGCTATGGGCTGAGTATTGAGCTCAGAGGGGGGTCTGAGGGTAAAAAGCCAGCGTCAGGTTCCGTCACTGACACATGATAGCTACCAGCTGCCCGTGGCAGGAGGTAATGCCCGTGGCTGTGCGGACCACATGTGCCCTGGCTTTTGTCAGGCTGGAGGCAGAATGCCTGTCATAGGTGGACCTGCTGTCTGGGTGGACTCTATCCTTGCTGTTTCTCCACTCTGTCTTTACCCCAGCAACCTTTAGAGACCAGTTCCAGCTCACCCTGGCTTGTGCCCTCTGAGGGATTGGCCCAAGCCCACCATAAACAGGCACACTTAGAGCCCAGGCAGTAAGCCAGTTGGGGCTGGCAGCCAGTCCTGTGGACTCGGATGCTGTTTAGAACACATTCGCTCGCTCCCTTGCCAGTATTTGGTTTGTTCTTTTTTGTTTGTGTGTTTGTTTTTCGAGATAAGGTCTCATATAGCCCAAAGTAGTCTCAAACTAGCTGAGGGTTGTCCTTGAACTCTGGACTCTCCTGCTTCAGATTACCCACATTCTGGGATTGTAGTCGGGTGCCACCTCTCCTGGCCTCATTCACTATTTCTTGAGCACCTACCATGTGCTGGGGTTTCGACTTGCTGTAAAGGGCAGGAGATGTCCACTCTTTCCTACGTAGAGGCCCCTCCTTGTCAAGGTTAAGCTTACAGGTCTATGCCATGTCCATCTAGTGGCCAAGGGCCAATGAAGTCACTGACAGTATATAAGAAAGATGGCTCAATGGTTAAGAGCACTGGCTAATCTTCCAGAGGTCCTGAGTTCAATTCTCAGCAACCACATGGTGGCTCACAACCATCTGCAATGAGATCTGGCACCCTCTTCTGGCCTATAGGCATAAATGCAGGCAGAACACTATACATAATAAACAAACAAAAAAGAAATTAGGAGTATTGGGCTCTGGTCTTGAATATCAGTTTAAAGGGCAAATTTTTAAGTTTAAACTTTCATGGCTGCCTACTATGTACAGAACCATACACAGAGGGAGGGGTGGTCAGGTTTTTTTTTTTGTTTGTTTGTTTCAGACAGGGTCTCATTATGTAGTCTGGCTAGCCTGGAACTCACTATGTAGATCGGACTGGCCTTGAACTCATAGAGATCTGCCTGCCTCTGCCTTTCAAGTGGTAGATTAAAGGCATGTGCCACCCCCACCCATCCATCTATCGAGGAGGGTTTTAAGAAGTCCACACACTGAGGACTTCTCCCTGAGTGAGGCCGATCAGATAGAACTTAATGAGGCTGGTCCTTGCGTGAGGAAGCCTTTCAGGGGGTGGTGTAAGAGCTGTGGATAGCAGGACCGAGTGGCCCTCGCTTTGGAGGTCAAGTCACGGATGTGGCAGCTGGAGCTAATGTTGTACACCAGAAGCCCCCACAGGGACCTTCTACCAATCAGGCAATGGGCCCCGGGGACGGGCCTGCCAGCTTGGTGCCAGCCACATGGCCGGGTGTGTGTGTGTGTGTGTGTGTGAGGGGGCGGGGTGCAGGAGGAACAGAATGCACACCCTTCCCAGTCCTGTCTGTGGGCTGGGTGTGTCCAGGGCCCTGGATAAGCCCGGGTACATGGAGAAGACTGGGACAAGGAAGGTGAGTGGCCATTAGTGTCCCAGCTGGGCCATCCTCAAGAGCTGGGAGGCTGTGGACAGGGTCTGAGGGAGGGGTGGGTCTCCAGCGGGGAGGAGAGGAGCAGAGGCATGGTCAGGAAGCGGAGGCTAGCAGGCCCAGTCTGAATTCCTGGTCCAGGCAGTGTCTGCTGTTTGGGGTCCACCGGCCTGCAGGCACAGGGCCAGGACCCACACGGTGACTGTCGCTTGCCCTCTAGGCTTGGCATGGAGCACGATGGCCAGGGGAACGGCTGTGACGACGAGACCAGCCTGGGCAGTGTCATGGCGCCCCTGGTGCAGGCTGCCTTCCACCGTTTCCATTGGTCTCGCTGCAGCAAGCTGGAGCTCAGCCGCTACCTCCCGTAGGTTACCTCCACCCCGGGGTAGGGATGGGTGGGCAAGCCTGAACTCTGTCCTGCCCTCGCCCCACCTGCCTGGCCTGGTCTTTCTGTGCCCCTTCCAGCCCCCATTGCCCCACGTTAGCACCACAGGTGGGTTAGGGAGCCTCCCACCGCAGTGAGATGGAGGGACCGAAAGCGTGCAAGTCCTAGTAAAAGCCAGGGTTGCCTACCCTACCCGGATGCTAACTAGAGTTCTCTGTGGGTGAATCGGTGTTCATTAAGCGTGAAGATGATGCCATGCTGCAGATGGAGCTAGAGCGGTTCAGTTCCCCAGGGCCCCAGAGACAGGGATGTGGGGAGGGCATGAGGACACGTAGGACAAGTGTTCCAAGCCGACAGAGACACTAGTCACTGACCTTCCATAGCAGCTGGCTGGCATTGCCCACCCACCATACCTGCTGGGTGGTAGGCACACTTCAACTCAGTGTGCCCTCAAAGGGTCCCCAAGTCCGCTCCGAATCTTATCCACAGTGCAAGCCAACACCACAAGCCAACTCTCAGATGTGTCTATGAGGCCATAGTCACCAGGGAACATAACCCTGGCCCTACCCTGAAGGACGGGACACTTGAATCTGGAGGTCAACTTGACCCACCCTGAGTTCTTTAGCCAGGCCTTCCTTGGTGCCCACGCCCTCTGAATCCTCCTGGTAGACAGTCATAGAGGAAGAGGGAGGCTGTGACATCCCATCCTCCCTGAAAGAGACAGCGGGGGCCCAGGACAGTGGACACAAGTTCCTGTAGGCCTTCCTTGCGAGTTGAAAGCCCCAACCTGGGAAGGGAAGGCTTGGGATTTCTAGCCCTCAGGCTGGCTCATTTTCCCTGTTCCCACTGCAGTTCCTACGACTGCCTCCTTGATGACCCCTTTGAGCGATCCTGGCCCCAGCCCCCTGAACTGCCTGGGATCGACTACTCCATGGATGAACAGTGCCGTTTCGACTTTGGCACTGGGTACCACACCTGTTTGGCTGTGAGTAGGCTGGGTGCCAGGCTAGTATGACCCAGGCCATTGCTTTACAGGATACCATCAACCCTGGTCCTACGGATAGGCTTACAGGCTTGGCTCCAGCACAGTGGCAAGAGGTGGGGGACAGGGTGTAGACTCTACCCAGCCCTACCTTCAAGCCCTATAGACACAGAGGCCTGGGCACAGAGGCAAGGGGGGCAAGCAGCCATTGATGCCCTGGCTGGTCTGGTCCCTTGAGTCTACCTGTGAGGTAGCCCAGGTGTCAGGCCAGGGGCTGGGACAAGAAGAGTCCCCACCTCTGGACACTGTGGTGGGGCATGGTGGCCTGTCTCCTTAGCCCTGTGTCTGCAAGCCACCTCCCCATGGGGGCATACCCACGTCTGCATCTTAGACCAAAGAACATGACCCTCTCTGCTCCTACTCCTCAGGACAGGGCGAGCCTTAAGGCTAGAGGTCAGCTTGACCTACGCTGAAGAGACTCACACCAGAGGACATTTCAGGATAGGGACATCTACAGAATAGGCTTCTGTGACCCTAGTGCTTTGTGTCTACACCCAGAGAATGAAGCCCCCCTCTTCCTCTGTTCTGCAGGAGAGGCGGCTCTGTGTAGCCTTGAACCCTTGCCTGGTGATTCTCCCCACTCTCTGGCCCACGCTGGGACATGTAGCTTGACACAGTACTGCCTTGGGGCTGGAGAGTAGGGTGTGGACGCCAGTGCCTATGTGCTGTCATTGTGGGACGCCTGTCTGTCTTAGGGGAGCCGCTAAGAAAGCAGTGATGAAATTGGGGGTATCCTTCCAGTGTGGAGCACAAGATGACTGACCTCTGACCTCCCTGGGTATCCATATTAGAAGGAGATGGGGGAAGCTTCATGTGGGTCCCCTCAAGATCCGCCACACTCCACAAGGATCAGGGGCATCCCGGGCCCAGACCTCTGTGGAGTCGCCACGTGGCTTCTGTGAAGGTCGGCGAGAGGACAAAGCATGTGTACTGTGAAGAAGCCCTTTTCAGACTACAGGGGGGCGGGCACAGAGGAGGCCCAGGAGCCATTGGCATTTAGGGTTGAGTGGATTTTTATAGTATAGGAGGTTCTGGCTACCTTGTAGCGTCTCGGGTCCCAGCATCCACCATGCCTTCCTTTCTCTCTGTCACTACCTACCTCATCCCCCTGCCTCACAGTTCAGGACCTTCGAGCCGTGCAGGCAGCTGTGGTGCAGCCATCCCGACAACCCATACTTCTGCAAGACCAAGAAGGGGCCCCCACTGGATGGGACGGAGTGCGCACCGGGCAAGGTACCTGGGTGGGGCTGTGTGGAGGAAGTAGCCCTCCTAAGGCGGAGACCATCCATCCCTGGCATGGGTGTAAGTGCCGGGGCCCTGCTTCTATGTGTCGTGGATGGTACCCAGGCCTAGAGTCTTCTCATGACCCCCACGCTTCCGCATTGCTCTTTGTCACATGGTCTCGATGGTCAGCCTGGGGTAGCCTGGTCACTTGAGCTATAGCAGGCTTGAGATGACCAAACCCCAGATGGGTTAAGGAAAGAGTCGGGCCGCAAGGTGAGTGGCTAACGGAGAGAGATAAAGGGGGGACTCCAGCTGTCCCACTTCCTCCCGCGCTCCCTGGCTGCCTCTTCCTCACACCACATCTCTCTTTCTCCTCTTCTGCAATCTGCCCTTCACATGTTTGCTTTCCATGAGCCTGCACGATGCAGAGAATTCCCTGGCCAGTCTGAGAGCCCCAAGCAGCCCTATTTAAAGTCCCATATCCTTCTCGGTCCCAGTCCTGCATGTGGTTAGCTGGTGGGTCTCCACCTTGGCTACATGTTGCAGTCCCCTAAAGAGGTTTAAAAATCCCACTCCCGGACTAGGAGGTGACCACAGAGGGGTACAGAGAAGTTTTGGGGGCGGTGGTGAAACTGTTCTAAAGTTCGGCTGTGGTGAAGGATGTGCACCTCTGGATTATGAAGACGTTGAATTATACCCTCAAAATGAGTGAGTGGGGTGTAATCCTGTGGGGTGCAATCCTGTGGGGTGTAAGTCACCCCTCACTCTAAACATCTCAGGACCCTAAAAGGTTGACTGAACTGTTCAGGTGAAGCTCAGATGTCTAGGTTTTTTTAAGTCCCACCAGGGGACTCCAAGATGAGCAGTTCATCTCTTGAGAGGCATCCAGAAAATGCTGTATTTTTCCCAATACCCCGTGATAAAATGGAAGATCATCACCTTAGGCCTTGTGTGAGTATCCAGCCCTGTGCCTGCGGTTCTTAGAGCAGTTTAACCAATGAGCAAACCGAGGTCCAGTAAAGAGAAGAGGCCTCACACGTCTCGTAACAGCTGAGCTGGGATTCAAACCCGGGCTCTTCAGATTCTCTGCATCTATCCCTTGGCTACAGGCCACAGACTTGGCTCAGCATGTTTATGGTCCCTGCGGGGCGGGGGGGGGGGGGGCATTTCAGGGTACAGGTGAGCTTCAGACAGGATGAGACAGTTATCTTTCCTTCCCTCTCAGCCCCGCCCACACCGGGCAGGGTGATGCATGAGCTAGCGAGCGGCCCATTCACTGTCTTCACAAATCTCATTGAGGAATGAATGTTGGCTGTTTCTGGAGAGCTGTGTGTGCTGCTGTTGACTGCGTGGTGCTGTTACCAGCAGGGCACTGAAGGAAGATGGCTTTTGTCTGAGGTGGCTCAGCTACCTATATTTCAGTAGGACTGGGATCCTGTCCAGTTCATTCCCCAGGTTAATCTGTAAATGGCTCTCTCTTTCTGGGCTTGCCGTGGTCTCTATGCTGCAACCCTTATTGCAGGCTCCACTGTGGTGACCCAAGGTGACCACATGCCCTCTGCTCTACCCCAGTGGTGCTTCAAAGGTCACTGTATCTGGAAGTCACCAGAACAAACCTACGGCCAGGATGGAGGCTGGAGTTCCTGGACCAAGTTTGGTTCATGTTCTCGGTCATGCGGAGGTGGAGTGAGATCCCGAAGCCGGAGCTGCGACAACCCTCCGTGAGTGCCGTGGCCTGGGTTGAGGTGGGCAGGGCAGGAGATACCACCTGCCCAGAGGAGAGACACTCAGAGGGGAAGGTAGCAGAGAGGGTACAGGAGAGTGACCCCTACAGACAGTCACGTATTCCCTGGATAAGAACCCAGAATATTGGAGCAAGGCAGGTCTCTCCTACCTGTGTTTACTAGTGAACTACCAGGTCTGACTTCCAGAGATGTGCCTGAGACAGCATTTCAAGTTGTCATATCCAGAGGCGTCCCCAGAGAGACTGGGTGGGCCCGGGACTCTGCTAGGTCCTCAAGACCTCCCACCACCTTAATCTTTTGGCCAAACTTTGAGTAAACACTAGTTTCAATGTATTACACACTATCAAATTTGCTTTCTGCCACATACACAAACTTTCCTTTCCTTTTTTTTTTTTTTAACTTCTGTTCAATACCAGCGCCTCCATTCCCCACCTCAGTGTTCTGGGGAGACACTTGTCTGTCCCTTTTTGTCATCTTGGTAGGATCCCCTCCCCTACTTCACAGCTGTGGAGCATCCTAGCCCCAGCTCCCCACAGGCCTCATCTCCCAGGGTGAAACTGCTTGCTTAGGATGTCCTAATGAGGAATGGGTAAACTGAGTGAAGTTGCCATGAGTCCACTGCTCTAGGGACTTCCACAGGGCCTGGCCCAGGTCCTCCTTGCACCAAGTGACATAATGAACAGTCATAATAATAGGTCACAGGGCCCCAGTACATCCAGAGCCCTTAGAAACAGTAGTCCTTTGGGGCTCAGTGGATAAAGCACTTGTCATGTAAGCTAAACTGAAGTTCAGATTCCCTAAAACCTACACAGAAGTTGGGCAAGTGTGATGGCTGCTCATCATCCTAGCACTTGAGAGATGAGGATGCTGGGAAGACTAGCCAGAATCAGCGAGCTCCAGTTTCAACATGAGATCCTATCTCAATGAATCAAGTGGAAAGTGAGGCAGATGCCCAATGTCAACACACACACACACACACACACACACACACACACACATACACATGTATACATCCATATACTTGTAACCATGCATACACACATGCACACCACACACTCGGGTACATGCAGAAAGAGAAAAAAAAAGAAAAGAAATAGTGGTTATGGGTGATGCACTGTTTACCTACAAGGACTGGCGGCTCACCGCCACCCAAGCCACCAGTGTCTGCTAACCATGCTGACCTTATAGGAAGGATAATCAACATGGTCTGCCTTGCAATTCTCCTCTATTGCACCACAGCCAAGGTGGTAGGAAGGCATGGTGGTGTCTACTCTGATAAACTGTCTTGTGTTTGCCACAAGTTATCCCCTTGATCAGAGCTGCCGTTTACTAAGTTTCCTGTAGTAATAGCTTTTTGTCTTACACGGCTTAAATGGAATAATATGTGTGCTCATCACTGGAGCGAGGAGGGTTAAGTACTCCAGAGGCAATGGCTGCTGTTATTAGGAAGTGTTCTGAGCACTGTATACAGGATGCTATGTGCTCACGTGGTAAGCCTGGAGTTCTCCTAGTGTATCTGAGCAGGGCCAAGTCTCCGTTTTGTTACAATAGGAGGTGAGTTATGATGGCCCCATGTTTCAAGGGGGGAAATCAAGGCACGGCAAAGTCAAGTGAGTGAACCAAGGCCACAGGGTCGGGACTAGGATATCAGCTCTTATGGTTCAAAATCCAAGTCTCTTTGGCAAACTCCTTTGGCTGCTATGAATCGGAAGTAGATGGGGAGAACTCCTTGTCCTGACTGAGCGTCTACACAGTCTGCAGTAAGGACTGGAGGGATTAAAAGGATAAGCAAGACTGATGACTGACTGGCGGAGAGGGCTAGCCAGCCCCTGTGTCTGTCTGTCATTCTGTCATCCATGCCCCCCCCCTCCTCCTCCCCTGCAGGGAGATAGGAGCTAGCTCTCTTCCTGCAGGTAAAATAGTCAGGGAGGAAAAAGATCTGGAGAGGCCAGTGTTGTAGCTCACTTGGTGGAGTACTTGGCCAGCGTGCGGCCCTGGGTTCAATCCCTAGCATCACATAAATTGGGTATGATGGCAAACACCTGTAATCCCAACACTCAGGAGGTGGCGGCTAGACGATCCAAAGGTCAAAGCCATCCTCAGCTACACAGTCCAAGCCAGTCCGAGTTATAGGAGACCCTGTCTCAGAAAGAAAAGAAAGAAAGGAGGATAAAGTCGGTTCAGAAGGCTCCGAGGTCAGCAGACCCAACACTGCAGGTCACCGCTGAGCTGATAAGTCACTGGAGGTCTCCCGCAGCAGCTACGGTAGGACTGAGCTGTCCCAGGTCTCACGTAGGAAGCTTCCCTCTTCCCAGCCTTCCCGGCCAGCCAGATCACCTGGTCTCTCTGCCACTGCAGTCCAGCCTACGGAGGCCGCCCATGCACAGGGCCCATGTTTGAGTACCAGATCTGCAACAGTGAGGACTGTCCTGGGCCCTACGAGGACTTCCGGGCCCAGCAGTGTGCCAAGCGCAACTCCTACTATATCCACCAGAATGCCAAGCACAGCTGGCTGCCCTACGAGCCTGAAGACGGTGAGTGGCCCTGCCCTGCCCGGCTCTTGAGCGTGTGCCCGTTCCCACTCTCCTACCTCTGGAGGCATGAGGACCTGGGGTTGCCACAGGGAGCTGGTGGGCAGACTCACCCAAGTCCTTTGGGTAGGCCTGTGTGTCCCATACTTCTGGAGTCACCATCACCATTGAGGCCATCCCCGGTTGGTGCACATATAAGGCAAGCAGCTTGCAGAGGCGGGGACTTTCTCTCCAGGGATGCTGATAGCCGGCCGGTGTCCTTCAGATATTTTTCATTCCCTGTATAAAAAGGCATCTGCCCTAGAAAGGAGACGACAGGGAACATTTAAGTTAGCCAGATGTGGTGGCGCACACCTTTAATCTCAGCACTCAGGAGGCAGAGGCAGGCGGATCTCTGTGAGTTGAATGGCAGCCTGGTCTGTAAGGTGAGTTCTAAGCCAGTCAGAGATATGTAATGAGACACTGTCTCAACAAATGAGAGAGAGAGAGAGAGAGAGAGAGAGAGAGAGAGAGAGAGAGAGAGAGAGAGAGAGAGAGAATGAATGAGAGAGAAGCAAAGGCTTAGTTCACTTCTTGGAGTTTAGGGGTCCAGAAGAGCTTCAACCCACTACAGGCCACGCGTCTAGGTGTCATGGGTCAGGCATCCCTTTGGCAGTTGCTGAAGGTCATTTGAAAGGCAGGAGGGTGGGAACTGGAGGATCCTCATGTTCCTCCACCCCAGGCTGCCCTAGGTAGACACAGGCCTTAGGGCTTGGAGGGTCTGATGCTAGGACCACACTGAGGCCAACACTAGTCGTTTCATGCATGCCCAGTGAGAGCTCCTCCTGCAGCATTAGACCAGGAATGGCCAGGCTGCCTGGCTCTTGTGGCCTGAGGCTGGCAGGGCTTTGCTGCTTCGGTGATTTCCACCTATTGGACCCCAGGCATCTCCTGTGAGAACAGTGGCTTCCCAAGCCCAAATTGACCTCAGCGCCCTGAGCTCCTGGGCTCCGGCTAATGGCAGATTCCTCAGGTTGCAAGGGACTTTCTGAAGTCTTGCCAGTCCCAGACTTCCCAGCAGTATCCCTTGCAGGAGTGGGCAAGAGCTTCCTTCTGCTTGGATTCCTCCCACTCTGGGGAGCTCACCACTCCTTAGCCTCTGTTAGCTGCCCAGACACCTGGCTGCTGGGTCCACTGGAAGGACCCTGCTTTCTCATCTGGAGGTAAAGCTCTCAGACTCAGACCCCATCAGGAATCTGAGTCTCAAGCAGGCTTTCTAAAGTGGCCTTAGACGTTGTAACTTCAAACTGGAGTCCTGTGTGAGGGAAGCAAGAAGTGACCTGGTGCCTCGGGAGCTTGGAGAGAGGAGCAGACGCTGCAGGGCTCCTCAGGATGGGCTTCGGCAAGGGCTGGCTTTGAATGCCTTGCAGGTCCACTGGGAAGGCAAAGAAGCAGAGAGGCCTGGGCAGGCAGGGCAAGAAGGTCAAGGAACAGCTGGACCTCAGGCTTTCCCAGGACTTCAGACCAATTCCAGGAAGTGAGCTAAAGCCCCCAACCTCACTTTTTCTAAGAAACACTGCGAGTGTTTATATGTTCTCTGCAGCTTCCTTTTTAGGACATGATTAGCCGGGAGAGAGAAGGGAACATTTCGTTTTGGGACATACAGTTCTCCTACGGGTGTGCCCAGCTGCGAGACCCAAGTGACTTCGCAGTTAGAAACTTGGCTGAACCATTCCATGGGTGGCCTTAAGCAATTTACCCAGCCTCTGGTCCTGTGTTTCCTCTGTGGTGGTAGAGTCTGGGCTGGGGTGTGGCTCAGTGGCAGAGCACTTGCCTAGCATGCGTGAGACCCTAGGTTTGATTCCCAGTACCGCTCAGAGGAGGAAAAAAAAAAAAAAGAGCCGAGAAGGTAATCTAGTTGTAAAGTGTTTGCCTTGCAAATATGTGAAGTTGAGTGATTCCATATTAAAAAAGATAAGTCTGGGGCTCAGAGGTTAAGAACACCGACTGCTCTTCCAGAGGACTCAGGTTTGATTCCCAGCACCACATGGTGGCTAACATTAGTCTGTAACTCCAGTTCCAGGGGGATCTGATGCCCTTTTCTGGCCTCCATGGGCACTGCACACGCATGGTGTACAGATATGCATGCAGGCAAAATACCTATATACATAAAAAATTAAAAATAAGCCTTTAAATTTGTTTAAAACAGATCAATCTAGGCACAATGGCATATACTTGTAATCCCATCACAAGGGAGACAGAGAAAGTTGAGTCTCTGGGGTTTACTAGCCAGCTAGCACACTCCAGATCCAATGAGAGACCCTGCCTCAGAGAACAAGGTAGGGACTAGGAAGTTACTCCGTAAATAAAGGGCTCATAATCATGAGGACCTGAGTTTGGATCCCTGGGACCCACATAAAAGCCGGGCACAGTGGCACACATCTATCTATAATCCCAGTACTGGTGGGGATGGGCAGGGACAGACCGATCCCAGCCAAATCAGTGAAGCCCGGGTTCCATGACAGTGAACCACCCTCTGTCTCTCAATATTAGATGGTGAATGACTGAGGAAGATACCTGATGCCCTTTCATTTCTGACCTCCACATACTTATACATTCATACATGTGCATACAACACATATACATACATACAAACCCAAAGTGATAGCTCTTGAGCAAACACTAAGGTTGTGTTCTAGTGTGTGTGTGTTGGGGGGAGGGTAACTGTAAGTCGTCCATGTTCCTCTAAGTAACCCCTCACTGATGTTCACATAAGTGACCCTAATTAAACTCATTGGGTCACTAAAAAAGTAAGTGTACATCCCATAATGCTAGAACCTTCCTCACTCGGATGTTGAAATATGAAAGATGAATCAAGTCATCATGACAAGCATTTACTATTGTTTCTCAAAGGCGTGAAAGGGCTTTGGGAGGATCTGGTATCCGGTGAGCATCTGCTAGGTTGGTGCATATATACATACATATGTGTGTGTGTGTATGTGTGTGTGTGTGTGTGTGTGTGTGTGATTTATTTTTAGTTGTGTGTGCACACACTCATGAGAGCGAATGTGCTTGCAAGGTACCCACAGAGACCAGAAGGTGTCACATCCCCTGGAGCTCGGATCACAGTTGGTTGTTAGCGGCCCCTCCTGGGTGCTGAGACTTGAACTCAGGTCCGCTGGAAGAGCAGCAAGCATTCTTAACCACTGAGCTGTTTCTCTAGCCCTAGGTGTTGGCTTATGATTGGTAGTTTGTCAATCGGTTTTTCTCGGTCAACCTGATAATACATTTTAACTGATCGGCGGGCGGTCTCAGGTCACAAGACCAATCCATAAATGCCACAGCAAGGCTCTTAAACCCATCCCCCAGTCAGAGCTCCTACCACTGCCCGGGAGCTTAGCCCTGGACTCCTTGGCTGAACCAGATGCTGATGGCGTCCTGAACCAGTGGGGCTTAGCAGTGTCTGTCTCCTCACAGATGCCCAGAAATGCGAGCTCATTTGCCAGTCTGCAGACACTGGAGATGTGGTATTTATGAACCAAGTGGTCCATGATGGAACGCGCTGCAGCTACCGGGACCCTTACAGTGTCTGTGCTCGCGGCGAGTGTGTGGTGGGTACCCCCGAGGGCTGTTTATACTCTGCTGGCTTACGGGGCCTGGAGGGCTGGCTGCCCTACCATGTTTTGGTTCCCCGGATGTTAGGTATGGCTCACCTGCCACACCTAAGGACGGCTAGGGCTGCTGCAGAGGGGTCCCTTTCTGTCCTACACCATTAGGCAAAAGAGGTGATTTGAGACCTCATTAATTACCACACTGGGTGAAGACTTCACCTGGGTCACAGGGTGAATTTGGGGGGAGTTCTCATGGGCCGGGGCCAGGGGTCTCAGGAGGGAGCCAGGGGGCCTGCAGCGAGGTGGAGGCAGGGGAGCCTCCTCCTCCTGACCTCACCTCCACCCCCAGCCCTTTGGTTGTGACAAAGAAGTGGGATCCATGAAGGCGGATGACAAATGCGGTGTCTGCGGTGGGGACAACTCTCACTGCAGGACCGTGAAGGGGACGCTGGGGAAGGCCTCCAAGCAGGCGGGTAAGCATGGCTGGCTCCTTGACCAGCGCTGGGGAGGGGAGGGTTCTGGAACCTGTCTGCTGACCTTCTCAGGCTGCATGTGGTTGGTCCCTTCTCTTCTGGCATGCTAGCATTGACTCAGAGCCCAGGAGCTCAAAAAGCTTTTTTTTTCTTTTTTCTGTTTATTTATTTATTTATTTATTTATTTATTTATTTATTTATTTATTCATTCATTCATTCATTCATTCATTCATTCATTCATTCATTCATTCACTCACTCATTCATTCATTCATTCATTCATTCATTTTTTTGGTTAGGTAACATGGTTAGGTAACATGGGAGGACATATACTCAGCCTGTAATGATTTAATATTATGTGTGCATTTGGCGGGGGGGACCCCAAGGGTATCCCGCCAGTGCAGGGAAACATGCTGGGCAGATGCACGCCAGTGATACACAACCCAGACTGCACCCACATGGAGAGTTTATTATAATAGAGAGATAAAGAGGCAGAGAGGCAGAAAGAGGGAGACAGAGAGAAAGGAGGGGCTGGGAAATAGATGGAGTTTTCCCTTTAAAAGAGACTTTTTATGTCAGGACACAGGGTGGCGCCAAGGGGCGGGATCAGATTGTTAACACAGCCATCTCTTTGACCCTGGGCCTTTTGGTGGGAGTGAGGAGTCAGACAGTATTAATGGCATGGCCATGACTGGACTGCTTATTTTCTATTCTCATTTGAAAAACAAATTCTGGGACGTCGTTTTCTGCTTTGAGTTTCTGGTACCCTGAGTTCTGTCATTTCCACCTCCATCCTTAGCAAACTCTCTCGAGAAGAGGACCGGTACTCCTGTACAGGTCTGAGTGGAGTCAGTCTGGTCCTCTTGGAGGAGTTTACAGCTTTGCCTCGCCCTTTGAAGCAGGGGAAGGCTGGACCAAGAGAGGCTTGTTTCCAAGCTTTGGGTCAGCCCAAGAGAGCCATGTAGGGTCTTCACGGCTGATGTCATCTACATCCCTGCAGTCGCTTAGGGAGCCAAGAGGGGGAGGGAGAATTAGAAAAGAAAACAGAAAAGGAGGCTGTGAATGGGAAATAAAAAGCAACTTACCTGTGCGGACATCAGTGTACACAGGAGTGACCTTAGAGGGCGCTTGGAGACACAGCATCTCATGTGCCCTCCCCTAATTTCCAGCCAAGGATGTTTCCTTGTTCTGAAAGTTTCTACGATTGAGAAGTTCTAGTGTTCCCGGTGGTGTGGGGTGAGGTGGGCGGGGTGCTGAGCAGGGAGCCCCCCTCTCAGGACTCTCTTTGCTTTTCTGGATGCCCCTGGATGGCAGCCGCTCTCAAACAGGTCCAGATCCCGGCAGGTGCCCGGCACATTCAGATCGAGTTGCTGGAGAAGGCGCCCCACCGCATTGGTGAGTGCCGAGTGCATTGGTGAGTGCCGTGTATGGGGGAGGATCGGGCGGGTCCCAGAGAGCAGGTGGGACCTCACAGACTTAGATAAAGGCAGACAACCCTTTTTAATTCTTAAATCGATGCTGAATGGATCAACTGTCCCATAGCTCAAATTCCTGAAGGTCTAAAGGGGAACGTAGTAAATTCCATTTAAAAACGCCCATTCCTCAGGGCTGGCTTCTTCCCACTAAGAACAGCTACTGTTCGAATTTCTTATGTGAGCAGACGGCTTCTAAAGAAAAGTCAGGTTCACAGAAGGGCTCAGGCAACTCCTGCTTCATGGCACACCGCCGAGAATGTAAGGGTGAGAAGCAACAGTTGTTACAGGACCTCAGTTCTGTGGCCATGGCCATGGCTGACTCAGCTGGGTGGTTCTTCTACTGGGTGCCTGAACCCCAACAGGTAAACACTGGCAGCTGGTGGGTCGGTTGGGAGCTACTTGGCCTAGGAAGTGTGGAGATGGTATTGGCAGTCGGCTGAGCCATGACTGACCCCCAACAAGCAAATCCAGGGATAGTCATTGGATATTTGTCCCGTGGCCATCTGCAGTAGCAAGAGAAGGGGGGGGGGTGCTCCCAGGGTGGTAGCGCTCTGCAAGCCTCCACATTGTTTCCTAACATTGCATTGACCCAAGTCATGTGGCCAAGGTCCTGGGTCCAGTGGTTAGGGACACACTTCGTGTTTCCTCATGGAGGAAGTGGTAAATCACAGGGTTAGGAGGAGTGGACAACCATTTCTGCCGTCCACCCTATGGGCCCGGTGTCCCTATTCTAATGCTGTTTAAACAGTTACTAGACAAGGTGTAATGGTTACACCAACCCGAAGCCAAGACACATTGGAGATTGGGTCCCCAGAGGCTGGGAGGATGGCTCAGTGGGCAGAGTGTTTGTCATGCACACATGAGGACCTGGGCAGTAGCTGTGTGTGCCTGTAATCATCGCATTCGAGCAGTCGGCGCCAAAGATCCTTGGAGCCGGACCCAGCTGAATTTCTGAGCCTCGTGCTCAGCTAGAGACCCTGTCTCGAAAATAAGTAAAGACATAAATATGGTAGAGTGACTGAGGAAGACTGTGATGAAGATTCCTGGCCTCCATGTTACACCACACACATATACACAAACATGTACATATGTGAAAAACGTGTGCATGTACACACACACACACACACACACACACACACACACACACACACACACACACAAATTAGAACCCCCTAAACAGATTAAACTTTAAAAGTCAAGGTCAGACTTAGTGGTGGTAGTGATGCACACCTTTTATCCCAATACCCGGAAGACAGAAGCAGATGGATCCCTGTGAGTTCAAGGCCAGCCTGGTTTACATAGCAAATTCCAGGCTAGCCAGGGGTACATAGTGAGACCTCTCCCAAAATAAAACAAAATAAACATTCAAGTTAAGAGCCATTAAGATGGCTCCATAGGTAAAGGCTCTTGTCACACAAGCTGAAGACCACAATTTGATCCCTGGAAACCATGCTAAGAGGTGGAAGAAAACTGACTCCACAAAGTTGTCCTTTGACCCCACACATAGGTCATCACGCATGCTCCCCTCACCAATAATAATAAATAAACATTTTTTTTCAATTTTTAAAGTTCCTGTTAAGACATTAATGCAATATGAAAGATGTTTTTATTATTTGGTTTGCTTTGGTTTTTACTGAAATGAAATTGGCAGTCAAAAAAAAATAAGCATATCCAAAAGAGATTCCTCTATAAAATCATCCCATAGATCCGCGGTGGTAGGGCCTGTGTGTGGGAGAGGTGGGATGAATGCTTATGTGTGCTGGGGTTCTTTTGGGGTGGCGGACGTCTTCTGAGCTTACACATGGATGATGATTGAGTGTGCTAAACCACCCCTGGGTTGCACACTTTAATCGGGTGAATTACACGGTGTGGATTGCATCTCGCTTGCAAACCCAAGAGCTCAGTTTGGAACCCAGCCTGGCAGCTGTGGGCAGCAGCTGCTTCTGCTTCAGGGGGTGCCTGTGTTTTCCAATATCAGTCTCTGCTCAGACCCCCTCGTGGAGAGTCTGTAGGCTACAGTATCTCTGTGGCACGTCCCAGAGGCCTTTTCAGCCTCTTCGGCTACCAAGTCGTACCGCTTTCCACTTATCCATCACAAACACTAACATGAAACGCCATGTTTCTTGGCAAGCTCGGCTATCACAAAAATGTTTCCAATCATCGTTTTAGATTATTATTGGTAATATGAGACGCTTCAGGCTTCCTGGAGCTGTCTCTTTCTAGCGCAGCTGCGGTGGATCCCACTCTTGGGCTTTGAGGGCACCTGAAAGGCCATAACTCATCCATGCAGTGACCACAGGGAAACTGAGGCCTGGGGTCCATTCAGGGCCTTCTCTGGGCTCTTAGTCACTCATGGGGGATGAGGCAGAACTATCCTGGGTCCTAATCTCCCAACACCAGCATCATGCCTTTGTCGTTTCTATGGCAACAGTGGCAGTAACTGGTACCTATCACAGGTTACAGAGTCTGTTACATACATGAGTTCCTTTCATTGCCTGGGATGGTGTGTGTGTGTGTGTGTGTGTGTGTGTGTGTGTGTGTGTGTGTGTGTGTGTGTGTTGAGGACTATTGTAAGAGCTACCAACCCTGGGTGCTGGCTACAGTGATCAGTCTCACTTTTGAGAAGGGAAAAACTGAGACTGCCCAGGGACAAAGGGACTTCCCTGTGACTAGCTTCCTCTCCTGTGCTCTGGGCTTTGCTATGGATCCTACAGGGACAGCAACATCCCTGAGGGCTGGGCTTTTGGAAGAAGGTTAAACTGAGTCATAACTACAGGTGGCCATTCGTCAGTGTGGAAGAAGAGAAGGAGTGATACAGGATTGGTGGTGTACATCTGGGCCCAGAGGCAGGACAGGTGTGCAGAGGGCTTCTAGGTGGTCCTGATGGGAGAGCTCAGGGGGAGAAGTAGATGAGGAACCCGAGGAGGGGCCTCCTGGGAAAGCCTTGAATGTCAGAGTCATGGGCCTCTGTAGAGGGGAATAGAAAACTCTGCCCCTCTCCCCTGGCCAGCGGTGAAGAACCACGTGACCGGAAACTTCATCCTCAGCCCCAAGGGCAAGGAGGCCTTTACCAGGACCTTCAATGCACTGGGCCTGGAGTGGGAGCACGCAGCAGAGGACACCAAGGACAGCCTGAAGACCAGTGGGCCCCTGCCTGAAGCCATCGACGTCCTGGTGAGCCTCCTTGCCTGCGGTGGCCTTTCCTGTCCTTTGTGGCCACTTTCTGGTCCATTTTAAAATGGCCTCCCCCAGGTGTGTGGGAGGCCGAATGCAGCGGTTATGTGTTCCTTTGCATGGGGTGAGAAGTGGGGTCTGGAAGGGCGCTCTGTGAAGCTAGGGCTAGGCTAGTTCATGTGCCCTCACAGTATCCCTCAGCATCCACGTGCACTGTGACATGGTAATAGATGTGTGAGGACTAAGGTGGTTTTTGGACCTTTACGGCAGCTGTCCTGAAGGGACTGTGGCAGTGCCAGCCTCTGAGAAGGGGACAGGGCCCTTTTCCTAACTGAGGCCCATTGCTGCCCATACTCCCTAGGCCAGGGCTCATGGAGCAGGAATTGGTAATTCCTCAGACTGGTTTACAAAAGCTTTGTGCCCTTGTCATCAGCCTGACCTGACAACAGGGGCCTTGGATGGGCTGTGTTCCTGGTATTGCCCTCAATGGTCAGTGGTGTTCTGGAGGGCAAATTCTGAGGCTGCTGGTGTGAGAGTTCCCTCTAATGCATCCTTTCCATTCACCTTGTGTTTGTGGCCATCCTTGTGTGTGTCTGGAGCCAGCTGGTGTTTGCTCAGGGTACAAATAGTCTCAACAATGATGCTGAGTCAACACGACCTTCACGTAGAAAAGGTTGAGGTTCTACCTCATGCCATATACAAACAACTCAAGGTAGATGAAAGGCCCAAATGGAAGAGTGGTAGTCTGATGCTGGGTGGCGGTGGCGGCGGCGGCAGCGGCGGCGGCGCAGGCCTTTAATCCCAGTACTTGGGAGGCAGAGGCAGGAGGATCTCTGTGAGTTTAAGGCCAGCCTGGTCTACAGAGTGAGTTCCAGGATGGGCTTCAAAACTACACAGAGAAACTCTGTCTCAAAAAACAAAACAAAAAAGAGTGGTAGCCTGTAACACTTAGAAGGAAATGGGTAAAATTTCATGACCCTCTGTTCTTCAGTAACAAGACAAGCAACAAAAGGAATAGATGTACAGCATTAGACTTCATCAACCTGGGGACATTTGTGCATTAAAGGACATTGTCCAGATGTAAGAAGAGAGGCCATCAAGATGGTTCCTGCTTCAGGGCACTTGGTGCCAATGCCAAGCCTGATGACCTGACCTCAGTGTCCAGAGTTCACATGGTGGAGGGAGAGAACTCACTTCCTCAGCTTGTCCTCTGACTTTCATACTCACACCAGGGCATTTACCCCTTCCCCAGTCCTGCCCTCAAATAATTTTTTTAAAAAAAGTAAGAAGTAAAAATGACCAGGCATGGTGGCACACATCTATAATCCCAGCACTTGGGAGGTGGGTCACATGAGTCTTTGTCTTTAAAAAGAAGAAGAAGAAGAAGAAGAAGAAGAAGAAGAAGAAGAAGAAGAAGAAGAAGAAGAAGAAGAAGAAGAAGAAGAAGAAGAAAGAAGAAGAAGAAGAAGAAGGAAGAAGAAGAAGAAGAAGAAGAAGAAGAAGAAGAAGAAGAAGAAGAAGAAGAAGAAGAAGAAGAAGAAGAAAAAAGAGAGAGGAAGGGAAAGGGGGAGATGTCGCTCAGCTGGTAGAAAGCTTGCCTAGAGTGCAGGGGTGAACCTCCATGCCTGGTCTATGGTACTGAGGATGGAGCCTGGTCTACAGAATGAGTTCAAGGCCTATGTAGGCAATGTGAGACCCAAGAAGAAGGCGGGGGTGGGGTGGGGTGGGGTGGGGGGAGCTGTGGAGAGGAAGAGGAGGAAAGAGGGAACGTTAAAAAGGTTGCTCACTGTCCCCATTACTCATCTGTCATGTGGCTGCATGCGTGGGGAGAGATCTACCCCCACCCCACTCCCCTGCCTCAAGTGGGAGAGCTGGCCCTGACATCATAAGAGGGAGAGAGCTGTCCCTGTCCCTCATCAGCTGCAGCACTTGGGAGCATGGCCCCTACACCTCAATTGAGCAACACAGTAGAGCTGGCCATGAAGGTGTAGGTGTGGGAGAGCGACCCTGAGGATGTAAAAGCTGAAGAACTGGCCCCGCCCCTTGCTCATCTCTGCAAGGGGTGAACTCGCCAGGACAATGCTGGTGAGTTCACCCTGGTGAAGACAGGGGAGAGATGGCGGGCTAACCAACCTTGCAACTACCCAGGCCCAGAACCAGGATTATATATTGTCTCACCCCAGCATCCATCCCACCTGTGATCTGCTGGAGCACAGGTGTGTGTGTGGGGGGGGAGGGGGAGCATGGCTCCTACAGACCCAGGGCTATAGGATCTACATGACACAGGGCAGCAACAGGACATCCAGGAAGAGTCCCAGTGAGGACCCAGTGTCAATACCATAGCAGAGACCAGGCAGGGGCCTCAAACCCAACCAAGATTCTTTGCAATTAACAACGCCTGCATGTAAAGATGTATGGATAAAGGGGTTTGCTGCGTGATTTACTGTGTCACACTGTAGCTTCCATGACGAGATTTTCCCTCTCTTCCTTTTTTTTTTTTTAATTTTATTTTGGGGTGGGAGAGGTTGCAGGGGCAGAGGGCAGATTCGAGGGGGTGGGAGATGGGTGGGATTGGGATGCATGATGTGAAAGACACAAAGAATAAATTTTTTAAAAAAGTTAAAAAAAAAAAAAGTCACTCACTGGCAGCCTGCTCAAGTCAGACAGTTTGGATGCCAAAGACTTGGGCCTAGGGTCTTCCTCTCCTCTGGATGCAGGTCTTTGGGGGAGAGAATGGCTCATGGCCTGGTCCTGGCTGCTCTTGGGTTTGATACATAGCAGGTGTTTATTCCAGGGAATGGGAGTTTGTACTAAGTACTGAACAATCGCTGGGCTGCACACTTGAATAGGGTGGATTACATGCTGTGGACTGTGTCTCAATTACAACCCAAGAGCTCACTTCGGAACCCGGTGGCTGTGGGCAGTGGCTGTTTCTGCTCCAGGTGGTGGCTATGATTCCCCGCCCCCCTCCTGTGTCAATCTGTGTTTAGACTCCCTCATGGGGAGGGTTTGTAGGCTACAGTATCACTGAGACATGTCCCAGGCCCTCTGCCTAGTCCCCAGCGTATTCCTGACCCCCTTGGACCCCACTGGACCTGCTTCTGTCTCGGGCCCTGCACTGCCTCCTTCTTGTCTTCCCCTCAGGTGCTGCCTCCGGCGGAGGGTAAGCCCCGAGGTAGCCTGGCCTACAAGTACGTCATCCACGAGGACCTGCTGCCCCTCATCGGCAGCAACAACGTGCTCCTGGAAGAGACGGACACCTATGAGTGGGCTCTCAAGAGCTGGTCCCCTTGCAGCAAGGCCTGTGGAGGAGGTATCCGCTGTTGGGAGTCCTACAGTTCCTTGTGGGGAGCGGTGGGGGTGGGGGAGAACAGATCAGAGACTCTGGGTGGGGGACTCAGGAAGAAGCGTCTCCATTTGAGGTGGGTTCTTTTTTTTTTTTTTTTTTTTTTTGGTTTTTCGAGACAGGGTTTCTCTGTGTAGCTTTGGCGCCTTTCCTGGATCTCGCCTGTAGACCAGGCTAGCCTCGAACTCACAGAGATCCACCTGCCTCTGCCTCCCGAGTGCTGGGATTAAAGGCATGCGCCACCACCGCTCGGCTTGAGGTGGGTTCTTGTCTCAGTGTCTCCTTGATGATCTCCCCATGCCTAGAAACCTTTCTGAGCAGGGCATTGGGTGGAGCCGGGGCTTCCAAGAGCTGGCTGCAGGGCAGGTTGTCTGTTCAGCTGTCCGAAGCCACTTTGCCCTTCACCAGGGCTGGCAGAGGGAAGAGTCCTATAGAAAGTTACTTGTGGCCGAGCGGTGGTGGCGCATGCCTTTAATCTCAGCACTCGGGAGGCAGAGGCAGGCGGATCTCTGTGAGTTCGAGGCTAGCCTGGTCTACAGGCGAGATCCAGGAAAGGCGCCAAAGCTACACAGAGAAAAACAATAAATAAATAAATAAATAAATAAATAAATAAATAAATAAATAAATAATAAATAAAAAGTCACTTGTGTAGGACAGAGTGCTGGGACAAGGAGGGGAAGAGGCTCTCTAGAAAGTCCCCCCCCCCAGGACAAGAACAGGTCAGGAGGTCTGGAACAGAAGGCCTCCAGCTGGCCCACAGCAGCCTGACCTTTGCAGGAATCCAGTTCACTAAATATGGCTGCCGGCGCCGCCGGGACCACCACATGGTGCAGCGGCACCTGTGTGACCACAAAAAGAGGCCCAAGCCTATTCGACGGCGATGTAACCACCACCCGTGTCCCCAGCCCACGTGAGTGTTCGGATCCCTGCCTCTCTCCACCCTGGCCCATGAGGACAGTAGCTGGAGTTGCTACGCCAGCACTTTCTCACGCACAAAGCCTACAACCAGGTCTTTGGGGGGCGCATGGCTGGCACTGTGGCCACCCTCCATGGCCAGCCATCCCTGTTGGGTTTCGTCACTGCCAATCTCCACTGCCCCAAAGAGGAAGGCACCCCACCTGGTTTTCCCCAACTGGCATTCTTTGAATGATAGAGCCTGGGCTTTGTCTTGGTGAGGCAGGGGGTTCCTAACTCAGGCAAGAATGCTATCTACCACCTTTTCCCTACCTGGGGGTCCAGCCCCCCACCATGGCTAATCCCTGGTTAAGATTCCCTAGCCTGAGGAACAGGCTGTTCAGAGCCCAAGGTCGTGTTCTTAGGATTATTCAGAAGAGTCTGAAGGGAGGTACTTGAGCTGGGCTTAAGAACTCCAGGTTGCTCCCCTCAGCCTGGGGCGGTGCTGCCCAGGGACCCCCAGAGAGGTGGGGGTCGCTGCTTGGCAGGAAACTGCAAAGGGTCTTCTTCACATTCTTGCTTCCCTGGGAGTGTCCCCCGGCTGGGGACAGGGGTACCCTGAGCCTGGGGGTTCTCCAGGGCTGGGCATGTGATGGGGCCGGGATGGGAACTGATAGCCAGCACTGGTCCACTGTGATACCCTGGTGCACACTCAGGCCAGGACAGAATGTCACCCCTGTCTGTGTCCCTGCCCCCGTTAGTTTATGCTGTCATCCATAGGACTTCCTACAACTGGGATCATGAGGCGTGCATGCAGGACTGTCTAGGATTCGGGGTGAGGGTGGGGCTATTCCCCAACCAATCTGAGGGCTTGCTGGGTGATTTTCTTTCTTCTCTTGCCTCTCCCTCCTTCTTTTTCCCTCCCCCTCCTCTTCAACTCTCTCTCTCCCTTTCCCATCTCTGGGGTGTGTGTGTGTGTGTGTGTGTGTGTGTGTGTGTGTGTGTGTGTGTGTGTGTGTTTAGCAACCCAGGCCAGCTTCCAACTCTCAGCCATCCTCTTGCTTCAGCCTCCCAAGTGCTGAGATTACAGGCATATGCCACCACACCTGGCAGGATTTGTCCTTTAAAGAGAAGGGTTGACTTTGAGAATGTGCCTCCCCCCACCAGTTAGCTAAAAGACAAGGAGTGGGGGGCCCCTTTCCTCTACCCCTGGAATGCCTACACTGTTACCTAACTCATCCCTGGCTCTGCAGCTGAGAAGTTTGCAGACCCCTCCCCCACCCCCGCTATAGAGCTGCGGGTGCTGAAGTCCCACGGGTGCTGAGAGCAAGCCTGGTCACACTCTTGTCCCCACCAGAGGGGACGGCCACAAGAAGGGTGGCTGTGGTGTGTTTGCGGGCACCCTGGAGTCTCAGCCTCCGGTACAGTTCCTTCATATGGTAGCTCTGAACTCTTTATGGCGTGCTAGAGCAAACGCGATGAAAAGATGGGGGAGAAACTGAGGCTCGGTGGAGTTCATGGCCGCCCAAGGACACTTGAGGGGCCAGGATTTAAATAGGTACCTTTCCCTTACCCAAGGAGACAGCAAGCGAGACTAGCGACCTCCCCCGGGGTCGGCTAACGAGGCAGCAGCCTTCCGAAGCACATGCCTTCTCTGGTGGGATGCAGCGCCAAGGGCAAGCGTCCCTGTGCTCCAGTCTCCCTCCACCTCTGTCCTGTCTGTCTCCAGGTGGGTGGCCGAAGAGTGGGGTGCCTGCAGCCGGAGCTGCGGGAAGCTGGGGCTGCAGACCCGGGGAGTACAGTGCCTACTGCCCCTCTCCAACGGCACCCGCAAGGCCATGCCAGCCAAGGCTTGCCTAGGTAACCGGCCAGAGGCCAAGAGGCCATGCCTCCGTGTGCCCTGCCCAGCCCAGTGGCGGACGGGAGCCTGGTCCCAGGTGAGTGATCCTTGCAGAGGGGGTGGAAGCATGTGGGACAGAAGTGGGTGTGGCGAGGGGAGGAGTCTGAGTTCCGATACACCCGTGGGCGGAGTTTCCGGGCCCACCGTTGAGCTGACATTTCTCAGGTGGAAGGAGAGCAGCCCTCAGGCACGCTGTGCGTGATGGTTCTTCATGAAACTCCTGCCTCCATTCTCACCTCTTCACGCCTCCCGTGTCAGAGAGGAACAAATTAAGGCACGTCCTTACGTTCCAGAGATATTTACTGAGCAACAACTGTATGCCGGATGTTATTCAGGGAAAGCTGGAAGTCCAGTATTACTGGACAGGCAGGCCTCTCACCCTCATGGAGCTTTCAGATCAGTGAGGGAACAAACAAGGCAGTGACAGGTGTTACACACCACAGCCGGACCTGCAAGGGTTACAGAGGATGTGACAGGCACACGGGAGGAGGAGCTATGCGTTCCCTGGTTCCCTTTGGTTCTTAGGTCTTGATCAACGGTCATAGGTCCCAGTCCAAGTTCCTCCCCATCCTGCTAGGAGAGGCTGTAGGAAGTACCTAGAGTGGCCCAGTCACACTGGGTGATAGGACTTCCCCAGGGACCCTGCCCCCCCCCCAGTGCCCCTCAGTCCGTTTATCACAGTCAGGAGTGTGTCAGATACAAGGAAAGGAGGTGGGTGGCATTGATACACACACAGAGGTCCGTTTGCCTTCTCTCCTTGAGTGATGCCTCTCCTGGGAGGAAGACCCCGAGGACACACCCTTGTAAATCAGTGTTGGATTAAAGGAGCCCCCAACATTATTGAAGGTCTGGCCCCCAACTCTCCTGGTTCACAGAGTTGGAGACGGAGCCAGTGTGGCAGCCAGTGCCACAATCCAGGCTCCTGCAAGCCCCAGGTCATGTCACGTGGTTAAGTCAGAGTTAGAGGAGCCCGCCTGAGTGAAACATAAAATAGGTGAGAATCGGGCATAGAGCAGAGCCGGCGAACACAGGTTGCGGTGGATGGAATCGGGGGTCCCAGAAGACCTCTCCTGAGTCGTGTTCACAGTTCAAGTTGTGGAAAGAGCTGGGGAGTCCCAAGCTTGGGGAGCGCTCTTCATACTGGCTCAGGAGAACCTGACGGTGGCAGGGTCCTGGTGAGGCCACAGGCCTTGCGCGCGCCCATCTGATCCAGTGAAGGCAAAGCAACCTTCTTGGTACTTTCTGTCGCCGAGTTCACTGCCCCCTCTTCTCTCTCCCCTACCCACCCGCCCCTGGCACTGTGGCGCCTGGCCTTCCTGCTCCTGTACAGTGCTCTGCCACCTGTGGAGAGGGCATCCAGCAGCGGCAGGTGGTGTGCCGGAACATCTCCAATGCCCTCGGGCAGTGCGAGGGAGTCAAGCCAGACACGGTGCAGGTCTGCAGCCTGCCTGCCTGCAGAGGTGAGCAGATAGGATGCGGGAGGCCCAGCCCAATCCTCTGGCCGTGACCACGCAGCAGCAGCAGCACGTATCCTGGCCCTTTGAAAGTCCAAAGACGGGTTGAGCATCCCCAATCCAAAGTCCAAAATGCTTCCCGATCCAGAACTTTTGGAGCGCCGGCCGGCATGCAGCCGCAGATGGAAGATTCCATTCCTGACTGCATAGGATATGTTGCGATCAAAATAGAATACCCAGTTAGCCAGCATCCTTGAGGGTAAAAAGACCTTCCCAGCCCCTTCCACTTTGATATACAAACCTCATTTCACTTCCCGAATCATTTAAAACATTGTACAAAATTCCCTGCACACTTTATGTGTAAGAAACAAATGGGGCCATCAAGATGGCTCAGCAGAGAAGGGCACTTGCTACCAAACCTGATGACCGAGTTCAGTCTCCGTGGAGATTCTCCCTCCACAGGGTGGAAGTAGAGAACTGACCGTCCAAACTGTTCTCTGACCTCTGCCCATGCTTGGGGCACACATACCCATGCTTGTACACACACAACAAAATATAAATACATGAACAAAAAAAGAAAGAAAGGAACCCATGCACCCATGTTTAGACGTGGGTCTCATCTCCAAGAGTCCTCATCAAGTCTGTAGAAGTATTCCAAATCCCAGGAGAAATTATTAGAATTGGAGTGCTTCTGGTCCCAAGCATTCTGGATAAGAGATGCCCACCGGTGTGTGCATACTACAGCTCTGTCTCTGTTCACAGGAGCTCTCCAGAACTCTACAGTGAAGGCTGAGGTCCAGGACCCTGTGACCAAAGTGGGACACTGGGAACCCCAATCCAGACCCCTGACCCCCATGAACAGGACTTCAACAAGTAAGCATAGCTGTGGGCCCTTCCCCTCCCCCAACCTTGCAGGGTTTGGAGCCTGACAATGGAACAGACCTAATGCCTACCTGCCTGGGTGGCCTCAGAGAGTATGAATGATGCCAGTCTGGTCCATGTCCTCTTCCATGATTGTAGTTGGAACTTTTCCTGTGTCCTGCCTGGTCCTGCAGCCACTCAGACCCAAGCAAACATACAGAGGCTTATATTATTTTCAAACTATGGCCGTGGCAGGCTTCTTGCTAGCTAGCTGTCATATCTTAAATTAACCCATTTCTATAAATCTATACCTTGCCACGTGACTTGTGGCTTACCGGTACTTTACATCTTGCTCCTCCTGGTGGCAGCTAGCAGCATCTCTTCATTCTCCTTTCTCTCTTGGATTTTCCCACCTGGCTCCATCCTGCCCTGCCATAGGCCAATGCAGCTTTATTTGTCAACCAATCAGAGCAACACATATTCACAGCTTACAGAAAGACATCCCGCAGCACACGAGTCCCATTAACCCTGAGAGCTTGGGTTCTAAGTTTGGTGTTATTCCCATGGTGACCAAACTTGATCCAGACTGACAAGAAATCACATAGGCTTTTCTGCTGCAGAGACATTGCCATGCTTGGTGACAAGGTACTGTCCCACCGTTGTGAGGGCGTCCTGTTTTAGAAATCCACAAAGCATGCCCCAGAGTTCTGAATTCTAAAGCCTGTCTGCATCCACCCGTTGGGGATCTGCAGCCATAGATACAAACTGCTTTCCCCAGGGCAGCTGAGAGAATGAACCATGGGAGTGAGCGTCCTCCAATACTGCAGGGAGCTCATCACAGGGGTAGCAATTCATTCCCTCCTGTGGTCTCTCCTTTATGTCTCTGTGAACAAGGACCTGCTGTACTACACTTCCTCCCTAGGTTACCAGAGTCCTCTCTTGGCTCCCTCCAACCGGGGTCAGGCAAGATGAGCTGTAGAAAGAGCAGAATTCAATTCTAGTTAAAGATGTGACCTTATGCAACCCTTTGACCTTTTTGTCCCTCCATCCTCCCCACTCCCCAACCACCCCCCTACACACACACACACACACACACACACACACACACACACACACACACACACACACACACGCAAATTTTTCAAAGCAGAAGCTGATTTGGACTCTGGAGCTTTGGCGCCATCTAGAGGCCACTGGCTTCCATTGTCTCAGCTCCAGAGCCTGCTCTTGATCCCAGCAGTCCTGAGCACCAATTAGTCCAAAGCGGCGCTCTTGCCGTCACGTTTTTTCTCTAAAGAGCTGTGCCTGGACCAATCCTAGCAGCATTTTGGAACACCTCAGCCACAATGTTCTTGCTTGAGATTTAGTGGTAGGGGGTTAATGCTCCACTTGTACCCCGACAAGTGGCTGGAGACTGACCTACAGGTTCGCCTGACCATTGGCTGCAGGGATCATTGGGTGGCTAGGGGAGGCAGGGGCTCCAGCTTCCTCTAGATTCACACTTGGTGGAGTCTAGACTTTCAGGCCCCAGCCCTGACTCCCCAGGCAGAGCTTCCTGATGAAGACAATGTATAACCGAGTATATGGTTGAACCAGACAGAGCCATAGTTCTTGGGTTTCCCCACGCCCTGGAAGTTGTTGGAAGATTTGTTAAAAGAGTGCTGCCCTACTCCAGAGGTTCTGGGGCAGTAGGTCTGCACAGAACCTGACAATTAGCCTCACCATCAAAGTTCCAGTGATGCTGATGCTGGGGGTGGGGTGGGGGCTTTTAGTTTCTCTTCCCTGTGGAAGGGTTCTGTCCTCTTGGGTGGAACTATGACCCCTCTGGAATGAGCTATGTAGCGATTCCAGCCAGGGCAGAAGAAGGAGGAAGGATTGCTGGTGGAGCAAGTCATCGTGTCCTCTTCTGATGGGCATCCCTCTGCCTCGGTGTTTGTGCAGTGGAGCCCTGTGTGGGAGACAGGTCCGTCTTCTGCCAGATGAAGGTACTGGACCGCTACTGCTCCATCCCTGGCTACCACCGCTTGTGCTGTGAATCTTGCACCAAGAAGGCCTCAGGTCCCAGTGCCAGCCTGGACCCACCCCCCGCCTCCTCCACTCCTGGGAGTCTCCTGCCAGAACCCGAGGCCACCCAGGAGGATGTGGAGTCTACAAGGGGGCCAACCAGAGTGGAAGACCATGGGCAAAGCCACCCCACACAGCTGCCAGGGCTGGTGGACAGTCTCTCCTCAGGGACTCAGCATCCCTTCACCTCTCAGATGCTAAGTCCTAGAGCACTGGAGGGCAATTCTCCTGCCACCCCACCCCCTTCGGGCTGGACCCAAGCAGCTGTGCCAGCCTCCGAGGGTCCAGGACAGTCCAGGGAGGAACCGGGACATGGGGTCACCAGCCTTCCTGTTACCTCCCCAGTGACTTGAACCCATCCCTCAGGTCACGTTTACACTCTGCACCCAGTCCCAAGTGACCTTGGCTCAGAGGACACAGACACAGGAGATAGGAAGTAGGCACAGGCTTCCTTTTAAATTATTTGCCCTCTTGTTCTGTTTGGGGCTGTGATGCTCTTGACCCCATGAACAGTGTCGGGGGAAGAGAGAGATCAGGGATTGCCCTAACCGGAAATACCTCAGCCGGAAGAGCTTGGGCTCCACTTCCAAGTAGCTCCTGAGGCCTGGTTCCTCCAGGCTCAGTAAAGCCCCTTCCCACAGCCACTGGGGAGGGTGGGGGTGGGGGAGCTGAAGCTCAGGCAGGGGCCTGTCCGAGATGCTTGCTTGTCCTTGACTTCTGACTGCCAGGGAGACCTGCACAGCCCCCCTCCCTCCAAAGGCAAAGCGGGGCCCGGGGATGTGGAATTGCTCAAAGGCAGGCAGGGGAAAGGAATTCTTCTCAGGCGTGGCCCTTGTCAGCTGAGGGCTGCTCATAACTCCAGGACAGAGATCAGTTCACCTTTGCTGGCTGTGGGGTCACTTTTGTGACTCACACTGTCCCTTGTAGATGTCACTGCTGGTGACTCCAGGTTATATATAGACTGACCTCCCAATCTTTTTTTTTTTTTTTTTTTTTGCTTTTGTTTTTTTGAGACAGGGTTTCTCTGTGTAGCCCTAGCTGTCCTGGATCTCACTCTGTAGACCAGGCTGGCCTCAAACTCACAGAGATCCGCCTGCTTCTGCCTCCCGAGTGCTGGGATTAAAGGCGTGCGCCACCACTGCCTGGCTCTGACCTCCCAATCTTACACCCAAGCCACCAGAGAAAGAGGCCTGGATATATAACTTCAACATCCAGGAGTTTCTCAACTAGGGCTTGACCCCTGGTTGGACCAGGAAATGCAACGTCAGTCACCCCTCGGGCTCGAAGGAGGCCCGGCCTGAAAGGTGACCACCAGGTGATACCAGAGAGATGTCATTTCCCAGACTGTACCCCTCAGCTGTCACTCACTGCTGAGGGCGGCTTCTGCTAGAGTTGGGGGTCTTCCCTTCTGGCTCCAGGTGGCACAGAGTGTGTGATGCTCAGAAGGTCAGGCTGGTGGGTCACAAGTCCTAGAGCCCACTCAGCCGGACCCTGTGGCTGGCCTGGGCAGGATGCCAGCTGCTGCTCCTGGATTGGGGTAGGGAGGACGCCACGGAGCCCAGCTCACCTCCCATGGCCCTCTGGCTCTCAGGAAATGATCTAGCTCCTCACTTGGCAGGGTCAGTGACAGTGGTGCTTATCTGTCCACCTTCCTCAGATGGAGGAAGGGAAGCCTCAGGCCCCTGGCCTGCAAGCTTTGTGGGAAGCAGGGACCCTGGGGACTCTGCGTGCTTTTCCCATGACTGCTCCCCGCTTGGCAGGTGGCTGGGACTACACTGAGTCGGTCCCGTGTGGACCAGCCTGGAGATTCTGATTTTTAAAGTGTTACTTATTTATTAACATTGCCCTCGGTGTTTTGTTTTGGACTCCAAAAGCGTTGCTCCGTGTGTGTGTGTGTGTGTGTGTGTGTGTGTGTGTGTGTGTGTGTGCGCGCGCGCGCACCCAGCAGCTGTAAGATGGTTGCAGGTGAGAACAAATTAGGAAGGGCCACCAAAGGTGCTGACTGGCTCTGGGCAAGCTGCCACGCCAAGGATGGAGACGGCTGGGCAGGTCTCTTTGGGGCCCACGGTAGGATGATTTTTAATAATCAGACCTTTGCTACCCTACAAGGGGTGGGTTCCTTGGAAGGAGGTGACGAAACAGTGTTTCCCTGGAGGGATCAAAGCAGGAGCTGGGTGCCAAGCAGGAGAAAGGGTGGTGGCATCTTATTGGGCAAGAAGGGCTGGCGTGCAACTCACTGTGGGATTTTTAAAGTACCAGTCTGTTGGATTGGATACGGTTCAGTTGGTAGAGTGCTTGCCTGGCATGCGGGAGTCCCTGGGTCCCCAGCACTGCAGAGGTTGGGGGACGGGGAGAAAGAACCCGTCTGTACCTCAGCTTCTGTTAGTAGAGTGCTTTCGTAGTCGCGTGCCTGAGACCCCGGGTTTAATCCCAAGCACTTCTAAGAGAGAGAAGTGCTTGGGTTGTGGGGGAGGGATGGATGATGGAAGAATAATCCATGTCTTACATTGTGTCTGTGTCAGACATCAATAATCTGTTACTACACTGGCTCTTCCCTGACATTTGTGGGACTTTGGCCAAGACTATACAGACCCCCCCCCCACACACACACATACACACACCCCTCCAACCTAGAGTACCTGTCTTTTTTCTGCCAACTTGCAAGGATTTCTCATGCCTGTTCAGACAGTGCAGGCTTCACAGCCAAGTTCCGTCTCCACTGCTGGACAGAATGCTTGCTCCTGAGAGCTGCCTCTTTGTGGACAGCCACATGGGCCTGGGAGTGCACACCTCAGAGGCCTGACCTAGGGAGATGGTGTTAGAGGCCCCAGCTCAGGGTTATTAAACAAGGCAGAGAGACATGATGAACACATGATACATGTCCCCAGCCTGTGCTCACATCAGACATTACCAATCCATCGCTGCACTTTTACTCTGAATTGCTCTGGGCAGTGGCCAGTGGGTCTGTCTAAATGTTATACAACATGAGAAACCTTTGCTCAATAAACATCTGGGTTCCAGGGCCCAAGCAAGGAAGAGGGGCCCAGAAACCAGTCCAAGGGACTTCCAGGGCCACCACATATCCTTGGGGCCCAGAGAGTCCAGGCTGGGCATGAGGCCTCACCAAGGAGTCCTGAGGTCTAGCATTCCTGGGGTCCCTGAGCCCATCTGTACACATGGACAGGGAATGGGGCCAGGGGTGTGACTCAGATGGTAGCATGCTTGCCTGGCATGCTGGCAAGTTTCTGTCAACTTGACATAAACCTAGACATATGTAGGTAAAAGGAATCTGGGTTGAGGAATTATCTCCATCAGACTGGCCTGTGGGCATGTCTGTGGAGTCAATTTTTTGATTAATGATAGGAGAAGGCCCAGCCCCGCTGTGGACAGTTCCACCCCTGAGCAGGTGGTTCTGGGTGGTGTAAGAAAGCTGAATAAGCCAGAAAAACACTTTCCTCCATGGTTCCTGCCTCTGCTTTTATTTGAGTTCCTGCCCTGACTTCCCCAGATGATTGACTGCGATCAGGGCATGTAAGCCAAATAAACCCTTTCATCCCCAAGTGGCTTTGGGTCAGTGTTTTATAGGAACAACAACAACAACAAAAAAAAAAAAAAAAAAAAAAAAAAAGCAAACTAATACATCTAGCAGTCAGGAGACCCTGGGTTCCATCTCCGGCATCACATAATCGAGATGCGGTAGTACATGCCAGTGATCCCAACACTTTGGGACGTGGAATCAGAAGGATCCAAAATTTAAAGTCGTCCAAAGCTATAGGGTTCAAGGCCAGCCTGGGATACAAGAGACCCTACCCCAGAAAGAGATGAAGATGGGGATGGAGGGTGGGGAGATGTGGGGTGGGGGAGCACACTTACTTATCTTGACTCCCTTGCAAACAGCATGACTGAAAAGTGGGCCTATGATAAAGGCCTAACAGGGGTGTCACTGAGCTTCCTACTGTGTGGCTATGACCATAGCTTCCCTTCCTGGGGCCTTAGCTACTGCGCACTAGGCGACTGAGCTGAAGACCCGCCAGGCAGTGGCGCAGCCAAGAGATTTGGGAAGCACCTGGGAACGGCTCCCAGCCCGGAGGCTGCGGGTGCGTGAAGGGATCCTTGAACACGGGGTGTGAGAGGGCTGAGTTCTCCAGAGTGGACAGCCAGGGCCCATAGCAGAGCTGAGGAGGGCTCTTGAACTCCAGGCAAAACCATGAAAACAAGGATGAGAGCTTTTTGCCAAGAATAAGAACCAGGTGTTCCCAGAGTGTCCAGAGCAGCCTCAGCTCTGGTGTTGCAGGTTCAAAACAAGTACTTCAGCCCTCTCCGGGCCTCAGTTGCTTTCTGATCTGTGTGCTGATGAGAAGCATAGGCCACTAGTGCCTGTTAAATGCAACATCCTGCTTAGCACTTTCTATGGATTATCTGAGTCTTCATGGTAAGATCAGGGCTGTTATTATGCACACGTGTAGGGGGCTCATAAGACAACCTCAGCCGTCAGTCCTAGGCTTCCGCCTTGAGAGAGAGACCCTTGCTACCTACTACTTTATGTATCAGAATAGCTAGCCCATGAGCTTCTAGGCATCTCCTGTCTCGCCCATCTCGACATAGAAGTGCCAGGATCACAGATGTTCACTGCTGTGCCTAGCTTTTCGGTGGGTCCTGAGTATCCAAACCCAGGTCACTGAACCATCCCTCAAGCCCACCCATGATTTCTTTAAGCACCTTACCTAATTGTGACAAGAGTATCTACCTCCTAAAAGTTCTGTGTAGATTAAATATTTAAGAATCTAAGATGAAACCGGACTTGGTGGTGCATGCCGCTAGTCCCAGGACACAGGAAATGGAATCAGAAGGATCGAGAGTTCAACAACATGCTCCGGTAGTACATACTGAGTTTGAAGCCAGACTATGGGACAGGCTTCCCTGCCATTGATGAAAATGTTTCTCTGTCCCTTTCTCTTCCATTGACGTGGAACAGGGAGGCAGATGGGGAGCTGATTGTTGAGCAAGCAGACTGGGTGAGAGAAACAGGAACTGGAACATTCCTATGTATGTCCACAGAGCTGTCTTCAGTCTTCATTGTAACACTATCTCGCCATCTCTTTCGATCAGTACTCTCCAAGATGATCAGAATGTTCTAGTAGCAGAATAGGTGAACTTCGGTGATGCAGAGAGACAGTTTGTTTAGAGTAGGTGAGATTTTTAAATTTACATTATTTTTTTTCATTTCATATTCTTCCCCTCCCCCTTAAAAGCTTTTATTACATTTTATTCACTGTGTGTGTGTGTGTGTGTGTGTGTGTGTGTGTGTGTGTGTGTGAGAGAGAGAGAGAGAGAGAGAGAGAGAGAGAGAGAGAGAGAGAGAGAGAGAGAGAGAGTGAGTTTGAGGACACGTGCCAGGACACAGTTGTGGGAGTCAGAGAACTCGCAAGGAGTCTGTTTCTCCTTCTACCATGTAGGTCCTTGGGAATCTAACTCAGGTCGCTAGGCTTGGCAGCAAATGCCCTCACCCACAGAGCTATCTTGCCAGCCCCAGAATTTACTTTTATGTACGGGAGAAACTTTTATAAACAATACACAAAACCACGATGTGGAGAGACTATTGCTTGGAACAGGATTACATCTAGGAATAAAATGGATAAATGTAAGCAATATTAGGACTAGAACAGGCGATCAGCAGTTGTAACAAAATTCACGGTGGGGAGGTAGGCATGGCTCATATTTAGGAATGAAGGGGCTCATCAGGAACTAAGAACAGGACTCTGGTGATAAAGATTCTAATTCTAGAACCTTCTCTCTAGCATATTACATATCTTTAGGTTAGTTCTGGGTTCTTTTGTTGACATGTGACATAGAAATCTATTGCTGTAGCCATGATGCTTATTCCCAGAGAATCATTATACACAATGGGCAGAAGTGGGACCCACCTGACATTGTGCATCAAGGAATAAATATACCAACAGTGTGGTCTCGGGGCAGGACAGGGAATGTAACTCAGTGATGGAATGTACCAGGCTTTTTCTTTTGGGCCACCAGCCATCTCCCAAATCATGACACAGAATTATTAGTTTTGAATGCTCGGCCAAGATTAGGCTCATTTCTGGCTAATTTTTAACTTAAATTAACCTGTTTCTCTTTAGCTACCTTTTGCCTCAGGGCTTTTTACTTTTCTTTCCTTCTGTGTATCTTCCTTTCACTGCGTCTCCTGTCTGGGGCCGCCTGGCTTCTTGCCCTAGGCGAGTTCCTCGCTTCCTCCCTCATCCTCTTCTTTTCCTGAGCCGTGATTCCCCCTCCTATTTATTCTCTCTGCCCGCCAGCCCCACCTCCTCTCCTGCCTAACTATTGGACGGTCAGCTTTTTATCAGACCAATCAGGTGCCTTAGGCAGGCAAGGTGAAACAAACGCAACACATTGTTACAATATTAAATACACGTCCTTACATGTTGAAAAAAATGCAGCATAAACAAATATAACACACCTTTATACAGTTAAAGTAATATTCTGCCACATAAACAAATGTGACATATCTCTGCTTGGTGAAATTAACATTCCACAACAGTAGAGCACTTTTCTAGCAATACACACACACACACACACACACACACACACACACACACACACACACCAAATACATGATCTATCCATGCAGTGGCATATTATTTAGCCTTCAGAAAGGTAGGAAATCCTGACATGCTACATGGATGAACCTCGAAAAGTATTGTTACGTGGAGTAAGCCATCCCGAAGAGGTGCTCTAAATGAGGCATCCAGAGCCACCAAACCCTCAGAAACAAAACAAGGAACAAGGGCTGGAGTGCCTTGGAGGAGGGAAGGAGAGTTCCTGATTAATGGCAGCAGAGGTTTGGTTTTTGCACGAGGAGCCACTCTGGGAGAGGATGAGGAAGATTCCAGAGCGGCTGGAACATTATTGATGCTTCTGAGCCGTGCTCTTAAACACGGTGAGGTTTTATGTAACAAATAAGCATAAAAGTTAACACTTGGGGTTTTTTGTTTTTTGTTTTTTGTTTTTGTTTTTTGTTTTTGTTTTCTAGACAGGGTTTCTCTGTGTTGCAGCCCTGGCTGTCCTGGAACTCACTCTGTAGACCAGGCTGATCTCAAACTCAGAGATCCACCTGCCTCTGCCTCCCAGGCGCTGGGATTAAAGGCATGCGCAACCAGCACTGGGCCACGCTTGGTATTTTAATGCCTCACGTATGGGAATGAATGTGGGATAATCAAGGACATAAAGAGGCTGTGTCCAGCACTTTGTCTCCATGGAGTGCTGATGGCCGACGATAGACAGCATCCCGTGAAGTTCAGGGGTCAGCATCCTGTGATCTTCAGGGGCCAGCACAAAATTTTCCCAAGGACGGCTTATGCTTGGCCCAATGCTTGTCTTCCCCATTAGCCAGTTCTGTGCTCTGGTTGGACAGAGCTGGGCTTTCTGCAAACCTTGGAAGAGGAGGAGTGGACATCCCAGGTAGTCGCCCCCTACCCTGCAAATGGCTGAACCCATTCAACTCCAAGTGATTAAATTACAAGGGGCTCCTACCTCAAGATGAACCCATTGATGGATTCCAGTTGTTGGGAGGTGATGGGAACTTTTGGAGTTGGGGTGGGAACTTGAGGACTAGCTGGAGGGAAGTGCCCAATGGGGGAGTATGTCCCCAGAGACTACATCTGGTCCTAGGCTCCTCTCTCTCCTCCCTGCTTCTTGGCTGCAATGAGCAGCTGCCTCTACCCCATACTCCTCTTCACCATGACACTTTGTCATCATGACGTTCTGCCTCTCAGTACTATAGCAGGGTAGCCACTGGCCAGGGACTGAACCGTGAACCAAAATGAATGAGAATCCACAGTGACAGGTAATCACCCCATAGCAATACACCTTGAGAAATTAAAGAAGGGCCCACCATAGGGCCAGGGTTTTCATGCCAGCTGTGGTTTATTTTTGAAGCAGGTGTCGTCTAGGATTCTTTTCCTATGTGGATATTTTGGAGGGCACTGCTAGCGAAGGTGGGTGATGGTATTATGTCCCCTGTGCTATGAACAGAGACCTTCAGTGGGGCTCGGACCTTGATGAAACTGTGTAGTCTGGGCTGGAGAGCTTGACTGCTCCATCCATAAAACCAGGTGGCAGGAGACTGTGACACAGGTCACGACTTGTTTGACTCTCACAGATGTTATGCCAAGCAAAACAAACCTGCCACAAAGAGACAAAGAGGGTTCTTCTGGTAGATACCTAGGAACTGTTCCACTCTCAGACACAGAAAATCGGAGGGTGGTTTCCAGCAGTCAAGAAGAGGTAAATGGGGGCTTACTGTTTTGTGAGTGCTATGGTTTGAATGTTTGTCTCGCCCCGCAAAAAAAAAAAAAAAAAAAAAAAAAACCTAATATGTTGGAAAGTGGTAGTATTAGGTACTGTCTCCAGGGTGGCTGGTAGTATTAAGAAACTGGAACTTGGCCAGGTATGGTGGCTCACATTTTGTAATCCCGGCACTTGAGAGGCTGAAGCAAGAGGATTTTAAGTTCAAGGCTGTTCTGTCTGGGCTAAATGGTGAGTCCCTGGCTCAATTTGAAAACGTAGACCTTCGGAAAGGATTGGCTCATAAGGGTTCTGACTCCATGAATAGGCACCCTTACAAAAGCGCTCACCTTTTAAAGACTTATAAAAGACTGTCTTCCCATTTTGCTGTGCCTGGCATACAGAAGATACCATCTATGAGTGATAGGTTCTCATCAGACCCCAAACCTACCCGAGCCTTGACCTTGGGCTTTTTGACCTCCAGAGCTTCAGTTGTCTGTGAATTACACAATCCAGGGTATTTTTGTGGTGGTAGTAGTTCAACCAGACAAAACAAAGACCTTAGGTACAGAGTCTCACTCCTGCAAGACAGAATAGCTTCAACGACAGATGGAGTGATAGTCCCACAATAGAGGGACCACTACCCTTCCGTCTCAGTCAGTGTGCTGTTGCTGTGAGGAAACATCATGACCCCAGCAACTCTTATACAAGAAAGCATTTAGTTGGGCCTGGCTTACTGGTTTAGCCCATCGTCACAGCGGGAAGCATGGCGGCACACAGGCAGACATGGTGCTGGAGAGGTAGCTGAGAGTTCTACGTCTGGATCCACAGGCCACAGGGTGAGAGACAGACACTGACTGGGCCTAGCATAGGCTTTTGAAACCTCAGAGCCCACCCCCAGTGACACACTTCCTCCAACAAGGCCACACCTCCTAATCCGTTCGAATAGTGCCTCTCCCTAAGCATCTACCTATGTGAGCCTGTGGGGGCCATTCTTATTCAAAGCACCACACCTTCTGGGTGGCTAAGATGGTAACTTGCCTGGTATGTTTGGCCTTATTTTCCAAAGATGGAGGAGGTCAATGTGGAAGCAACTAGTGACCGGGTGACAATAAAGCCAGAGAGGCAGTGACGGGCACAGCTGTCACTTATGTTGCCCCTGGGGGGAAAAATATAAACCAGCAGGATGGCTAAGGGCCTTAAGAATGGGTGCTTTAAGCCGGGCGTTGGTGGCGCACGCCTTTAATCCCAGCACTCGGGAGGCAGAGCCAGGCGGATCTCTGTGAGTTCGAGGCCAGCCTGGGCTACCAAGTGAGCTCCAGGAAAGGCGCAAAGCTACACAGAGAAACCCTGCCTCGGAAAACCAAAAAAAAAAAAAAAAAAAAAAAAAAAAAAAAAAGAATGGGTGCTTTAATAGTGAAAGCAGCAGCCAGGCATGGTGACCGTGATAGTAGATGTGAGTTGTCAGTTTGACAGGATCTAGAAACAGCGGTTCTCAACCTTCCTACTGCTGCGACCCCTTAGTACCATTCCCCACATTGTGGTGACCCCTCCCCCCAACCATAAAGTTACTTTCGATGCTACTTCATCAATGTAATTTTGCTACTGTTATGAAAATGTAAATGTCTGATACATGGCCTCCTAGAGGGGTCGTGACCCAGAGGTTGAGGACCTCTGATCTAGACTCCCCCCCCTCCCCGCCCCCCTACGAGACAGGCCTCTGAGCATGCCGGCGGGAGAGTAGCTTGATTACATTAACTGATGGGAAGACCCTTGCTGACTGTGAATGGTACCCCGGGCTTCCTCCATGGGAGGGCGTTCCACTCTTCTAGAGTAAAGCATCTAAACACAGACACTCCTGTGGGAGGGTAGAACTGTCCTCATCCGGGGAAGGCAGCACTTTATTTAGTAGAGTGTGGCTGGAGACCAGGGGCTGGTGTTGACATAGTGAGACAGGAGCCCCACCCTTCATAAGCTTAGAAGCTGCCTTTGAGCTAGGCAGACATCTCAATGCTCTGGGCTGTGCTTCTCAGCTCTCGGCCTTTGTCTTGGTCGTTTTCTCCTCCGAGTCCTCGTCGGAATGCACGCGGAGGACTTGGGCTTTGCCCACGAACTCTGGAGGACGGGAGAGGCAGTGGCAAGAGACCGGAGAGCAGATAGGGAGGTAGGCCAGCTTTGCCTTCGGTTCAGTGGGGGAACTGGGACAAGCTGACTCACTTCTGTGAGCCATACCGATCCCCGATCCTTTCTTATCTGGATACCAAACCCAAGTCAAGCACCTCCTGCGTGCTAGACACTCTGCTGGGCCCTTGGGAGGGCCACACAGCCTGACAAGGGAGAATCCTGGCCACTGTTGACAATTTTCTCTCCCCTCCAGCTGCGCACCCCCCCCCCCCCCCCCCGTCTAAGATACCATGCCCACTGCAGGGGCCTCCTCTCTGGGCTCCTTTGTCCCTTTTTGCCAATACCACCTCCATCCATGCCATGTATAGTGACCACGGGGACATACCACATCCTGCTCATAACCTCCAGAGTGTCCTACACTCTTCAAAAGGCTGGTCCTGTCTTGTCTTACCTCATACTGCTACCCCCCACCCAGAGGGCCCGAATACCCTGGCCAGTGTGTTCTTCCATCAGTATACCAGGCGAGGGGAGCTCTACTTGAAGACTCTCCCTGGGCATTCCCAGGTGGAAGCTTCTGTGGCTCAGGATAGGGAGCGCCCCCCCCTTCCCACCCCCACCCCCCAAAATTAACTTGCTGTCCTCCTGTGGGTTCTGTCCTTTATATACACTTCCTCTCTAAGATGTAAGCCCCGATGACATAGGACCTTGTCCCAATTCCTCCCGCGTGACTCCCCAGAGCCCGACACATAGTAAGTACACAATAAATGTTTGCTGCATGAAGAAGCGACCCAGCTTCCTTGGGCAGGAATCCAGCCAGAGCTGGCCTCCGTGTGCCTGCAGAATCAATAATTCCCTTTGAGGGCTCTTACCTGGTTTTTCTGCCTTGGATAAAGGTGGTGTCTTTGTCTTCTTCAGGGACGGACTATAAACAAATACAAAAGACAGGCTTGGGAGGCCAAGTCGAAAGGTGGTAGGTTGGTTAGGCGTTGGGAGGTTGGCATAGGTGTGGTCAACCACCAGCTCCCAGAAGAGGCGAGACACCCCCTCCTGAAGAGCTGGTGCAGGACTGTCCTCAGATGGACCCAGACAGTCTCCCTGCACCTCCAAAGCAGGAACCAGACAGCTCTGATTCTTTGTCTGCTGTAGCCAAGGGGAACCAAGATCCTCTTGTCTGGGATAGCCAGGGCTGAGGCCTTTCTCACAGCTCCTTGCCTGTCAAGCTGGTTCTGGACAAGGGACTAGGGATCTTCTACCTTGTGTGATCTGTAAGCTACTATTGCCCTTCACACACACACACACACACACACACACACACACACACACACACACACACACCGTTATTTCCCCTCCAGCTCCAGCAGGGAGCTTTAGAGAGGGGTGAAGAGGCTGGCGTGGGGTCTCTCGTCTGAGCCCAGTAATGCTAGCCTCTCTGTTGAGCTCATCTTCACTGGCACGTTTATTATGTTGCAGCACTAGGAAATGAACCCAAGGCCTGGACAACTGTCTACCAATGAACCCCAAGCCCTTGGTCTTCCTTTCTTCTCTCAAAAAGTAAAAGAAAACCAACTCTAGGGCTGGAGCAAGAACCTATGATGCCCTAGGGCTGAAGTTGGAGCTCAGTTGGTAGAAGGGTTGCCTACCATGGGTGAAGCTCTGGGTTCCAGCCTCAGCACTGGTTAAACAGGATATGGTGGTATACTCCTGTAAGCCCAGCACTCAGGAGGCAGAGGCAAGAGGGTTGAGGTCAAGGTCATCTTCAGATACAAAGCAGGCTTGAGGCCAGCCTGATCCACAAAGCAACCACCCACCAAAATATGCCTCCTCCAAACCTAAGGCATTTCCTCAACCATGCCCCAGTACCCCAAAATTTAGTTCCTACAGTCTGCTCATTCCCGGCCACCAGGCCTGGGCGCCTCCCACCTCCTGAGAAGACCTTTTCCCAGCCTTTCAACTTTTCGGTTTCCAGTCCTCAGTGTACGGCTGGGGAGATGGCTAAGCACTTGAGGCATTGGCTGTGCAAGCGTGTGAGATCCTGCACCCACATGCATGTTCTCCACCCTACTCCTGGAAGCAGGATCTCTCAACTGCCTCCAAAGCACACCGATACACCTAGTCTAGCGTTCTTCAAGGATCCCGCCTTCCTTTCCCAATGCTGTAGTGCTGGAATTACAGGGGGTCACTCAGCCAGGGAAGGCAGATGCTGACCGCCAGGGCGTGGTTCTGGGAACAGAAGGGCCCTGAGCCCACCTGTAGGTTGTCTGTTGTGTCTCTTGAGGTTCTTGAAGCTCTTGGAGTTGACTCAAGAGATTTTCTTCTGGGAGGGAAGGGAGGGGCTGGGGGATTAACTGAGCCACAGCTGTCTGCAGAAGTCCCAGTGCCAGGTCTTTCTCTGAAAGCAGCAGAGGGCACGTATGTCCTCAGCCCTGCCCCTTTCCTGCCTCATGCAGCTAGTCCCAACCCTGACGAAGGACAGCTTCCTCTAATCATCCTACACTTCCTCATAGGTTCCCCAGTGCCAAGGAAGGTCCCCCCCCACAGTGCTTGTAGCTCTGTGTGCAGAGCCCTCCGCCCTAGTCACTCTCTCCTACCAGAAAAGCCCGTATACACTTTGGTTGTGGCCCCTTCCACCTGCTCCCACCTCCCTTCCTGGCTACTCCAGGGCCACATTTGGAAATCTCCTGGGATTTACCCTCCTCCCCCACCCCTCCAATGCCTCCTTCCTCCAGTGAGCTTAGTCCCTGGGGATTCAGCCTCTCCCCCTCCCCTCACTGTTCCAAAGTGGATGTGTAACTTTGGGCTCTGTACCAAGCCTGTGTGTTCTTGAATTTACATCATCGTGCATGTTTCCTACAGCAGCTAGGAGGGGCTGGGCCTGCTAGGGACAGTCTTTGGCTGTTTTCCTCACCCAGACACCTATGCCTGAGGTCAGTACTCAAGAGGGGTCCCCTCCGAGGAACAGAGCCACAGGAATGCTGCCGAGAAGTAGGGGGTGAGGGAGGGGTGGTGCTGGGAAGTCTTTGGGGTGCTTTGGGACTCCCAAGAGTGACATCTGTCCTGCGGGATCAGGAACAAGGGCAAGATCTTGGCAGCACCCCGCACGCCCATATAGAGAGGGCCACATTATGGTGTGTCCTCACCCTTTGGTGGAGCGTAGAGCAGCCAGAACTGGATAGCGTGTAGGGAATCTGTTTGTAGAATCTGACAAAGAAGTTCCAAGATCTGTGGGAAAGAGGACAGGCCATGGTCAGTGGGGGTCCCTGTCATACTCTAGCACACAGAAGTTCCAGCAAATGTGGGTTCAGGGAACAGCAGCCTCCTCCCCTTGACGTGTGGTCCCTGGGTCACATGCTTGGCTAAACTGGCTCCCCCTAAAGGTTCATCCATGGGACCTAATACTTGGAGAAGAGGGGGGACTTTTTTCTCACAATTGTCCTTAGGATTCCTGCTGGGCAGGTAAAGAATGTGAGGCCTTGAGAAAGGAAGGCATCCAGCGGGGGATTAGGACAGAATCAAGCCTCCGATATCAGAGATATCAGACCGGTTAGACCTCTCAGCCCCATAGTCTCCACTGGGCTGGTTGGAACCTAGGGCCCCTCACTGGGACCGCAAAATCAGAGCTGGCCAGTCATCTCCTCAGAGACGCACCGAATCCTGCATGCTGGTATCTTTTGGGTGGTGATTTGGGGTACCCCATGGGCCTCCCCACCCAGGAGCTCCAAGAATCTGGAGATGTTAGCCAGGAGGTAGGGGATTCGCTGTAGGCCGCCTGCTGGCCAGAGTGGGCGGTTCCTGCCAAGTGCCTAGTGAGGGGCTCCGTCCAGTGAAGTAGCCTGGACTCTTGGCTCCTAGCTGCCTCCTCAGCCAGTGGCTTCCCCTGTCTCCTCCAGTCAAGCAGCCGCAGTATAGGGTCCATCTGTGTCCTGGATGTGCTCTGGGGACTTCCTAGGCCAGGTTGCAGGTGGTGGCTGTAGCTATGGAAGGCTGGACCTGTCGTGGGGGGTGGAGCTCTGGGAGTCCTAGGAAAGTAGGGTTCCCTTAGCCCTTTCCAATCAGCCTTCCCAAGGACCTGGAGGGGCCTATCAGACCCTGGCAGGCCCACCTTATCCTCGGTGGAATAGGAACTGGATTGGGCTTCTCCCTCAGGCCGGTACCTGCTAGATGCCCACCCTAGCCTCCCTGCTTACAGCACCCACCCTGAAACTGGCCTTTGGGCCCTTCCTTCCCCATTCTTCCAATGCTCCTTACCTGCCCTGGGACCCCTCCCCACGGGACCTGAGAACCTAACTCCAGATGCGGTGAGGCTGCCCTATGGTGGAGAAAGTACCAATTCTAGCCCGGCTAGGCTAGTCATCCGTTGTGGGACCCAGCCACAGAACATCACCCTCCCCCAAAAAAAAGCCTAAACCTCTTCATCTGCTGAATGGGGATCCTGAGATCTGTCTGGTCTACCCATGTTGCTGGACTCCACCGTTCAGCAAGAGGTGGCGACACTTTGGCTCTGAGGGGCGGGCACTCATGCATTTTTTTTCCCCACAGGGATCGCCAATGGCCCTCATCCCCTGTCACACAGTGGGGGGCTCATTTCAAGCCTTGAGGAGGAAAGGAGCATAGGAAGCCGAGTCCAGGCTAGCCTTGCAGGCTGTGGCTTGAGAATGCTCTGGGCAGGCCCGCCCCTCCCAGCTTCTCGGTCCCTGCGCAGCTTTCTCAGAACAGCGGATGTTGACGCTGGAAAGGCGCTTCGGTGGTAATGCAGTGGTCACATGCACATGCTCCCAAATTGCCCAATGACCCCTGAGAGAAGACTTACGCAGAGAGGGTCAGGATGATAACCGGTTGTCTAGAGGCAGAGAAGCTCAGAGCCCAGGACACTGACTCCTGGGGCATGGTCTTTGTGGTCTTACAGTCTTAGGGGGCAGTGTCTCTGGAGAAGCCGCCCTAAGGCAGGCCAGAAGGCTGGCTTGGAAGGCCTGGGAACCTAGAGGCTGAGACCACTGCAGCCCCTGCCTCCAGAGTGGGGCTTACCAGCAGGTCCTGGTCCTGCAGAATGGAGGCTTGGACTCCTCCATCTCTGCCAGAAGAGTGGCCCCGCTGCCCCTGGTGGCCACGGCGGCCGAGGGCTTGGCTGGAAGCTGGAATAAGCCTACCGGTCTCAGCTGAGTACTTTGCCCCCTGCTCCCTCAGAGGAGGCTCTTCCTTCTGCTGGAAGGAAGGTGATAAGACAGTCTAGGGGCTGGTGAGAGTGGGAGAAGCCAGGGGGAAGAGGTGAAGTAGAGGCCAGGCCACACCAGATACTGCCTCCCCCAAACCCCAGCAGGGACCTAGGATGCTATCAAGCCAGCTCCACCCTGTCTCAGGTCCTCCTTCATTGGCCCTGGCTCCTCCTGCATCCTAACTCAGCATCCCAGGGTTGAACACAGATGCCCCTGGTGGTCTTTGTTGTCCTCCAGAGGCAGATCCTCTTCCAAACACCAGAGGTATGGAAGTAGTGTCCTGTGCCAAGGCCCCTGTGTCGACCCTGATTCCTACCTCCACTGCTCCTATGTCTGAGGTCTATTCTTTTTTTTTTTTTTAAAGATTTATTAATTTATTATGTATACAGTATTCTTCCTGCATGTGCCCCTGCATGCCAGAAGAGGGCATCAGATCTCATTATAAGTGGTTGTGTGCCACCATGTGGTTGCTGGGAATTGAACTCAGGACCTCTGGAAGAGCAGTCGGTGCTCTTAACCACTGAGCAGTCTCTCCAGCCCTGAGGTCTGTTCTTCACAGCTTAACATCCTTTCTTCTCCATGCCCTGCCTCTGTGCTTGTGTGTGCATGTGTTTTTGCATTTTCATGTGTATACAGGTACACATGTGTGCTCAAGTGTGAATGTGTGTGCAGAGAGGGCAGAGGTCAAGAGTCATTCCTCATCCTCCCCCCCCCCCAAAAACAAGGTCCCTCACTAACCTGGAAATCGCTTGTCTCTGCTTCCCTAGAGTAAAGATTACAAGCATGCATCACTATGCTAGACTTTTTTTTTTTTTTTTTTTTTTTTTAAGATTTATTTAGGAGTATTTGCCTGCATGTATGGATGTGTGTAGTGTCCTTTGTTGATGCCCTGGAACTGGAATTACAAATGGTTGTGAGCCACCGTGTGCATTCTGGAAACTGAATCAGAATCCTCGGTAAGAGCAGACAGCACTCTTAAGTGGCTGGAGAGCCATCTCTCCAGCACACCCCCACCTTCAGGCTTTTTAAACATGAGTTTTGAGGAGTGAACTCAGGTCTTCAGACTTGTAAGGCAAGTGCTCTCTACATAGACCTGGCTGTGTTATAACTCACTATGTAGACCAGGCTGGTTTCAAACTCACAAACTCACAGATTTGAGTACCTCTATCTCCTGAGAGATTAAGTGTAATAAGTGTGTGCTCCGTCATGCTTATAAGGTAAGTACCTCTCTCTCTCTCTCTCTCTCCTTCCTTCCTTCGATCCTTCTTCTTCCTCCTTCTTCTTTTCCTTCTTCTTTTTCTTCCTCTTCCTCTTCCTCCTCCTCCTCTTCTTCCTCCTTCCTCCTCCTCCTCTTCTTCCTTCTCTCTGTCTCTCTCCCTCTTTCCATTTCTTTTTTTGTCAAGTGATTTCTGAATGAGCTGCTTTCCCAGCCCTTGACACCCTTTCTCTGCCTCGGGAGATCTCTGGGGACAGGGAAGGCTTAGAGCCTCCTGTCCATGTAATTCCAGCTAAAGCATGTACCTCCACTGTTTTTTTTTTTTTTTCCGGGGGGTGGGTGGTGGTTTTGTTTTTACTTTGCTTTTATTTAGTTTGAGACAAAACCTCAGTAAGCAGCACTGACAGGCCTGGAACTTGCTGTGTGAAGCAGGCTCGCCATAAACTTGCAGTCATCCTCCTGCCTCTGTCTCCCTAATGCTTAGATTAGAGATGTCATCACCATAGCCATTTTCCTCCACATTTTCAAGAAAACAAGCCCTGGACAGTTAGCTGAGATATCCTGAGCACCCTAATGAGCAAACAGGGACTGGAAGCCATATCCTGACCTCTACACCTGGATTACCCCAAACATACTCCATTACAAAGGTCTGTCCCCAGACCACCTGCCTTTGCCACTTTGTCCCTGAAGGGCACCTGGGAGCTCATCCCCATTCTGTCTGAAAACCTCCAACGATTCTCCACTCCCGATGAGGTTGGATGCTAACCTGTGTGGGGAAGTCAGGAAGAAATTCTTCCTCCCCCCATTCAAAGTCTGCCTCCTCCTCGCCTCTCCATCACTACCCACTTCTACCCAGTGCTCCAGGCTCTGTTCTTTAGACATGTCCTAAAGTGGGCCAGAGGGCCTCTGCTCAGACGTCTTCCCCATAAGCAGCTATGGATGACCCTAGAGGGTGCTTTGGGAGGGACCCGTCTTGCATTTCTCTGCTAGGTGTGGTTTTGTGTTTCTCTGACCTTCACTGTCACCGCTGTCCCTGAGGAGGCCCCCTCCCATGCCCACAGCAGAGCTTTGGAGGGACTCACGAAGGCTTTCTTTCCAGGCTCGATCCTTTGCTCGGCACCAGGCTCATTGGTCCTTGGCTCGATCTCCTTAGTAAATGCTCGGGAAGCTAGGTCCTTTAGATTCTTCTGCCAGGTGTCTGAGAGGACAGGACAAGATCTTGGAGGCCCTATTGGCCCTCTCTGTGTCGCCAGGACTGGGATGGAGGGAAAGGTTCTAGGCGGAAGTGCCCCCTCCATTTGGCAAGCCTTTTTGCCCCGGGAGAAGCATTAGAAACCACATGGGAAAAGGATTGCTGATGTTGACAGCCTCCTTGAGTCCCCTCTGGGGGATGCTGGAGGACGTTAGGCTACTGGGTCTAAATGCAAGCGGTTTGATCTGGCTTCCCTTCCCTTTTAGATGCCCGGAGCCAACACTGAGATTCCGGAAAGATGCCATGCCTGTTATCAAGACGTTGAACCACTCTCTAGACAGGTATAGTGTTCCACAGCCAGCCCTCACACGTCTCTGCCCTGCACTGGCTGTTACCCTGTCTGACAGGGTTTCTACCACACCCCATTCTCCTGACTCTCCCAAACCCTAGCAGCAGAAAAGCAGGGCTTGACCTCCCAAGTCCCTCCTCCACTGCAGAGGGAGGTCCCGATAAACTACTGCCTGAGTGTACATGTCACTCTTATCTCTAGCTCCAAGTCACATGACTGTGTCCAAAATCAGCTGACTCCTGCTCTTTGTTACAATCCAAGCACGTGCACCTTTTGGGGGTTAGGGTCTGGGGGAATAACACATGAGATTGGTTCAGGAAATGAGGGGAAAGGGGGAACCCTGAATAAAGAGCATTGGACCTTTCCTTCTCAGGCCCCTGCCCAACCCACATGCATTGGGAGAGGTTATGAGCCCCCAGGTAGAAGGGTGTGGCCAAAGTACCCACCAGAAGAAAGCTGGGGGTTCCGATTGGACTGTGGGTCCCCAATGGGGTCAGAGATGGTGGGCATCGCCATCAGACAACCAGATAAGAGCGCAGACTGAGTCAAGGGTGCCAAAGAGAACTCGTCCCTGACCACGCAGACGGGCTTCCCGGTGAAATCTGCAGAGAAGATGAGATCTGTGGTTTGGGAGGCCTGGTAGACACCCAGGGGCTCCAGGGGGCTGGAAAGAGGTGGTGAGGAGCAGGGAGCCCCTCAGGTCCTCCTCTTCCTGTTACCACAAGCTCATATCATCAGAGCCAAAAACCTAGACCAGCAACCACTGCCACTCTACTCATGGGCACTGCCCATGGAGTCACCAGTGAGTTGGGCAGAGGTAAGACAGAGTCACGCCTTCGAGAGACCTCCTAAGGTCCTTCTGGCTTCCTGTGAGAGGTCAATGAATTGTAGGTGGATTAAAGAAGACAACTATGAGGACCAGGGAGACAGTTCAGTTGGTAAGTTCTTTCTTTGCCTTGAAAACAAGAGGATTTGAGTTCAATACCTAGACTCATGTTGTTGTTGTTTTTAAAGCTGGCTGAGTGAGTAAAATCTCAGGCCATGCACATGTGAGGATCTGAGTTTGAATCCCCAGGACCCACATAAAAGTCAGAGGAGCAGTGTGAGCGAGCATCTGTAATCTAGTGTATGGGGAGATGGGGGGTAGAGAGAGAGTATCCAGGAAGCTTGCTGGCCAGCTAGCCTGGCTTAGAGAGTGGAAAAACAAAGATACTCTGTATCAAACAAGGTGGAAGGCAAGGACTGGCCCCTGAGGCTTGTCCTCTGACCTTCACACAAGTACCTTGGCATAGGTACATGCACATTCATAGCATGAATGCGCATACACACATATACACACAAAGCCAAGACATGTGTGCGCACCTATGTGTGTGTGTGTCTGTTTGTCTGTGTCTGTGTGTCTACCCATGTATGTTCATGTGTGTGCAGGTGAGGCCAGATAACAACCTTGGCTGCTCCCCAGGCACCATTGACCTTGTTTTAGCTGAGATAGCCTTCATTGGCCAGCAGCTCACCATTGACCTTGTTTTTAACTGAGACAGAGCCTTCATTGGCCAGCAGCTCACCCATCGACCTTGTTTTTAGCTGAGACAGAGCCTTCATTGGCCAGCAGCTCACCCATTTCGCTAGGATGGCGGGTCCCCGAGCACTAGGGAGCCTCCCGTCTCCACTTCTCCAGTGCTCAGATTGCAAGCGTAGGTCACCACGCTTGGCTAGGCCTTTGCGGCTTTGGTCCCAGGATCCTCACTCTACTGGCTTCTCCGGGCTCTCTGGCTTCTCCTCATCTTCTCTAATGTGGCCTAATCTTCTCAACCTCTTAATCCAAAGCTCTGCCCTCGTGTCTTCACAGTGCGTTGTTTCTTCTCAAGTGGCTCTCACAGTGGTATCTCCCCAGCCTGTTCCTGGCTGTTTCCTCTACCCGTGGCCCCTCCTCACCTCTATCCCCTCCTCCGCTGACCCTTGATGGCTTCTTGGAACTCTGGTTCTCTAGTTGCTCAAGGCGACCATTAAGGAATGGCATCCATGCCTCTCTGCCCCATACTCCACCTTCAGCCAATGGTCAAGTCCTAGACTTGTACCTCTAGACTAGAGCTGTAGAATCTTCTTCCATCAAGGCCAGCAGGACCTTGCTCAAATACCTCTGACGGTCACTTCTGCGCTATCACCCTCCCCACGGCCCCACTTGATTCAGTGAAGTGATGACTATCATGAATTTCAGACAGAATCTCACTCAGCGGCTCAGGCTAGGCAGGACCTCTTAGGTAGACCAGGGTGGCCTTAAACTTGTGGCGATCCTTCTGCCTCTGCATTCCAAATGCCAGGGTTATAGGCGTACACACCGTGTCAAGCTGAAGCGCCTTGAGACAGTACCAGCGGCCTGCAGGGTCCACCTGACCCAGCTCCAGTGCCTCTCTGAAACATCTGTCTCTTCCCTTCCACTTCTCACCCTGATGCAGACACCCCAGGGGCTCTCCTGCTCTACCTCCAACAGAGCTGGGGCCCTTGTGTCCGTCTGCAGGACATCCTCGTGCTGGATTGATTTGTGCTCATGGCTCCCACCCTGACTTCCTTTAGGCTTTCTCAGTATCGTGCCATTGACGAGGACTCTGGCCACAGACCTTTGGAAAGTGGCCGTCTCCTCCCTGCCGCCTGACCGTGACATCTACTCTATGTCTCCTCCTTCCCAGCTAGCTGGGTGTCAGCTCCAGGACAGCAGGGACGGTAGTCTGTTCTGCCTGTCGTCATGTCCTCGGAGTCCAGACAAGGGTCCTCCTCTAGCTCACACCCTGTAAATGCTGCCGATGGGTGGGTGGGTGGGTGACCAAAGGGACGGAGCAGCATGAGTTGGAGGTCAGAGCAGAGTTCTGAGGTGGGACGTGCATCCCTCTCTCTGACTCAGAGGGAGGGAGATTCTGGAGGGAACCTCTGATGTCGTGTCCCGTCGTCCCCCCCCCCCCCCCCCCCACGCAGCCTCCACATTCCTCCAAGCCTCCAGCCCTTGGGATACCCGGCAGGCCCCATGCTCTCTAGGCTCTGCCTGGAAATGGGGTAAGAACGCATGACTCTATACCAGATCTCATAGAGACCCACTTCTGCAGGGCCCCAGAGCCAGATCCTGCCCACTTGGCCCTACCTTGGATGTGCGTCACACGCTGTGGTTGGGGGTGGTGTCGAGAGAAGAAGGAATGGTGGCTGAGACGTCCAAAGCGATAGGCACTGGGCGTTTGGGGCTTGGGGATCTTCAGCTCCTCTTGGATCAACTCAAAATCCACGATGCCTGGGACCATAGGTTCTTTCTGGAACCCAGCATCCCCGTGGCTCCTTGAAAAGTGCTCTGGCTTCTTCTCGGGCTCTGGCTTTGGACTGAAAGGGATGGTTAAAGAGAACTGAACGGTGTTTTCCTCTGGCTCACCAGGCCTCAGGACTCAAGTGCCTATCATGGAGCCCAAGTCCCAGAGGCCGAAATCTGCCTTCATGACACCCGCACCACCCTATGGCCCCCAAAGCTTGGTTGCCCCAGAATCCTTCCCCAGTGATGCCATCTGGTCCCAGTGAGCCTCTGTCTTCCTAAGATGCCTTGGTAGGGAGCTGGGGTTCATCTGTCACAGAGCAGATGGAACCTCCCAGGATCCCCGCTTTCTTCCTGAGACCACATCTAAAACTAGAAAGAGAAGCCTCAGACCCACCTAGTCACCACACTCCTAGGATGAACCAAAAGCCCCTTAGATTATATATATATACACGCTCTGGGAACAGAGGCTGGCCCTATTAGAGGCCTCTCCCCAAACCAAAATTTTGGCAACCCCAAGAGGCCAGCTTGGGGAGGCTGTCACCCTCCCCTGTGCCATTCTTATCTTAGACTCAGCCCCCAGGGGTCAGAACTAGAGCCAAGGCCAGGGCAGTCCCAGCGAGTCCTGTCACCCCGTGGTCCCTCCCAGAAGACGCGGAGCCGACGCCACAGACACAGAGAGAGAAGCGTCCCGCTCTTGTCTCGTTGGCCTAGGCTGGAGACCAGGTGTCTCAGGTTCCCAGCACCCCCCCTCCCCACCCCCAGGATCAGAGGATGCTTAGTCTCTGTCCCTGAAGGCAAGGAGGAGGTCAGCCTAGGTCCAAAGGTATCCCAGGAGGGCCTGCTGCACCACCTGCCTGGTGGCTTTCTGCACTTCCCTCTCCTGATGGCCCTGGCTGCAGGGAGGTCCCTTGGTCCAGCGGAGGTGGGCTGGGAATACGCTAAACAAGGCATGCCTCCCCTGATTCCTGGGAGGATGTCGCTGGGAGGGCCCCTGAGTATCCTGTTCCAGGCTCCTTTCAGCTCTAGGCCATCTGGGATTTAAGGAAATACAAGCAAACGTCTCTGAAAGGGCAGTTAGTAGACTCCTCGACCCCCAAATCAGGGAAGTCACTGGAAACTCTGAGCACCTGTGCTCCTGTCCTGCCTCCTCCTAGTATGCATTTCAGAGTCCTGTGCAAACTCAGGCCGTGGTGCATGGCATTCCAAGGTGGTGGTGGTGGGGGCTTTCCTGGAGCTTGGACCCCAGTTTACCAAGTTCCTCCAAGGCTACCTCTGTCTTCTATCCTGCCTCATCTCCCCTTTGGGCGCCCCTCCCCCACCCCTTCCTGGCCCGTGAGCATTCAGGGCCTCACCTCTCTAGCAGGTGCTCGGCCAACTGGGTTTTCACCTCCGTGTTCATCACAGGGTCTGCGATGAGAGAGATAAATTAGGCTAGAATCCTAATGCCAGGGTCCTCGATGGGTGGCACAGCTCTGGTGGCCTGGTGGCCTGGTGGCGGGTGCATAAACTGGAACAGACAGTCTGAGGGGGAGAAGGGGACAGCATGTGGTAAAACTGAACGTTGTCTCACCCGGTAGTTTCTCTCCCAGACGTAAGAAAAACTCCTGCAGCTGTGCCGCATGGTTTATCTGTGAGAGCAGTGCTATTCGGAGGGTCCAAAGCAGCGGGGGTGGGGTGGGGGTGGGTATGTGGGGGGGATGGGGGTGGGGGGGGAGGGAAACAATGGCATCACATATATCTGGAAACATGAGTAAGCCTGGGCTATATTCAGACCATGGAGCTTTTAGATTGCTGTGAGAAGCAATGAACCATAGTGTCAGAGCACGGATAAATCTTAAACATAGTGCTTAACATGGTTTAGAAAAACCATATAGGGCAATGGTTCTCAACCCGTGGGTCCCAACCCCTTTGGGGGGGTCAAAGGACCCTTTCACAGGGGTCGCATATCAGATATTTACATACGATTTATAATAGTAGCATAATTACAGTTATGAAGTAGCCACAAAATAATTTTATGGTGGGGGGGTCCCCACAGCGTGAGGGTCTGTATTAAAGGGTCACAGCATTAGGAAGGTTGGGAATCACTGATACAGGGTCTCACTATTGTAGCCCTAGTTGGCCTAGAACTCGATCTGTAGGCCAGGCCAGCCTTGGCCTCAAACTCACAGAGAGTGAGTCTGATCCATCTGCCTCTGACTTCAGAGTGCTGGAATGAAAGGCATCCGTCACCCGCCCCCCCCCCCCATGCCCAGCTTGGAAATACTTTTGAAAAGTCAAAGTTCACAGGGCCAGCGAGATGGCCCAGCAGGTTGAGGCAAGTGTCACCAAGTCTGAGTTTAATCCCTGCAACCCACGCGATGAAAGAAGAAAACCAACCAACGCCTACAGTGGAGGAGGCTGCTAATTGCCTCTACACGCGCGCACACACACACACACACACACACACACACACACACACACACACACACCTGTACATACCATTTCTTGGCAAACAGAATTATCACAAACATGAGGCCAGACAATAAAACAACTAAGGAAATTCCCCTAGTGGCCCTTTTGAGTAGGACGAGGAGGAGAGGGGTACACAGGAGATGTGTGGGTGGTACATTTACTACAGTTCAGTGCACTAGTAAGTAAGCCAATTAAAGGAAATGGGTGAGAGGTGACCGATGTCGAAACCAGGCATTGTGATTAAGCCGGACGGTGGTGGCGCACGCCTTTAATCCCAGCACTCGGGAGGCAGAGGCAGGTGGATCTCTGTGAGTTCGAGGCCAGCCTGGGCTACAGAGCGAGTTACAGGTGCTAAAGCTACACAGAGAAACCCTGTCTCAGAAAAAAAAAAAAAATGTGATTCAGTCTGTAAACCCGATGCAAGTGTAAGGGACAGAACGGAGTGCATTCTGAGGAAGACCCTCGGGATCACAGATCTGCAAGGTTCTCTGTGAGGCCTCAGTACCACCTCCATCTGGTTAGTATATGAAGGTTTTGCCTCATTTGAGGCTGCGCAGGCAAGGACTAGCTAGCATCTAGCATCTGACCTACGGGCTCCTGACCTTTTGTCTAAAAACAGTGAGCAGGGCTCCCTCTTCAGGAAGCTTCAGGCAGGTATCATCGATGGCAAGGGCTGGGTTCTCCTAGTGCTTAGATGCTTCATGCTTGAAGACAGGGCATCTGGAAGTCCCTCTTCCACCTGCCTACGGGAAAAGGTGCTCTTTAGAGTGGAAACTCTCCAATGATTTTTGACCATCACAACATCAAGAAATCCATTTTTTCCTCAGGTCTCAGTATGTGTTTACGTGTGTGTGCGCGCAATGGACATGAGAGTACTCTGAAGCAGTATCTACACATGTGATGTGCATGGATACTTGTGTCTTGTGGGTGTTTTTTGTTTGTTTTTGTTTTTGTTTTTGCTTTATGAGTGTTAGACATGACCCGTTAAAAGCTCCAATGAGTTTATGAATCATCACCCCACACTAGAGGGGTCAGTAGGGACCTAGCAGGAGAGACAGGTGAGGTCACCGTAGCCCATCGCTGCCCTCCCCTGCCTCTGACCATGGGCTCCTTGAGAGTCAGGTACAAGAGATCTGAAGAGAGCCACCAACCCAACCACAGGATGCCCTCTTATCCCCCCCCCCATTCCTTTGTCGTCACCTGGAGCCAGAGTCTACTTCATTTCCTGCCCTCCAGAGGACTTACCGGGAAGATGTCCACTACAGCATATGAGCAGAAGCCCCTGGTGCCTGACCAGAATGGAGAAGAAGACTAATCAAGGGTAAGGCTTGTCGGAACTGTGCGCAAACCTTTGTGACTGCTGAGCCCAGTGGTTGCTAGGTTACCCCTTCCCCACAACTCCAGAACATAGCCCCCAGCACCTTCCCTGCCCCCACGCAGTTCATCTTTCCCCTTCCTGGGAGGTAGACAGCTCAACAGAGGACTTTCTCTCGTCTCCTGAAACTCCTCCTCTGCTTCCTATCCAAGCACTTCCCCTGGGGACCCAGACAAGAAGGTTGACTACCTGGTCCAACCAGCCAGTAGCAGACTGAGGGAGCAGACTGAGGATTCCGGTTAGGCTGGATTCTGGTCTTGCCAGGGTGACACAGTCGGATGATGCCTCTGTGAGCTTTGCTTCTTGGGATCAGTACTAAGCTGAGTTGGTTACCTCTTAGGTAGAGGAGAGGAGAACACGCGGGACCTGGAGGGTCCCTGTGGCTTCACTTGGAGGGGTGACAGGGAGGGAGGATTTTGGTTTTCAGTTAGTTCAGCTGCCTGCGCTCTCTGGGATGTTCAAATCCCCTTCTGCCATTTCCTGGGAGGTGAGCCCAGACAATTAACCCAATGTCTTTGAGACTCAGTCCTTGTGGCTCTGAAACAGAGATGGGATTCCCATTTACTGCCCCTTGGAGAGTGCGTTTACACACGTGCAAGGGCTTAGCACCGGATGTGGCATCCCGTCTGATCTCTTACTATTACCGTCTAGTCTAGGGGGCGGGGTGAAAGGAATGCCCTTGCCTATATCTGAAGGAAAAAGGAACCGATGAGAGTGAAGTGCCTGACTAAAGGCATGCAGGAGATGCTCAAAGCGGGGTGGGGGGAGTAAGGGTGGGGAAGTAGGGGTGGAGTGGTGGGGGGGCTGGGAAGGTGACTTGGTCGTCAAAGTGTTCTTCTTGCAAGCTTGAGGACTTGCAAGCTCAACACCCAGAACCCACATGTTAAAAAGGCGGGGAAGGGGCTGGAGAGATGGGTGCTCTCCCGGAGGACCTGGGTTCAATTCCCAGCAAGCACAACTGTCTGTAACTCCTGCTCCAGGGGATCCAACACCCTCTCACAGACCTATATGCAGGCAAAAAACCAGCGCACATAAAGTAAAAATAAGTTATTTAAAAAAAAAATAGGCAGCGGTGGCACATGCCTTTAATCTAGCACTTGTGAGGCAGAGGCAGGTGGATCTCTGTGAGTTTGAGGCCAGCCTGGGCTATAGTGTAAGTTCCAGGACAGCCAGGGCCTCACAGAGAAACCCTGTGGGGGAAAAAAAAGGCCTTAGTGTCACATCTACAATCCCAGCACCAGGTAGACACATTTAGGTGGCTTCCTGGCACTTGTGGGTCGTAAGTATAGTATACTGGCGAGTTTTTTGACACAAGCTAGAGTCATTGGAGAGGAGGGAGCCTCAACTGAGAAAAGACCTCAAGATTGGGCTGTAGGCTAGACTGTAGGGCATTTTCTTAGTGATTGATGGAGGAGGGCCCAGCCCCTTGTTGGTGGTGTCATCCCTGGGCTGGTGGTCCTGGGTTCTATAAGAAAGCAGGCTGAGCAAGCCAGGGGGAGCAAGGCAGTAAGCAGCACCCCTCCATGGCCTGTGCATCCGCTCCTGCCTCTGGGATCCTGCCCTGTGTGAGTTCCTGTCCTGACCTCCTTCAGTGATGAACGTTGAAACAGAAGTGTGAATCCTTTCCTCCTCCAGTTGCTTTGGTTAAGGTGTTTCATCACAACAATCGTGACCCAGCTAGGACACCTAGCCTCCTTGGTGAGTTCTAGGTTAGTGAGAGAGCCTGTCTCAAAACAACAACAACAACAACAACAACAACAACAACAAAGTGGATGAGGCCTGGGAATGCTGCTTAAGGTTGCTCTCTGACCTTCACACGCTCACATTTGTTCACCAGTAGCTGCACGCACATGTGTACACACAAAACAGATGTTCAGAAGGACAATGATGACCACCACTATGGGTCACTAAATGGAAGGAGGGTCTACAGTAGGGTGACTTCTTTGTCCCTAACTACCTTCTGTGATTAATTCACTTGATTCCTCTGAAGTTCGACCTGGATACTGTTAAGTGGGAGCAAGGTCAATCCTTGGTCCCGGGGCTATTATGGGCTGGGAGGCATGTGTATAGACTCTGTAAGCCAAGAAGGCTTGAGAAAGCTGCTGGAAGATAGCCCAAGGACTAAGCTGATTTTCGAAACCGATGGCGTGGCTTTAGGTCAGCGTTGGCTCCTGTCAGTGTCCTGGGGCATCTGTGGGTAAACCCCGGGGAGCGAGGGGGTTGAAATGGATAGCTGTGGGCAAACCTAAGTTCCTCCAGGGCTCTGCCCCTCCCTGCTGAGGGGGGACTCCAGTCACTGCTGATGGAGGGCAGCCTCTGGCTTGGCCCTTGCTTCAGAGGTTTCTCCACTCCCATAAAGTGGAGAACATTCTCTCTCTGAGAAGGAACTTTTCCTGGGCCTGTCTCTGCAGAGTTCAGGTGACCCTTTGGAAACCAGCTTACAAGTCCTTCTTGCATGTCCTACTGTTTTTAAAAGCAGGCTTTCTTCCCATGACCAGCCCCTTCCTGCAGCTTCCAGCACTGGGGGGGGGGGGATTTCTCACCAAGTCTGCTGACACAGCTAAGGGAAAACTCCCCACGAGTTCCATTTAACGCTTCCATTGTGTACAGAGCTGCTACAGGTCTGTGTGCATGGTACCGCTGGGCTTGGGAAGGCAAGCGTAGCTTAAATGTCTTAAGTATCGGTTTTCAGAGGAGCTGGGGAACCCTGAGACCCTCCGCTGAGTAGTGTCAGAAAGAACGTGGTCAGGGCGGGGCTGCATTTGGTATTTGGAGCCTGAGACAGGTGGATTACCTCTAGCTCAAGGCCAGCCTGGGCTAAACAGAGAGATCCTATCTAGAACCAAGGAGAGAGATAGAGATAGATAGATAGATAGATAGATAGATAGATAGATAGATAGATAGATAGATAGATAGATAGAGAAGGAGGAGAAGGAGGAGGAGGAGGAGGAGGAGGAAGAGACAGAAATCTACAAATCTACCTGGGAGTGGTCTGAGGGAGAGTCCTCCGCCTCAAGCTCTCAGAAAAAGAGAAATAATGCCAGACTTGGCAGAAGACACAGAACAAGAGAGGGACATGTCAAGAGGAAGATCACTTAGTCCCTGTCCTAGTCAAATAATTATGAATTCATATCGAGACAGAAGGCACAGAGGTTAGTGCCTTCTACCAATTTAGAGGCTTGTTATTGATTTTGCCTGTAAGGAGCACGTCTTCCTGGCAGTAATTTCACAATAAGCTCCCCCACCATGAAAAACTTCGGCAGGCTTCTTGTGTGCCAAGGACTGTGACAGCCCTTCCAGATCTTATAGCTCATTTAGCCCTCGACCCCAGGAACCTTGTGGCCAGGGAGATCTGTGTGTTGTAAATGTCTCTCATCTGTGGCTTCAAGCTCTGATTCATTGGTTTTCTGCTCTCTTCCTTGCTGGGGATTGAACTTGGGGCCCTGAACTGTCTCTGTAACTTTTCTAGAGGAAAGGTTCCCGAAGTAGCTTAGGTTGGCCTTGAACATGAGTCTTCTGGCTCAACTCTGAGTGTTGACATTACAGGCATACACCACATGCCAGCTGTAACATAATTCTCTGATAAAGATAAATTCCTAATTTCACCATAGTCCGGTTATCAATCTTATCCTTAATGGCTTGCCTACCTGGAGCTATGAAGATATTCTCCATACTATTTTCTAGAACATTGGTTTATCTTTGAAATTTGAATCTGTGGTCAACTGGAGACAGGTTTTGTGTATGGCACAGGACAGTGGTAAAGACACGTTTTCCAAATAAATGCTTACTTGAGCTGGGTGCTTCATGCCTGCAATTGTAGCATTTAGGAGACGGTAGGATTGCTTTGAGCTCAGTTAGCCTGGGCTATGGAGTGATGCTCTTTCAAGAAGAAACAAAGCTGGTGCAGTGGGTGATGTCGCTTGCCACCAAACCTGATGATCAAAGTTCAATTTCCAGGATCTATGGGGTTAAGGAGAGAACTGACTCCTGCGAGCTATCCTTTTATCTAGACACAGACACACACTCACTCTCACACATATATACACACACTCATGCATATACACTCACACGTACACACTCACATACACACTCACATACACACTCTCACACATATATGTACACACACATATATACACACACACTCTTATGCATATACACTCTCACATACATACTCTCACACATATATGTGCACACACATATATACACACACATGCACACAAACTCTCACACACACACCGCACATACACTCTCACACAATACACACTCTTTCACACACAAATGAAAATTTAAAAGCAACAACAACAAAGCATCCTTTCTTCTGAATCTGTCTCTGAACTTCCTGTTTGTGGAATTGTTACACCAAGGCTGCACTTTCCTAGTCTCTGCCGCTCTTAGATGCATCCTCCCCTCCCTCCTCCCTCCACCCCCTCCCTCCACGCCCTCCTCCCTCCTGTTCCCTCCTCCCCTCCCTCCTCTCCTTTCTCCTCCCTCCTCCCTTCCTTCCTCCTCTCCCTCCTCCCTGCTCCCTCCTCCCTTCCCTCCTCACTGCTCCCTGCTGTCTTCCCTGTCCCTTTTCCTCCCTCCTCTCCTATCTTTTGCTCTTTCTTTTCTTCCTTTTTATTTTAATTTGTTTGTTTGTTTGTTTATTGGTGCTAGTCAAGTGCTGTCTCACCAGGCTATGTTTGCGGCCCTTGCTCTAATTTGTATTTTGAGACAAGGTCTTACTAGCTTGTCCAGGCTGGCCCTGAACTCTCTACCCTCTGCCTCAGGCTGGGATTAGAGCCTTGCAGCCCCAAGCGCAGTTTAAAGCCATCTTGATACCTAGTAGTTAGTCTAAGACTTCAGCTCTGGGTTTTTGTTTGTTTGTTTGTTTTACTGTGTTTTATTTTGAAGATTGATTGACTGATTTTTATTTAAGTATAAGGGTGTTTAGCCTGCATGTGTGTCTGCATATCACATGTGTGCCTGGTGCTCTCAGAGGTCAGAAGAGGGCAGTGGATACCCTGGAACTGAAGTTTCAGGTGGTTGTGAGTCACCATATGTATGGGTGCTGGGAATTGAACCCCGGTCTCTTGCAAGAGCAAGTAAGTACCCTTAACCACTGAGCCACTTCCCCTGGATTTTAAGATTTCCTTGGCTATTCTTATTCTTTTGCCTTTTCTGTATCAAGTTAGATTCCTCTTATCACTGTCTACAGAAGCTTTTCTGGAATTTAGTAGGAATCTGTCCCTGGTCTCTGAGCAAAATTGTGATCTTTAGTGTATTGACTCTTTCAATCCTCAAAGATGCTGATGCCTCTCTATCTACTTGTTGGTTGGCGTTGGATGTTTGTTTGGTTTTGGTTTTGAGTTTGTGCACATGGATTTAGACAGATTCTCACTGTGTAGCTCTGGCTGGCCTCAACTCACAGATAGCTGCCTGCCAGGAAGCAGAGAGTGATCAATGTCACTGCCCAGCTCTGTGTCCCCTTTCCATGTGGGAGGGCACAGCAGAGTGGTGGTGTTGACTTGATGGCTGCAAATACTTCCTCACAGACGACAGTTTAAAATCATTATTTGGGGGGTGGGGGATGGGGAGATGGTTCAGTGGACCCAAGTGTGATTCCCAGCACCCCAGGCTGCTCACACTTGCCTGTAGTTCCCGCCTCAGGGGGCTCTAATGCCTCTGGCCATCGAGGGAATCTGTACACACCCATCCTCCATACGCATAGTAAAAAAATAAACAAGTGCTAACAATTGATTCTTTTTAAGTATACAGTACAGAGTCTAAGGGATTAGAAATAGGTCACTTCATTGTGTTTGACCTGTAAACAAGGTCAAGGGCTTGTCTTCATGAGGGAGACTCACCTACACGCATACGAACCTGTTATTACCCGTGACCCTGGTGAAGGAGTTTGCCCAGGACACCACCTTAAAGAACTTCCTAGTTTCTTTCTCCTCAAGCTGGACTTCCCCTGGGAAGTCATCTCCTTCATCTCAGCCATGGTGGGCTGAGTGCCCGTGGACACCCCACGAATCATCTTGGCAGCAGTAGAGGAGGTAGCATGAGCCGATGGAACAGGGCTTGGAACACAGGACAATGCACCACGCTGTACAAATGTCAGGGTTTTCCAGGAGGGCCATGGGCCCTTAGGTTGTACTTTCAAGGGCACCCATTTTTTTTTTTTTTCCAGGCAGGATTTTTCCTGGGTAGCCTGTCCTGAAATTCACTCTGCAGACCTTGCCGGCCTCGAACTCACAGAGAATCCTCTGCCTCTGCCTCCTGAGTGCTGGATTGAAGGTGTGCACCACCACCGCCCGGCCTCAAGTACAAACTTCTGACCTATGCTTTTAGTTTTCCTTGCTTTCTTATGGAACTTATTTATTTATTTATTATTTATTCCTCCTCTTTCTTTGCCTACTTTTTGATTTGTTTGTGTTTTTAGAGACAAGTTTCTCGATATGTAGTCTAGATTGACTACAAATCCATGATCCTCCTACATCAGATTTCTGAGCCGGCAGGTAACAGATGTGTGCTACCCCACGGAGCTGTTGACCCTCTTAATTACCCACATCATCCTGCTCTCTCTTTGGATTTACATTTCTGGGTTTTATAGTTTGTTGAGAAGACTAAATTATTAATAATTGTTGTTGGTATTTAGTTGATTAAATGTTTCATCTCTTTACGGCCATCATAGCCTCATCACATAAATCTGTCCAATTTACAGGAACCAAGTGCTACTTGAGCGTAGCTTTTACTCTGCCTTATTCAGTGAGTCAAACTGCGTATATTTTTCATATGGCCGAGTGCTGTGTTTCTGTGACCTTTGTCATGTCTTTCTGATATGGAAATATAGATTTAACTACCTCTCTGCGATATGAACAGTCTCTTTCCTCCTTTGTTTATCTCTGTGTTCTTGCAGTAAACTCATACATTGGACTCTTCTCTGGCTACGCTGTACACTAGTGAGGGCTTACCTGTTTTGGGAACTCGGAGAGGGAAGCTCACTTTGACTCATTATGCTTTAGTGGGCTCTCCTTAAACTCCACAAGAGGGTCCACAGAACAGATGGGAAACTCCGGCTTCAGAGACACCCGGGTCACCATTCTGTCCCTCTGTAGCTATGGATACACTTTGGCAGCTTCTGGGCCTCTGTTTCTTCAGCTGCAAAAGAAAGACAATGATTCTGCTCATCCTGTGGGGCTGTTGGATGATTGTATAAGACCACATCCATATGATCAGCCAAGCCAAGGCCCAGCCTACTGTTTATAAAAAAGAAGCCGATATTTGGAGAATGGCTGCTGTATTTTGATGTTATTCTCTATGAGTGTGTGTGCACATGCATGGTGTGTGTGTGTGTGTGTGTGTGTGTGTGTGTGTGTGTGTTAGGGGATATGTAGTCAGAGGACGACTTCAAAGAGTCGGGTCCATCCTTTTACCTTTACACGGACTCTGAGGTATCAGACTCAGTCCATCAGACTTGAATAACAAGTGTCTTTACCACTGAGCCATCTTACTGTCCACAGTTACCCTTTTCTAAGGATACCAGACATTTGGGGCTAGGCACCCAGCCTGTCCTGGGACTACAGCTATGTCTACAATGATTTCATTTTATTTTTCTCTTTTCTTTTTTTTTTAAATTTATTATTTTTTATGTGCATTGGTGTTTTGCCTGCATGCATGTCTGTGTGAGGGTGTCAGATCCCCTAAAACTGGAGTTACAGACAGTTGTGAGCTGCCATGTGGGTGTTGGCAATTGATCCTGGGTCCTCTGGAAGAGCAATCAGTGCTCTTAACCACTGAGCCATCTCTCCAGCCCCATGATTTCATTCCGGTAGTTACAATTTGGGAAACTGAGAATTAGGTGTTCCACCCATGGATTGTCAGGGCCATAATTCATCCCTGACAGAGATGGTCATGGTCTCAGCCCAGATACCACCCTGTTGGGTACTATTGTGCTGACTTATGAGAAACCATAAAACCCCAAATCTGATGGTTAAGGGAGATGCCCCACTTTTGCTGCATAAGTTACAGGCATAGCCCATTAGGGATGTGGAGATAGCCCAGCTGGTAAAGAGCTTGCTGCGCAGGCCTGACCTGACTGTACCCACCCTTGTCTCCCAGGCTGTGTGCTTTCTGCTTCATCTGGATTCTGGCCACTGTCACTGAATTGCTCTGGTGAGGGCTGGCTGCTCTGAGATCTTGAGTCTGTGCCTGACTCTTGGCGCATGCCCTGGCACGTTACCTGTGCCTTTTCATCCTGAGGTCTGTGATAGCCTTTCAGTGGAGTCGGGAAGAAAGAGGGGCGTGTGGCCGCAGCCCACCTGTCACCTCTGGGCTGACCAGCTTGGTTACCTGTCATCTGAACAGGACGCTCAGCCCTGGGGCTGACATCTGTGGCCTAGTCTAAGCCAACTCGGAGAAGAGTCAATGAACTGGAGGAGCAGGCACAGGAGACAGAAGACACCTGAACTCTCTAGAAAGTCCAAGGTCAGGCACGAACAGGCTTCCTTTTCAACTGAAACGTCTTTTCTCTGGCCTTCACCCTGGTTCTCTGCTCATATTTTTCTTAGTGCCCAGTGGTCCTCATCATTATATGCACCTCTTCTCTGCAAGCGTGTAAGCACCAGGAAGTGAAAGGCTCCCTCTGTCTTGTTTGTCCCCCAGCATGGGACCTTGATAGGTGTGGTAGCTACGTGGGTGTCTTTGTTCTGCACTCATCTTTCAAGTTCCTGCTACAGCACCTGGCGCTCAGTATCATCACATGAAAGAATGAGCGGATGAATCAATCAATCAATCGTTCAGTCAGTTCAATCAATCAGTTTCAGGTATTTATCCAATCCATTTATCTACTTCTTTGCCTGGATCCCTGCCTGATTCTCGATGATCTCATATAGTCTTTAGTAACTCTGTACTGCCCAAGCTTGCCTAGAAGTTTATGGTGTAATGCTGTTGACTGGAAAGTTCTTAATACTAGCTGAAATGTTTTTCTAGAGACTTCCAATGCATAAGTCTTTTTTTTTTTAATTCTGTAATCACCCTTGAGATATTTGAAATTGGTTCTTATGCCCACCCCCTCTCCAGGATAGCTCCAGAATCATTTATGAGCTACATCGTAAAACAGGCTAAAGAGTCTACAAAGGTGAAGGATTTAATGGGCAGGAGAGATGCTCGGTGATTAAGAACACCGGCTACACTAGCAGAGGACCCGGGTTGAGTTCCTAGCACTCACGCGGTGGCGCACAAACGTCTGTACCTCCAGTCCCAGGAGACCCGGCAGCTTCCTCTGACCTCCACAAGTGTTTCACATAGTAGTGCATAGACATACATGGAGGGGTGCAGCCTGAGGGTGAGGAGGACATCGGCAAGAAGGTAAACTGAGGCAGAGGCCGATTATAAGGGCCTTAAGTACTAAGTCCAAGAACGGCTTCCGTCAACCAGGCTCTGGATTGTGTTTTTCTTTTGGGTGTCTTCTCCAGATATGGTGGGCTTAACTGGTAGACCCGTACCACCTTCTAGCAGACGATTACTGCCCTGGCGTACCATGTACTGAGTTCTTACCAGCCAAGAGCTTTGCACGTGACCTGGGGGGAGGCCCAGGCCACCTCTGTTGACCCTCACTGATGCATGTCCTGTGACTGATTCTCTGCCAACAGGCCTTGGGCTGTGGTTTGTTTTTACGGTTGTAATGTTGCGTCCAGAGACATTGGGCAATTCCCACAGGGCCTTCTCATCTCAACCAGAAACTGTACAGCTTCCCTGGGGTCAGCAGGAAGGCTTTGTTGCTATAAACAGTTCGTTTGAAAGGACTGGGGTGATTTTTTTGTGTGTGTGTGGGAGGGACTTGTGTGGTTTCATAAAAGAAACCGGTTTAAACTGACTCTAAGATGGTATAATAGTGAGGAATGCTAGATGTCTGAGTAGACAGCCTGTAGACATGACCGACATTTAAAATGCTCCAATGAGTGGACCTTTAAAATATGTCTGAGCAAGTAGTTTTCTCTCAGTGTCCCTTGTAACACTGCTTCCTGTTTATACTCAGTAGTTGAGAATAGCAGTCCCTTCAAGCTGACCCGCAAAGGCTAGCTAGCTTCAGGCTGTTTGTCCACCAGGAAGCAGGTAGGCAGTGGTTACAGCAGGGCTCTGAACACCTCCCCACCCAGTGTCCGCACTGATACTCAACGGGAACAAGAGGCCATTTTGTGCCGAGAATGGCCCTGGTACTTGTCCTGTCTCCTCTGCCAGCCTCTTGAGGGTCGTCTTGTCCCATCTGCTGCCTTGACAGTACCCCCACAGGCTGGGAAACTTATAACAATCAGAAATGGATTGGCTCATGACCCTGGAGGCTGGAAGTCCAAGATCCAGGGGCCAGCATCTACTGAGGGCCTTCTGATGCTGCCATACCCCAGCGGAAGGGCAGAGAGAGACAGAGAGAGCAGGAGGAGGCGGAACTTGATGCTACTGACATTAGGAATTCAGTCAAGAGGTCAGCACTTCTTAAACCCTCCCCCCGCCCCCTCCCCAATACTTTCATTGAGGACATTTACAACACCTGATCTTTGGGAGGCATGCACCTCTAAACATGCAGGGCATGTTAAGTTGGACAACCTGAATATCTAGGTCTATTCGTTTGCTAAGTAGGGTGTTAGGATAAAATGCCGCTGTGAATAACAGAAATTTATTGTCTCACAGTTCTTGAGGCTAGAGGTCTGAGGCCAAGCTGCTGGGAAAGGTGGGTACTTCCGAAGGCTGTCTCTTCTTTCCTCCTGATGATTGGCTGGTGAAAGTCATCACTTGCATTCCACATCCGTCCAAATTTCTCCTTTTTAAATTTTTCTTTCAAAAAAAAATTATTGCCTGGCATGGTGGTGTGTGCCTTTGATCCCGGCACTCAGAAGGCAGATCTCTGTGAGTTCAAGGCTAGCCTGGTCTACACAGAGAGTTCCAGGACAGCCAGGGCTACACAGAGAATCTCTCTCTCTCTCTCTCTCTCTCTCTCTCTCTCTCTCTCTCACTCACACACACACACACAGGATTATTGTGTGTGCACATGCATGATGTGTGTGTGTGTGTGTGTTAGTTAGGGGATAGGGTACATGTAGTCAGAGGACGACTTCAAAGAGTCGGGTCTATCCTCTTACCTTTACACGGACTCTGAGGTATCAGACTCAGTCCATCAGACTTGAGTAACAAGTGTCTTTACCACTGAGTCATCTTGCTGTCTACAGTTACCCTTTTCTAAGGATACCAGACATTTGGAGCCAGGCACCCAGCCTGTCCTGGGACTACAATTATCTCTACAATGATTTCACTTTTTCTTTTACTTATTTATTTATTATTTTTTATGTGCACTGGTGTTTTGCCTGCATGTATGTCTGTGTGAGGGTGTCAGATCCCCTAGAACTAAAGTTACAGACAGTTGTGAGCCGCCATGTGGGTGTTGGCAATTGATCCCAGGCCCTCTGGAAGAGCAATCAGTGCTCTTAACCACTGAGCCATCTCTCCAGCCCCATGATTTCATTCCGGTAGTTACACTCTGGGGACCTGAGAATTAGGTGTCCCACCCAGGGATTGTCAGGGCCATAATTCATCCCTGACAGAGATGGTCATGGTCTCAGCCCAGATGCCACCCTGTTGGGTACTATTGTGCTGACTTATGAGAAACCATAAAACCCCAAATCTGATGGTTAAGGGAGATGCCCCACTTCTGCTGCATAAGTTACAGGCATAGCCCATTAGGGATGCGGAGATAGCCCAGCTGGTAAAGAGCTTGCTGCACAGGCCTGACCTGACTGGTACAGCACTTGCCTATCATGTGTGAGGCTTTGGACTGGATTGTCAGCACTGCCAAAAATAAAATAATAAAATAAAATGATAATTATCTCAAGATAAATGATATAGATTAGGAAATGAAACTGAGAGAATTTATGGAGGGAAAAAGGGTTTTTGTTTTGCCTTGGAAACTGTTAAAGTTGCGGGTCGGAGACCTCTTTCATTAAGCTCCACTCTCTCTATTCCAGTACTCTACCTCACTGCTGTCTTTCCCAGGGCCCCAGCACCCTCTAAGGCATCCTAGAAACACTTGTTTATTATGCTTATCTGTCCCCTCCCACGAGATCAGGATCACTGTTTTGCTCAGTGAGATACTCCACACCCAAGGCACTATGCCTAGCATTTTAATAGTTGAATGAGTGGATGATGGAGCCTATGGCCTACATTCCCAGATGGCAGGTTATGTGGCCTACCTGGGGCAGCTGAAGGCAGGCACATTGACCATACATGGCCCTATACATCTGTAGCTGCTGACCGGCACGCCAGACCCTCCTTTGGTCTTGTCTCTGGCCACACTGGCTTTTCTGCCCCTACCAGTGGCCGAACAAGTGCACTTTGCTCAGCCAGAGCCTCTCCTGCCTGCCTCTGCCTGGCTAATGCTCAGGTCTGTGGGCTCAGTCGAGACTGTCTAGGATCGCTCTGTTTAGGTCAATGCCACTCAACAAGGAAAGGAACTCACTTTAGACTTAAAACAAAACAAAAAACAACAACAACAAAAACCCTCTGGAGAAAATTCTTCACATTCAGTTTTGTGGGGCATGTGTGTGTGTGTGTGTGTGTGTGTGTGTGTGTGTGTGTGTGTGTGTGTTCATGTAGAGACCAGGGGTCAACCTTGAGTGTCTTCCTCAATTGTTCTCCACCTTATTCTTTGAGGTAGGGTCTCTTATTGAACCTGGAGCTCATTGATTCACCCAGACCAGCTGGCCAGTAAGGTTCAGGAATCCTCTGTCTTGGCCCCTCCCCCTAGTAGAGGATTATAGGCATGCACTACTGTGTCCAGCTTTTTTTTTTTTTTTAGTTTTTAATTTATATAAAAAAAAATTGTGTACGGATGTTTTGGCTGCCTATGTGTCTGTGTACCGTATGAATGCTTGTCCTCTATGGAGGCCAGCAGAGAGTGTTGCATCCCCTAGACCTGGAGTTGGGAGTGGTTGTGAGCTGCCATGCAGGTGCTGGAGATCGACCCTGGGTCCTCTGGAAGAGCATCAGGTACTCTCAAGCTCACATCATCTCTCTGGTCTGTGTCCAGTGGTTTTTTGTTGTTGTTGTTGTTGTTGTTGTTGTTTTGTTTTGTTTCTGGTTTTGGTTTTTCGAGACAGGGTTTCTCTGTATAGTTTTGATGCCTTTCCTGGATCTTGCTCTGTAGACCAGGCTGGCCTCAAACTCACAGAGATCTGCCTGGCTCTGCCTCCCAAGTGCTGAGATTAAAGGCGTGCACCACCACCTGGCTATGTGTCCAGCGTTTTTATAGGTATTCTGGGGGCTCTAAGAGTCAGGCCCTCATGTTTTCATGATAAGTACTTTACCCACTGAGCCATCTTCCCAGGCATTTTTTAAAAATTTTATTTCTTATTTTTTCCAAGACAGAGTTTCTTTGTGTAGCCCTGGCTGCCCTGGAACTAGCTCTGTAGCTCAGGCTGGCCTCGAACACACAAAAATCTTCCTGCCTCTACCTCCTGAGTGCTGGGATTAAAGGTGTGTGCCACCACCGCTGCCTGGCCTTTTATTGTTTTACAGACAGGGTCTCACTATGGAGCCCTGGCTAGCCTGGAACTTGCTGCCCAGACCAGGCTGGCCTTGAACTTGCTTTGGTCCCTCCACCTCCACCCAAATACTCTCAGCCTTTGTGTTCAGTCTTCAAAGACGATAAAAGACTTTTCATCACCGCATATGATGGGTGACTGCAGACTCTGACCTCTGAACTGGAGACTTGGGTCCAGCCTTGCTCTCCCTGAGTCCAGCCCCTCTGAGTCACCCTGGAAACTGGTCCTACAGGGGCATACCAGGAGGAACTGTGTGCCTAGGTTTGCAATGACTTTACTGGTCCTCTGTTTACCCAGGATTTAGATTACCCGAGGCTGTCTGTGCTAACAAGGCAGGGAGCCAGCCTGGCCTCCCAGGGCATCTGGCCTTATTGCTCATCCTCCCAGCAGGACCAGGACAAATGCTTCTCCCACAAATGACTGCATGACCGACAGCCCTTCCTAGCGCCCTGGAGTTACCCAACAGAGAGCTCTGGGAAGTGAAACCCAAGTAGGCCGTAGAGAATTCTAGACCACAGACATGGAGAGTAGTTCCTCCTCTCTACACAATCATTATGATACTTAGTTTTGCTTAGTGGGGGTGGAAAGAGTAAGACAGGGTCTCACAGTGCCACTCAAGCCTTCAATGGGAGATCCTCCTGCCTCAGTTTTCCAAATGCTCCGATTACAGGCTTACACCAGCACACTCAGTTTGGAGATGAGGAAATTTAGACAGAGGGTAAGCGGTACATGTAAAGCCATATCGCACATATTCTCAAAGAGAAACACAAGAAACAACTATTTTCTGGGCCCGGGTTCTGAGGTTAAGTATCTGGAATCCTGAGTTCAGTCTCGGCTAGCTGTAGGACCAAGGCCCAGGAAGAGAGAGAGTCAAATTTACCAGCTTTTACTCAGAAGTGGGCCAAATGCGCATGGCCAAGGGTTCCAGTCTCCATGCACGCTATTTGTAGGAGAATCTCAACGCGTGGACTTTGAAAAGCTCTTTGGCTTCCATACTCCGCTGATGCAATAAACCAGATCAGGCCGAATTCAAGTCCAAGTTTTAATCTGAGCAAAGCATTCCCCGGTGGTTTCAGGGGAAGAGGGGAAACCATCAGGCAAGTCTATGGGCTGGACCTTAAATACCCTGTAGAGGTGGTCTTGAGGAGGTCTGGGGGAAGAGCGGCCTCTTGGTGTGCTTCCTGAGGGGCGGGGTCTGGAATGGGGGTGTGGCCGAGCGGCGCTTCCCAACAACGGTCACCTGTAACTCCAGTTCCAGGGGATCAGATGCTCTGTTTTGGCTTCTGCGGGCAGTGCACACACATGGTGTACAGACAGACATGTAGGCTTCCTCTTTAGCACCCTGGAAATGAGAAAACTTGTGATTACAATTACAGAAGTGGTTCCTTTGGAGCTCAGTCACAGAACACAGCCCCTCATGCTGAAGACCTATGCATCATTCATTCTGCCAGACCATTCTAAGGCACAGGATCCAAATTTAAGCTTCACTTCACATATGAAAAGCAGTGCTCTGTTCCTGTTCATTGTTGTTGATTTTTTTTTTTTTTGAAACAGTCCATAATGTGCAGTTCAGGCTGGCTTGGAACTTACTATGTAGCCAAGATGGGCCTCAAACTTGTGAGCCTCCTGCCTCAACCTCCTAAGTGCTGAGATTACAAGGGTATAATATCACGCTCAGCAGTGGTATTTTACTTTTTGGGGGAGCGGGGGCTGGTTTGATTCTTTACTCTTCCAGGATGGGATACAATTACAGTGTTGCAAGCTGGTGTTTGAAATTTTCTCAACTCTTATTTTTCAAAGATTTACTTGTGTGTTTGTGTGTGTGTGTTGTGTATATATATACACAAAGGTGCATGTAGGTGCTTGCAAAAGCCAGAAGAGGGCATCCGATCTGCTGGAGTTGGAGTTACAGTTGTGAGTTGTCTGTCTGACATGGATGCTGGAGCTCCAACTCCTGTCCTCTGGAAGAGCAGCAAGTGCTCTTAGCCACTGAGCTAAGTCCTTTCTCCAGCCCAAGGAATTGTCTGTTCTGGAGTGGTGGAAAATGACATGTCCTATGACAAGACAACTCACATAGTAACTGAGTCACCAAGACACCACCTCTGTCTGGCCTGCATGTGTGGCTCTCCCCTCCGGGAGTGTGGTATGGGTTCTGTGACAAGCCTCCTGTGGCTTTTATTGCTTTGGCGCACTGAGTACTTTGAACAAAAGAACCAACACGCTTCTGACCTCCTGCTCCCGCCTCCAAACCTCCTTCTCTTCAGAAGTACAGGGAGGGGCTTTCCCTGAAGGTTCCTTATCTTCCTGGAGATCCAAGGAAAGACTCAACTGTCACATGCTTCTCCCTCCCCAGCAACCTCAGCACCTAGGGCAGATTACCAGGATGGGGGAGAGACTGGAGGTTAGTGTCACAGGCTTCTTTACCTGTTCTAAATGGCCACCCCAGGCAACTTTTATTACCTGCAGGACCTTTTAGGTGCTTCCCAAGACAGCCTTCCTTGACCGCGTTCCCTGACTTCTGCCTTAACAAGCATTGCCCCAACACCTTCAGCAGACACCCAAAGCTTCCGTTCCTCTCTGTAGCTCAGGATGCTAGGCCAATGCCAATCATCCATATCCCTTCAAGGCTTATATTTGTGGGGCTTCTGCTTGGGATCCCATGGTGTAATCGTATGGTTTCTCTCCTGTTCGTCTGCCTACCATCAGCTCATTTCATAGGTCAATCATTGAACCTTCAGGAGGTTGACACAGGATCCTTTCCTCTGAGGTTAGTAGGAAGTTGATTCTGAGGGGCTGGTGAGATGGCTCAGCAGTTAAGGGTGCCCACTGCCCGAGTTCAATACTTGGGACACACTTAAGTGGAAGGGGAGAACTTATTCCTGGAAGTTGTCCCCTGTACTACACACACACACACACACACACACACACACACAATCACGGCATGCAACTTCCCCTGCAAAAATGTATCCATAAGCACAAAACATTTTTAATGTGCCTTTGGAGTTAGAAAATTGAAAGTATCGGATCCCATAGGGTTAGGGACTTACTAATCTGTGAGGAGCAAAACCTGTAGGCAAACCTGTCCTCAGACAAGCCTCCCAAGGCCCAGAGGGGGGCTGGTGGGAGGGACCAGTCAGCTTGCTGAGATAAGGTCCGGAAGGAATGAAGGTCAGACCTAACACAGCAAGCTGGACCGAGCTTAGCTCATCCTAGAACTCTGACAGGGACCTGGCTGTGGCGGAAGCAGGTGGAGTGACAATGCGTAAATGTCACCTGGAGAGACAGGCCCAGTGTGGGTGCTGTGCACAGCTGTGACAATAGCCCTGAGAGCGATGTTCTACACTCTCATTTGAGAGTCATGGAAGCCCAGCTCAGACAGAACAACTTGCCTGCTTCTCACTCCATCGGACCTATTGGACAACCCCTGCATTGCTGAGAAAAAAACTCTGATAAGATAGAAACAAAGAGAAAAACTCAATGCTTTCCAAAGACGCCATGGAATCAGACATGATGCTACGCATATGTGACTCCAGCACTCTGGAGTGGGAGGCAGGAGGATCAAGAATTTAAGGCCATCCTCAGCTACATAGAGAATTTAAGACCAGCCTGGACAACATGTGACCCTATCTACAAAAGCAAAACAAAGACACACACACCCTAAAACTAAAGTAAACAGCTTGGGAATATAGCTCAGTTGGCAGAATGCTTGTGCCTTGGGTGCGATTCTTAGCACTATATAACTGAGCCTGGTGTCCAACACCTATAATGCCAGCACTTGGGAGGGGAAAGGAGGGAGAGATCAGTTCAAGGTCATCCTTGACCACCTAGTGAGTTTGAAGCCAGCTTGGGATAGATGAGACCCTGTGGTGATATACTGTGTACCCTAATAAACTTGTCTGAGGATCAAAGGAAAGGGCCAACCACTAGATTAGACATGGTGGCACACACCCTCAATCCTATCACTCAGGAGGCAGAGATCTGGATCTCTGTGAGTTCAAGGCCACACTGGAAACAGCCAGGCAGTGGTGGCACACACCTTTAATTCCAGTACCCGGAAGCACACATGCCTTTAATCCCAGGAAGTGATGGCTGGGCGGAGAAAGGTATGTAAGATGTGAGGAAATGAACTAAAGCAGTTCAGCTGAGACCCTTTCACGTGAGGATTCGTGGAGTTGGTGAGGTGAGGTCGGCTGTGGCTGCTCCGCTTCTCTGGTCTTCCAACTTTCACATGACATCTGGCTCTGGGTTTTTTATTATAAGAACATTTAACATTCGAACAACAAGACCCTGTCTGGAAAACGGTGAAAACAAATGAAATAAGCAGGCGAGTTGGATGAGGCCCATAGCATTGCATCTGTGTGTGTGTGTGGTGTGTGGTGTGTGTGTGTGTGTGTGTGTGTGTGTGTGTTCAGAGAAGAAATTGTGAAGTCGGTTCTCTCTTTCTACCAAGTGGATTATTTCAGGGATCGAACTCAGGACATTAGGCTTGGCAGCAAGGGTCTTTCCTTTCTGAGCCATCTCACTGGATCCCGCTCTATAACTTTGTCACACGCAAAGACGCTGGACAGAGTTTAAAGGGCGGCGCTTCCCCTTTCATCTCAAAGAATAGTGAACCCATTGGCAACAAACACTGCATCCACCCCTCACATCCACCTGGCTGGCTGGCCGGCCATGAGGAAAAAAGGAACTTGTGTGTTGGCAGAGGAGGATGCTGGGTAAGAGCACAAACATCCAAAGTGAGATCTGTAAAGCTATTTAAGCCGTGTGTCAGGCCACGACATGCAGTTTAACCTGAATGCCTTTTATTGTTCAAATTATTCTAATTATTGGGAAGTCTTAAAATCTCTGTACTAGGGTAAGGGGTGGGGGAGGGGCTGGCTGCCGACCTCATGGTATGTCTGGAGGACGGCTCATCTGTCTGTAAAGCTGTTTTGTTGTTGGTCCCACGGGCTTCCTTCTACCAAAGGAAGTTCCTGTTTGTTTGGCTTTTGATAAAGGCACTGTTTTTTGATCTTTTGTCCATAGTCGGCATCTTTGGGAAGGGTGGGACCTCCTTGGAAAATCGGCCTCAGTTTTGCGATGGGTTGGTCACAGTGACTTTGGGGACTGGTACCCAAGACATGACCCTGGAGAGAACAGGGGCCACTCGAGTGCAGTGACACACATTTCTGTGGCTCTAAAGGTGGTAATGACCCCAGCCTGCTGCTGGAGCTGTATGCCTGATTCTGGCCCCTGTCTAGGTGTGATGGGCTTATGAACCTTTTTTTTTTTTTTTTTTTAAGGTGATTTCTGTATGTATTCCCAGCTGTCCTGGAACTCAGTATGTAGACTAGGCTAGCTTTGAACTCACAGAGTTCTGCTTGCCTCTGCCTCCCCAGTGCTGGTATTAAAGGCATGTGCCACCATGCCTAGCTGCTTACGAATTCTTTGTTGGATTCTGTGGGTTACTTTCTTGATTTGTTCAAGGCTCATATTTGGGGGGATCCTGCTTGGAATCCCATGATACAATCATGTGGCTTTTCTCCTGTATATCTGCCTGCTGTCAAGGTATTTCTACCTTCCCAGATTCCTTTTCAGCAGGGTCTCAGAAGCCACAAATCTCAGATCTCCCCACAGCCCTGAACACACACACACACACACACACACACACACACACACACACACACACCCCAAAAGCTCCCCAGTTGAGCAAGAAGTATTAACTCCAGCACTTGGGAGAGAAGTTTGAAACCAGCCTGGTTACTACATAGCAAGTCCCAGACCATCCAGGGCTACACAGTGAGACCCCATCAAGAAGAAAAAGTGTACTGGGCGGTGGTCCTAGCAGTCAAGAGGCAGAGGTAGGTGGATCTCTGTGAGTTCAAGGCCAGACTGGTCTACAGAGCAAATTCCAGGACATCCAGAGCTACACAGAGAGACCCTGTCTCGAAAAACCAAAAAGAGGAAAAAAGAAGGAGGAGGAGGAAGAGGAGGAGGAGAAGAGGAAGTAGTGTGTGGGGGAGGGGATGTGTGCCTATATATGGAGGAGACACCACTTACTAGGCCATGGGTGGCTAACATTGTAAGCAGAACCAGATGTGCTGGTAGTGCTTTTCGCAACTGGTAGGTGCAGGCTCTGCCATGAGATCCTCCCAGCCTACACTGAAGACGCCATGCAGGAAAATCCCAGATTTTCCTGGGCCTCTTCCTTCCCCAAACCCTCTCGGCACCAGGAGGATGTTCAGCTCCTCACTGGTTCCCAGCTGCCTTTAGTCCCTCTCAGTCCCTGTTATCTAGGGAGGCACCAAGGGTATCAAAGGACAGTTTGGGGACCTTAGTTCCCCCTTCACACACATCGACCTCCATAAACAATTGCAAACAAGTGCGTCATCATAAGAAGACCAGTTATCTCTGCAAACAGGGTGAGGGGTGGGCAGTATGAGTTGGTTTTTCTCAGATCTTGTTATGTACAGACCGCCTGGGGAGCTTGCTAAAGGGTAGGTACTGATTCAGGCCTGAGTGGGGGCTCTAAAACCCCCGAGTTTCTAACAAGTTCCCGGATGATGGCAAAGCTGTTCTTGGGAAATGACAATTTGGGCAGTCCGACGTCTCCCTCACACCAGCCAGCCGAGCTCTCCTGATGCTATTTACAGATTGAAGGACTGGGTGGGAGGAGGAGGGTCCCAGAGCTTTAGGTTTCGATTAGTCTTTCCCCCATCCCATCCCACCCCCAACCCCTCTCTCTCTCTCTCTCTCTCTCTCTCTCTCTCTCTCTCTCTCTCTCTCTCCTCTCTCTCTCTCTCTCTCTCTCTCTCACACACACACACACACACACACACACACACACACGGGGGTGGAGGTGGGCAAGCCACCTTAGGGGCCCAGCAGGGACTGTGCAGGCACAAGCCTGCAAGCCTAGACCTGTGTTGTAGTCTCGACTCTGCTGAGAAATGCCAGGAGTTGCACGCTCTCCAGCCCAGTGTGCTGTGTGTGTTCTCTCTGGAGTCCATCAGACAGATAGCCGAAGGCCCCTCTCACCCCTTGTTTCTAAATAATAAATATGAATAACCAACAAGTCTCCCCCTGGTTCATTTGAAGCCTGAAGCCTTGGCTTGGCAGCCAAACTCCATTTCCCCTCATGTGTCTTTGGAAGATGTCATCTTTTCTGGTCTCTGTGCCCTTGCTTGTCAGCCGCCAGGGAGGGGTTGAAAGTCAAGGGATCTGGGACAAGCCAGGACAGAAAATGAGCGTGCACACGGAGACGCTTAGCATAGTTCTTGCCAAAAGAAAAGATCAGTCCAAATGGTTGACTTGGTTTGTATTTCTGTGAAGAATCAGATGCATAGAGAGTGGGGAGTGGGAAACCAGACATTGCCCTCCCGTCACCTGGAAACGTGAATTCTAGATTCAAGGGTGAGGGCTAGAAGATGGCTTAGCAGGTGCAGCGCCATGCAAAAGGCTGGGCATAGCCATGCTCACTAATGTCGGGGTGGCGGCAGGGGGGCTCAAAGAGGTCGATCGTGGGGTCATGATTGTCCACACATCATCCTCAGGCCTCTGTCCTCATGCATGGTATGAGTACATGGTATGAGTACAGCCACACACATGGACACACACAGAGGGGCTATCTGAAGTACTAAGCAGTTCTACACGTACAGATGGCAGGTAAGGAGATGGCTGGGGGCAGAACCTCTGACCTGGAGAAGTAAAAACCGACCAACCAACCAACCAACCAGGGGATAGGGAGGATGCACGGCCAGCCTGAAGTAACTCTCGAAGAGCAGGCGTTGGAAGGGGTGCCGACACCATTCGACCTCACAGCCCCGAGAAAACACTAAAGAGCGGCAAGGGTATGTGGGCATCAGGGGCTGACCCAGGGGATCTGGATGGCAGAGAGAGATGCCTGGGACTTTTGGTTGTGGAAGGGTGAGGAAAGATCTACACAACTTGCCAGACTTCTTCAGGGTCTTCACTGCTGTGAGAGGGAGACTGGGAGGTGCTGCCCTGGGGTGCAGAGGGGGCGGAGTGTTCCATCCTAGACACACCAGCTGGAGATAAGGATGTTGCTGCTAACGACACTCTCCTTTAAATATCACCATTCACGCTGGGCGGTGGTGGCGCATACCTTTAATCCCAGCACTCAGGAGGCAGAGGCAGGCGGACCTCTGTGAGTTCGAGGCCAGCCTGGTCTACAGCATGAGTTCCAGGACAACCAGGGCTACACAGGGAAACCCTGTCTCAAAAACAAAACAAAAAAAATTAACAACAACAAAAGGTATCATCATTCACAAGGGGATGAAATTGGGTGTCTAACACAGAAAAGAGACAAAGGGTCAATCCCTTGCTTACTCAGTGCGCGGGATAGTTTTATGCCAACTTGACCCACGCTAACCACCTGAGAAGAGGGACTAATGCCTCCATGCCCGGGTGGTGGCAGCACACGCCTTTAATCCCAGCACTTGGGAGGCAGAGGCAGGTGGATCTCTGTGAGTTTGAGGCCAGCCTGGTCTATAGAGCAAGTTCCAGGACAGCCAGGGATATACAGAGAAACCCTGTCTCAAAAAACAAAAGAAAACAAAAAACAAAAAACAACAAAAAAAAAAAAAAAAAGGAAAAAGGAAAGGAAATACCTCCATGAAATCAGAGCCGGGCTACAGGCATTTTCTTAAGTAATGATTGATGGGGGAGGGCCCAGTCCATGGCGGGTGGTGCCATCCCTGGGCTGGTTGTCCTGGGTTCCATAAGAAAGTAAACTGAGCATGCCAGTAAGCAGCATTCCTCCATGGCCTCCATCAGCTCCTGCCTCCAGGTTCCGCCCTACTTGAGTTCCTGTCCTGACTTCCTTTGATGATGAACAGTGCTGTGGAAATTTTATGCCAAATAAATCCTTTTCCTCCCCAAGTTTCTTTGGTCATGGTCTTTTATCACAGCAATAGTAACGCTAAGACACTCAGTAAAATCCCAAAGCCCTTCCTTGCAGACCCAGGTCAGGCGGTGGCTTAGATCTGTCTGGTCTGCAGGCCGACACTGGCTGGACGTGACCAGCTGTGTCCAGTATGTGGGGGCTGGAGTGAGGTGGGGCAGTGGGAGTCTTGCTTTGAAGAAATGGTCCTTGCTCAAGCCTCTTGAATGCTGGAATTACAGGAGTGAACCATCACACCAGGTTCAAGCTGCTTTATTTTTATGTGTGTGTGTGTGTGTGTGTGTGTGTGTGTGTGTGTGTGTGTGTGTAATTGTTTGCCAAATGTGTATGTATGGTTCTCAGAGGCCAGAAGAGAATGTCAGACCGTGTGGACCTGGAGTTATAGGCGCTTGGGAGCCATCTAAAGTGGGTGTTGGGAACTCACTGAGCTCACTTTTACCAGTCCCTTCAAGCTACTCTTTTAAACAACCAACTTTTCATGCCTATAATGTCTGTACTTGGGAGCCTGAGGCAGAAGGATTGACTCAAGTTCCAGGCCAGGTTATAGCTTTCACAACAGAGTGAGACCTCTGTCTCAAACAATCAAATAAACGCTAATCATCCCCCAAACTGCTGAGCATAGTGTCCCACGTCTGTACTCTCAACATTTGGGAGGTGGAGGCAGGAAGACTGAGAGTTCAAAGTTACCCTCAGATCCATGACCAGTTTGAGGCCAGCACGGCCTACATCAGAACTTGTCTCAAAACAAAGAATTGGTAGAGAGATGTCATCCTAGCTACTTGGGAGGCTGTGCTGAGGCAGGAGGATACCTAGATCAAAGCCTTGCCTGCCCTACAGAAAGAGTTCAAGGCCAGCCTAGGCAACTTAGAAAAATCCTGCATCCTAAAACAATGTAAGACAAATACATAAAAGGGTAGCCTGAAGGAGACGTTGGAACCCACCAGGGCCAAACATGTGCTCTAGGCGAGACCCCGAGACGCCGCCTTTCCCCAGCCAGCAGGCGGCGCGCACGCGCCGTAGGGCGGAGTGCGGGGGTGGGATGGGAGGGGGGCCAGCTCCGCGCAGCGTCGGGGGGTGGGGACGGACGTGCGCGCGCCCTGCAGCCGCGTGGCCGCGCACGCCCGGGGCTCCCTTAAGGCGGGTGGGTACCCCAAGGCCATTTCCGGGAGGGGCGGGGCCGGCGGAGGCACAACTCCAATCTCTGCGCCGGCGGCGGAAGGGGGCACTCGGGTCCAGCGGCCGGCGCGCGGGTCAGGCGCTTGCAGAGCGGAGGCGCGAGGTGTGCGGCGGCGAGGCTGAGCCACTCTGCGGGGAAGAAGGCGCGGGGTCCCCGGCCTCAGGAGGTGGAGCCGCTGCGGCGGGCCGGACGGGGCTGCGGCTGACGGGGAGCCAGGCCGGGCTGAAGGCAGGGAAGAGGAGGGGAGGGGGACCAAGCTTAGAGGAGCAGGGGCGAGCTGCGGAGCGCGGGGGTGGAGGGTGGGGTGCGAGCCGAGAGGAGCAGGGGCGAGCTGAGCGGGGAGGAGGGGGGCTGAAGGGGAGCTGGGCTGAGGGGATCGGGGCCCCGGGCTGTGGGGTGCTGAGCTCAGGGGAGCTAAGGGGCGGGAGTTGGAGGCCCCGGCTGAGCAGTGGCGCGGAGAGTCGGGGCGCCGAGCTCGGGCTGAGGCTGGGCGGGGTGGCAGAGCGGGCTGGAGCAGCCCGGGGTCTGGCTTGCCGTGGGGCCCGGGGACCGAGGACCGAGCTATCTCGTGTCCCAGCCTGGGAAGGGGCGTGTCCCCCCCTCGTGGACTCCTCGGCTGGGTTCTTCTGGGTTCTGATGTTCTGGTTCGGCCCGAGTTTGAGTGTGGATAAGCCGGCCCGTGAAATCCCGAGCCTGCCCAGGAGCTAGCCCAGGAGCTAGCAAGCCAGGCAGCTGATCCAGCAGTGTGCCGACGACGCCTTCAAGCCTTGGAGTAAACAGATGCGTTTCCCCTTTTTCAGACGCTGAGAAAGCGGAGTCCGGAGAAGACTCCTTCCTGCAGAGCAAGATGCCTAGTACCGACCTTCTGAAGTTGGTGAGTCCGACCTAGCAGACCCTCGTCCCTTAACTCTTAGTCAGAAGGATCTGAGTCATGATTTCACCTCTGATGTTTGGTAAAAGCTGAGCATCTCTGCCACTTTTTTTTTTTTTTAAAAACTGGAGTTGGTGATCAGGATGAAGACGGCTGAATACAGCATGTGTAGAACTTACAAAGTCTTGGGGCATACTTTACAGAGTCCTTGCAGATGGTTTTCTGCTCTTCCCGTTGTAACCACTAGAGCAATTGCTTTTGTTTTGTTTCTGAAATAACTGTCTGGCTGTGTGACCCCTGGTGGCCTGCAACTCGGGTGGCATATACAACTTAGCCTTGGACTTTTAGTGATTTTCTTCCCTTTACCTCCTAGTGCTGGGTTTTTTGTTGTGGTTTTAGGTTTTGCTTGGTTGGTTTTTGGAGACAGGGTCTCTCCTATGTAGTCCTGGCTAGGCTGTACCTTACTATGTAGAGCAGGCTGGCCTGGAATTCCAAGAGATTTGCCTGTCTCTGTCCCCTGAGTGCTGGGATTAAACAAAGGAGCAACCACAAGCCTAGCTTGTTTGTTTTTGAGGCAGAATCTCTCAATGTAGCCTAGGATGGCCTTGAACTAGCCGTCATCCCTCAGCCTCCTAAGTGCACCATCAGGCTGGGCCCTTTTTGAGACAGTAGACAAGGCTGTCTGTGAGCTCCTTATGTAGCTGGAGCTGGCCTTGAACTCGGTGTAGTTCAGATGAGAGGGGAATGCTTGCTTTGTCTTCAGAGCCTAAGGAAAAGTTCATCTAAAATAGGTTCTTGTCCCAGATTTCATGAGTTTCCAGTAGGTGATAAGTAGCCTTATTAACTTCAAATTTTTGTTATAAGATAATTATGTTTAGAAATGTTGGAAACTAAATAAAAGAAATCTAGTCTCTCCATCCCCCTTCACCTCCTCCTTGCAACAATTATTACCAAGAGACGATTGCTCTTGGCACATTGGATGGTTAATGGAGACTGGCTCCTAACAAATGAGCAATTTCTTTTCTTTCCTCTAATACATCTGGATGTGTATGTAAATGATGAATTCCCATACAGAAGTAGAATATCTCTTCATGTAAGGATGTGTGCTTATTTGGGGGTCGAGGGGAGGGTTAATGAACTTTTACACCTGAGCAGGACTTGCATTTATGTAGTATATTTGGAATCCTTTTTGTTCTGAGTTATTTCTTTAGCTGTCCTCATACCCATTGATGACTTCCTGGCACCCTATAATGGGGACTTTGTTCTGCTTATTGCAATAAGGATAGATAGAAGGATCTGGACACATTTTCTGAAGATAACATAGAGGTTGCATAAAATGCTTTCACTAGAAAAGTTGCCATCTCTTTCCAGACTGTAGTGTATTGTTGCCTGGGGCTAAATGGTTAAAAAAACAAAACAAAGCAACAGATCAAATTTTCAGTGATTTTTATTATGATCTGAGTTCAAGACACTTCACCTGGGAAGAAAGAATCTAAGAAAGTGGAAAAAAAAAAACAAAAACCAAAAACCAACCTCAGTACAGGAAAATTTCTCAGAATCTCAAAAAAAAAAAAAAAAAAAAAGTGTGTGAGAGAGAGAGAGAGAGAGAGGGAGGGAGAGAGAGAGAAATGGCTTCAGGGTCTTATATGATAGGCAAGTGCTCTGCTTAAACCTCATCACTTCTTTTAGTTTTAGTTTTTTTTTTTTTTTTTTTTTTTTTTTAAATTTTGAAACAGGATCTTACTAAATGTCTCAGTCAGGCTTTGAACTTAGAATCCTCCAGCTCACTAGGCCCTGATTTAAAACAATCTTTTTTTTGGGGGTGGGGGGGTTCAAGACAGGGTTTCTCTGTGTAGCTTTGCGCCTTTCCTGGAACTCACTCTGTAGCCCAGGCTGGCCTCGAACTCACAGATATCCACCTGGCTCTGCCTCCCAAGTGCTGGGATTAAAGGCGTGGGCCACCACCGCCCGGCTAAAACAATCTTAAAAGTCATATGGTGAGCTTAATATTGTATATGAATCCAGATAGTCATCCTTTATGCTAGCAGAATAAGATTAACACTATGTAGGAAATCAGTAAAAGTGGATTCTGGAATAAGGAATAATAGATAACTCACATCAAGAATGTATTAGAGGGGTTGGATAGATGGCTCTGGTTAAGAGCACTGGCAGCTCTTCCAGAGGACCTGGGTTCAAATCTCAGCACCAACATGGCAGCTCACAAATGTAACTCTAGTTCTGGGGGATCTGACACCCTCACACAAACATACATGTAGGCAAAACACCAATACACATAAAATACAAATACATAAATTATTTTTTAAAAAAGGAATGTATTATATACAGAAAGAGATAGTCTATATACTTATTAATTTTTTACCAAAACCTCTGAAAAACATTCTGCCACCCTATTTTAATAAATGAAAAACTCAGCCTCCACTGACTTCCACAGTGGTTAAGTAGTGGAGTTCTTTTACCTCCAGTGAAAGGATTTCAGAAGATCCCTCCCTCTCACCTTTGTAAATCTGCCTTTGGAACAAATTTCTGAGAGGTAGTGGTTTGTTGATCGTTGTGGCGGACAGCAGAGGGTTTGAGGAGACCAGAAATTGGCATTATTTGGGGGCACTTTGGAAGTGCACGTGGGGAGAAGATTCTGGTCTCCCAGTATCTTTCCTGACAGTCCTTGATGTATTATAAAGCCTTGCATGTTTTCCTGTATGTAGCAGGTACGGTATTGCGGTTTTGAACTTTGTGCCTGTAAGTATGATGCCAAAGTAATTACTGTAAAGGGGATATTGAGTGACAGGCCAGAAAGCCACTGTGTGTACAGTGTGCTGGAGAGAAACTGTGAAGACCACCTAGAGTCCGCGTATCGTCAAGGAGCTTGAGCTCCATGTGTTCCTGTTTTCAGCTCTGTCTGTCTGGTGAGGGTGGTTTACCTGCCCTTTTTCCATTTAGTCACATGTGACATGTCATGGGACCGTAACACTTTCCATCTATGTCCTGGGGAGAATAAATGAGCATGTTCCTCTGCAGAGAGCATCTCAAGAGGGAATTTGAGTTAGGCAATTTTGTAGCAGCCTTTCTTCACTCGGGCAACATCTTCACCCATGTTCTCTTCAGTTCCAGTTCCACCCGATGGTATCACTTGGTCAGTTGTCAAATATATAAGAGTTTTAAAAGGAAATTTTACTTCATAAAGCCCGGTAACAGTTGTCTTTTCTCTTGTCCAAAGATGAAGAATAAGTTTGTTAGATATTCTAGGTAAAACAAGCTTGCCGTATTTTGATAGTAATAGTCCTTGCCCCCCTCCCTGAGACAGGGTTTCTCTGTGTAGACCTGGCTGTCCTGGAACTCACTATGTAGACCTGGCTGGCCTCGAACTCACAAAGATCCACCTGCCTCTGCCTCCCGGGTGCTGGTATTAAAAGTGAGTGCCACTACCACCCTGTTGATAATTGTTTATTTAGGTAAGTTCTTAACCTAGGCAGTTTTGCTTCTGAGAGACTTTTGACGATCTTGGGAAACCCTTCTTGGTTACTGACATCTACTAGATAAAAGCCAGGAATAAAATCAAGTATCCAGTAATGACCATGACCTCCCAAACTAAGGGCTGTGTTGTAGAGCGTCTGCAGTCCTGAGGTTGAGAACCCCAGTCAGAGGTCTCTAGTATGGCTAACTGCTTATCTACAGGCTTTATTTCCTGTGAGTAGGGAATGCTTGCAGTGTTACTTAAGCTACTTTGCCCATGGCTCAAGCCTTGTTATCTTGGGATATATCTAAATGAATCTATATAGTGTGCCTGTCTGCAGAACGACATCCTGAAGAAATTAACGCCTTCCTAGTCAACATTTTTGCAGCACCCTTTGAAATCAGGCCTCCTTCAGTTTTTATTTTTGGTTCAAAAATAAAATCTTGGGGCTGGAGAGATGACTTCAGTGGTCAAGAGCACTAACTATTCCTCCGGGAAGACTCAGGTTTGATTCCCACGTGGTGGCTAACAACTATAATTCCAGTTCTAGGGGATTCAGTGTCTTCTGGCCTCTTCCTAACCAGGCATGCGAGTGGTACACACAGACATACATGCAGGTGAAATATCTATCATGTGTGGTTTTTTTTTTTTTTTTTTTTTTTTGATTGATTGATTGTCTGGTCTGAAAAGAACACAAGAGCACCATGTTGATCTGTCAAATCATCATGTTTAAAAAAAAAAAATCAAATCTTTCCAGGTCTTTGAACTTGATCCATGATCTTTGACTCTTAAAAATTATTTTAAATATCTTGTATTTTTTATTTTATGTGTCTGGATGTTTTGTTTGTAATATGTGTAGGCACTGTGTGTGTGCAGTGTCACAGGTGTCACAGGCCAGAAGAAGGCATCAGATCTCCTGTAACATGGTGAGCCGCCATGTGGGTGCTGGTCATTGAACCCGGGTTTTCTGGACAGTCAACCAGTGCTCTTAACTACTGAGTTCTCTCTCCAGCCCTGACTTTTGACTCCCATTTTTCCGAGATACTTTCTTTCTGCATCTCAAGTGGAATTTAAGAATAAATTGAGATTGACACTAAAAGTTGTTTCCTGTTATTTGAGCCTGGTTTCTTGATTGTAGGATTAATTGGAAGAAAGGGAAATTTCATATGACTGACAGGACATTTAAAATTGTGTGGGCACCCCGGAGGTAATTGTAGGGTGGATACTATATTTGATGCTGTCTTAGGATGAAGCAGAACGCTAATATAAAGGAAAGGGGAATTATAGATAAGCTATAAATCCCACATTTGGCTTAACTTTGCATTCTGTGTGCTAGTAATTTTAAGTAACATTTACCTTCTGAATTAATAAACATTACTCTAATATTAAATACATTTGTATACATAGGTGGCAGAATTGAGAACCAGAATTTTCCATGGAGAGTTGATCTGCAGTGAATCAGTCTTCATGTATAAACACACAGAGTCCAGTTACTGAGAGAAAAACCCCTGCAGTAAATGGAGCAGTGAAGGCCAGAGTGGATGGCCTCATCAGTCATCTGGCATATTCCAGCTGTGTGTTTGGAGTGTTTTAGGGACTGCTCACCAAGGCAGGGCAGGCTTAAAGAAAACTAGAGGGGAGCCATGAGTAGTTGTTACATGTTAGTTAGGGTTCTCTAGAGGAACAGAACCGATAGAATGAGTCTCTATGTATGTATGTCTGTCCGTTCGTCTGTCTGTCTGTCTTTCCGTCCGTCCGTCCGTCCGTCCGTCCGTCCGTCCACCTACCTACCTACCTACCCACCCACCCACCCATCCATCCATCCATCCATCCATCCATCCATCCATCCATCCATCCATCCATCATCTATCTATCTTATCTGTCTGCCTGTCTATCTTATCATCTATCTATCTATCTATCTATCTATCTATCTATCTATCTATCTGAGATTTGTTTAGAGAGCCTTACAGGCTGTGACCCAGCTAGTCCAACAATGGCTGTCTCCTGACAAAAAGTCCAAGAATCCAATAGTCGTTCAGTCCATGAAGCTGGGTGTCTCAGCTGGTCTTCAGTATACCTTGGAGTTCCAAAGAAATAGGTTCTAATACCAGTGAAGGAGTGCCTCAGTGGCAGGATGTATGAACTTGCCAGTGGGAATGAGGGCAAGCAAGTGAACAGCAAAAGCTTCTTGCTTCTGTGTCCTTTATATAGGCTGCCGTGAGAAGGGGTGGCCCAGATTTAGGGTGGGTCTCCTGACCTCACGTGATTTGATCAAGAAAATTCCCTCACAGGTGTGCCCAGATGCTTGGGTTTTTAGTTAATTCCAGATGTAGTCAGGTTGACAACCAAGACTAGACATCCCACCTGTCATCTCCAGGGGCAGGAGGCTCTTTCCTGGAGACCAGACTGAGTTAAAACACTGAGCTCCAGGCAAACTGGACCACCTGGTGAGACAGTGTCAACAGAACAAAACAGAGACCAAAATCATAGCTAACAAAAAAAACAACCGGGAGTGCTTTCGGACATCCAGGCACTGGCAGATAGGGAGCCTTTGTCTCTCTTAGGCCTGAGAAGATAGCCAAGGAGTATTTATTTTTAGAACCTGGGGAGTTGAGCTGAAGGGGACACCAGGTATCCTGTAGGATTGTAGCCACTGGGAGGCCTGGCCAGTACCCAGGGAAACAAACTATTTTCCCACCCTCTGCTTTTTCCGCTGAAGTTGGTGTTCCCCAACAGACCCACCCCAGAGGATCAAAGGAGCCTCGTGAATTTGGTTCATTGAGGCAGCCTTGTGAGGAGCATGGTAGAGCTAGAACAGGTTGCTGGAGGAACCAAGGGTGAAGGAATGCTTAGCATGCCGAAGTCAGGTTCATTTTCACAGGAGCCAGAGAGGAGTTAGTGTCTGAGCAGAAGATGGAGAATGGACAGGGTGGACCTGTTAGTAACAGGATAGAATCACAGGCAGCAGCAGTGCTGCTACAGCTCCGCCTAGCCCAGAGCGCCTTTGTCCTGGTACTGTCCTTATAATTTTAATTACCTTTGTGAAGGGCCTTTAGAAACCTGAACTCCCTCCCCTCCCCTCCCCTCCCCTCCCCTCCCCTCCGCTCCCCTCCCCTCCCCTCCCCTCCCTTCCCCTCCCCTCCCCTCCTCTCTTCCTCTTCCTCATTATATCTCCCCAGTAGTCTCTCTCTTTCTTTTCTTTTCCCCCCAGGAAGACAGTCTGGCCATGTAGCCCAGGTTGGCCTTGTGCTCACCATCTTCTTATATCACCCACTCCCTCAGTTATGGGCATGTGTCACCCCAAGAGCTTGAAGTTCCTGTATGTGGAAGCCAGAGGTCACCTTAGCATGTTGTTCCTCAGGAGCCATTCACCTTGTTGGTGGAGACAGGGTCTCTCACTGGGACCTGGGGCTCGTCCATTAAGTTAGGCTAGCTGGCCAGTAAGCTCCAGGATTACAAGTGGCTGCTGCCAAGCCTTGCTTTGTGTGTGGGTGTTGGGGATCGAACGTGCAGCAAGCGGTTGTTTTTTGTTACCAGTTCAGCTCTCTTCCCAGCCCCAAAGGCTGCACATGGTAATTGTACAGGTCAATAGATAATTTATATCTGGAGACACTGTTCTTACTACCTAGATCACAACAAAAAGGAATTCCCAGCACTCCAGCAGGTCCTCATGTCTTTCCACTCCTAGATGCTGTCTACTACAGGTGGTTATTCCTCTCACTTTAGATTACGATGCTGACTTTCAGAATTTTAAGTGTAGCCATATGTTACTTTGTGAGTGGCCATTTTGGTCAGTGTTTTGTCTCCTTATGTCTATTGTTGCTTCTCGTTGCTGTGTGGGTATTACAATGTATAAGTGTATTGCAATTTATTCCATTTATACTTGGTGAACATTTATGTTTCCAGTGTTTGGGTTGGTGTGAATGACATTGTTATGTTCTTGAACTTGTCTTTTTGTAAACATGAAAAAAAAATTATGTCAAAATATATGGTGCCAGATTTCTATAGTAGTTTTTAAACAAATTTAGAGTTCTTTAGGGTTTTCCTTGTTTCTTTTTTGTTGTTACATGATTTCCTTTCTCTCCCTTTTGAGACAGGGTTTCATGTAGTCAAGGCTGGCCTCAAACTTTATTCATAGTCAAGGCTGACTTTGAACTCTGTATCCTCTTGTTTCTGTCTCACAAGTGCTGGAATGACAGGCATGTGCCACCCCCACACCTAACTCTTTGTAGTTTTGAGCCGGGTCCTTCCTTACACTGCAGCACCGGATGGCCTTGAACTCACTGCCTGAGTGCTGGGGTGGCATCTATCACTGTCTGCTGCTTCATTCATTTTTTGCTTTTGAGATGTTCTCAATTCTATTTGTAGCTGAGAATATAACCTTAACTTCTGTTCTTCCTGCTGTGACCTCCAGAGTACTGAGATTATGGGCATGCCCCAGCCACACCCAGTTTATGTGGTGCTGAGGATTGAACCCAAAGCTTCGTGCCTACTAGGTAATACTGCCAGCTGAGCTACATCCCCACCCTTTAATTTCTTTCTATTTACTTTTAAGGCAGAGTGTGGTAGTTTGAATGTAATTGGCCCCCATAATCTCATAGGGAGTAGCACTATTAGGAGGTGTGGCTTTGTTGGAGGAAGTGTGTCACTGGGGGGAAGTGGGGACCAGGCTTTGTGGTTTCCTATGCTCAGGATACTGCCCAGTGTCTCCTCAAGTCGACTTACTGCAAGGTGTAGGACTCTCAGCTACTACTCCAGCAGCACGTCTGTCTGCATGCTGCCATGCTCCCCGTCCTGATGATAATGGACTGAACCTCTGAAACTGTAAGCGAGCCATCCCAATTAAATGTTTTCTTTATAAGCGTTGCCTTGGTGATGGCGTCTCTTCGCAGCAGTAAAAACTCAACTAAGACATAGAGTGTCACTGTGAATCTTTGTCTTTGAACTCCTTATATTTGCAACTGGAGTGACTGTATTCTCTGGACATTTTTTCTGAAGTGTGTAGTCACTGTTTTGAACTGCATCTGGCAGATAGGTCTAAAATGGAATCGATCAATTATTTATTGAGTTTCAGTCTTAATGGCTCCCAGGTTTAAAAACTTGAGAGGCAAAAATTTGTTTTCAAATTCTAGTAGAAAAGTCTAGGGCAAAGATGCCATGGTGGACCTGGTCTTTGTCTAGTACTTTGTTTTTGTTTTTTTGGCAGAGTAGAAGAAAGCCTGTGATTGTTTTGCTCAGTCCATTTTGAAAGTGTTTTCACATACTTTCCCAGCAGTCTGTTTGGCTGTCAGAGACATGTGGGTTATGATCTGCAAGCCTAGTAGTTAGCTGACTTGGTTCTGTTTTGTTGGTAGGTTAAAGGGCACTTGCAGCCTTCTGACTGATTGATTTGATGTTGAAGGTTAAAAATTGATGTGATGTATTTGTTACCAAACAGGGGCATATGCTTATTAAAATATATTCTACTATTACTCTCTGTGACAAAATAAAACTTCACACACAGAAATTAAATAACTTAAGGCCTTTTTGTTTGTTTGTTTTTCTAGACAGGGTCTTCATTTTGTAGGTGAGGCTGGCCTGGAACTCTTTCTGTAGCCCCGACTGGCCTGGAACTCAAAACGGTCCTGCCTTAGCTTCCCAAGTGCTGGTATTATAGATGTAAACCACCATGCCCACCTTCTACAGTGATTAAAGTGTGTGTGTGGTGTGTGTGTGTGTGTGTGTGTGTGTGTGTGTTGCCTGCATATATGTCTGTGCGCCGTTTGTGTGCCTGGTGCAGAGACCAGAAGAAGGTGTTCTATTCTCCGAAACTGGAGTGACAGACAGTAGTGAGCCACCATGTGGTGCTGGGAATTGACCCTGGGTCCTCTGGAAGAGCGGCCGGTGCTCTTAACCATTTTCGCCAGCCTCTTTATAGTGACTTTCAAGAAATTATTCTTTTGTGTATATGTGCATGGTGTGTGTGAATAGTGTCTGGTGTGTGTGTGTGTGTGTGTGTGTGTGTGTGTGTGTGTGTGTGAGAGAGAGAGAGAGAGAGAGAGAGAGAGAGAGAAAGAGAGAGAGAGAGAGAGACTCACACTGGTAAATCAGAGAACAGCTTATGGAGTCAGTTCTCTCCTTATACCTTTATATGAGTTCTAGTGATTGAATTCAGGTCACCAGGTTTACTTGGCAGATGCCTTTACCTGCTGAGCCATCTTGCTGGCCTTTATTTTCTTCTTCTAATAGCATTTAATACCCACAGAAACTCTGTGCAAAGGCAGTAGTATTTTTATATTTTTAACCTTTCAATTTTTTTTAATGGGGACAGTCACCTGATAAGTAGAGAATTTTTTTGAGATGGGAGTGTTCTCACTCTTTAGCTCTAGCTGTCCTGGAACTCGCTCTGTAGCCCAGGCTGGCCTCGAACTCACAGAGATCCGCCTGCCTCTGCCTCCCGAGTGCTGGGATTAAAGGTGTGCGCCACCACTCCTGTCTCACTAAACAGATTTTTGAATCAGATTTTTGAATAAGAAAAATGATAGTGCTGGAAATTCTCCTGCTCTCTGAACTTAAGTCTACTACTTCTCTAGAATGGGATGAAGGATAAAGGGGGAGGGGAGGAGATGTTCCAGTTTGGGTTTTTATTTTAATGTATTTTTTTTTAAAGTGTGTGCTTAAAAAAAAAAAAAAGCTTTAATAAGGTAAAATCATGATTCATAATACAAATATAAAATGAACATATTCAAGACTTTTGGTCATATTAGGGAAACTTGTCACATAATTAATTCAAAAGAGAAATCCAGAGAACACATATATTTATAGAGCAGGGATATTGAAAACGAACCCAGTGAGATGGCACACACCTGTAATCCCAGCAATTGGGAGGTTGATGGAAGAGGATTTCTGTGAGTTTGAGGCCAGCCTCATGGGCTTCATGGGCTTCATGTTAAGTAACAGGTCAACCAGGAGCTACGTAATAGTAAGTCCTGATCTCAAAACAAAGGAAAACAAAAAACTAAGAAAAGAATGTGTGAGTGGAGACCAGACTAGTTTCTTCAGTAGTGGGATGGAAGTTAGAACTTTTACTGAACCTTGGCAAGCTTTGTTGTTTATATATGAAAATTTATGTGCCTGTCCATCAGTTATCTACAGGTTGGTGAGCTGTAATGTTACCTTAGGGTCAGGAGCTGTAACCCAGAGGGTGACCTAGATAATACTGGCTTTCCTTTGGAAGCAAACATTTCTCCGTTGCTTTTCACAGATTATTAAAATACCTGACACTCTGTCAGATGTTACTTTTAGATTGAGTTCCCTCACTGCTTATTTCAGTGTTATGAGCCTATGGGGGCTGTTCTCATTCAGATCACCACAAAAGGATAATATACTTTCTTGCTTTGAAAGGCAACCTGGCTGGGTCTACATAGTAAGCCATTTAATGATGATTAGTATAGTTCAGAGCACATTTAATAACACATTGGAGGATGCTTGCTTAGGCTGAGAGAGTATTTCTCTATGAAATCTTTTTTTTTTTTAATTTGGGGACCTTTTTTGAGATAAGGTCTGACAGTATATGAGTGTGCTGTCATACCTGGCTCCATAATACTCTTCTACATCTTTCAGTGTTTCTTTTGCTAATTGAATTTAGTTTTATGCATTTTTTCTTCACCTAATTTAAGCTCCCTCTAGTACATTTTTAAAAGATGTATTTATATATTTTTTAAATTTTGTATATGTGTGGGTATGTACTTATGAATAAGTCCAGTGCCTGTGGAAGCTAGAGGCCTTGGAGCCCCCTAGAGCTGGAGTTCCAGGCTGTTTTAATTCTCCTGATGTGGGCACTGGGAATCAAGCTGCAAGATCCGTTCTCAACTGACAAGTCATCTTGCCAGCCCCTGTAGTACGTTTTTGATGTATTTCAGAAGAGAGACACTCAGAATTGTTACTCAAAGAAATCATCTCGTCTTTTTTGGTGACTTGTCCTGATTGTACACATAGGCAAGCACACACACATATACATATGTGTGTGTGTGTGTGTGTGTGTGTGTGTGTGTGTGTGTGTGTGTGTGTGTGTGTGTATCTTACAGTACTTTGGCATATCCACTTCTGTGAGTTTAAAAGGCTTTACTTTTCCACAGGTGTACTCCCGGCGACTTGGGAGCTTTGTATTCTTTCTCCTTCCCGTGGCCAGGGTTGTTTGATATCTCAGTGATTGGGGAAATGCTTTACTTCAATACCCCAGGGCTGCAAGCAGAGCTCAGTTAAACTCGGAAGTGCTTGTGGCATAATCCTGAGCAGACAGTCTGACCTGACAGTGGGTGGCTGAAAAGAACTTTCGGGCCTTTGTGCTCTCTGAGATGAATCTCAGGTACTGATCACCTTGATCAGGTACTGATCTCCTCCTGCAGTGGAGGTTTAGAGGACGTGTGCAGTTTGCTATGGATAAGTTTATTAAGGTACACGATATTTTGGGGAACACAATACCACCACATTTCCTCTCTTTTTGTCTAAAATTAAAGAAAGCTTGTAACTAATACAAGAAAAACTATCCAATAAGTATATACAATATATACAGCCAAAACTTACATTAATGATGTCTAGTCCATTAACATTTGACAGATTCAGATGAAAACTCCATTATATGTATTAACGATGTCCAGTCCAGTAACATCTGATAAACTCAGACCAAAAAATTTTCATTACTTATCTTATTTAAAACAAGTAGTTCCTTTTTAAAAGTAATTTCCATAATCTCCCTTTTTATCTTATCATATCCATATTCTCTCTTTTTTCTTTTCATAATAGATTCAGTAGTCTACCTTTTGTCATTTTTATATCTTCCCCTTTTTCTTCAGTGTAGATTCAATGATCCACCTATTTATCCTATTATTTATCTTTTTTCTCAGAGTAGATTCGATGATCTATCTCATATCTATATTCTCTTTTTCTTTTTGCTTTCTACGGGTGAAGATATCTTTAGGGAATCTTGAAAAGAAAATTTTTGGGTTAATCGTCAAGTCCTGTATCATTTGTCCATTCTCTGCATAAAAGGAAAGTTCAGGGCTTGTTTCAAGTCCTTGTTCGAGTAGTCTGTCAGGCTGGATCATCTCAGCTAGCCATCTCAAAATTGCCCTGACCAGTTTGTAGTCCAAAGTCGATTTTTCCTGTTCCTTCTGTATCACAGCTAGTTGGTCGCAGTGACTGTCTGGTGTGTTGCTCAATTCTCACTTCTTTAATGACCCCAGAGAGTTTTCCCTTTGGGCTTATGATCTGCTTTTGCTGATTAACTCTGCTGCCTTTTGAGGCTCCTAGAGATAATGTTTTCTTACCTGTTTACTTAGTAAGTACTTTGAAGTTTTATAGAATGTATTATGTAAGAGAATCAGATTCTGGGTCTTGATCATAGAACTCTCAAGTGGTATTTGATCTGGGTAAAACAGGTTTTTCTTTTCCTCGGTAGTGGATTTCTGCTCTAAAGCTCAGCCTTTTGCTGAGGTATGGGGTGGGAAACAAGACAGATGACTGAATGGCAAGATGAAATGAATACTTTTCCTACCAAAAGTCAGTTATTTTTCCTTATCAGAATGTGTGAGAAACAGAATCTTTACTTTGTAATAACACATTCACTCTACCAGTGAAAGCAAAACACTGGTTTTGTTTGTTTGTTTGTTTGAGACAGGGTTTTACTATGTAGCCTTGGCTGTCCTGGAACTCAGTCAGTAGACCAGGCTGGCCTTGAACTCACAGAGTGAAACAGTTTTTAATATATGATTCTGTAGAAAAGGACACCGGCATAGGGAAAAGGCAAAAAATGGCTGGTGTGGTGCTTTTGTTCAAGAGAGTGGTTTTTGGAATCCCCGGATGTGAGAAATTTCTGCCCTCTTTTCCCTATAGGTGGTTATTCAGAGTTACAGTCTTCACATTCTTCTAGTGTAGACCCATCTCTAAACTGCCCATCCTTTCGGATGCAGAGCCTTATCTAATTTTCTAAGCCTTATCTTCTTTTCCGATTGGGGACAATCAGTAAAGAACTCTGAAGTGCTGAGCCAACTGCCAACTAGGGGAAAGGGTCAGTTCTGCTGATCTGTGCCTTTCTGATGAGCGCTCAGTGTGCTTCGTACCAAACACGGCTGGTAATGATTCGTTTCTGGCAGAGGTTGCTTCTAGGGCCTTAGGAATGAGACGTAAGGACTCTCCACTTCTGTGCCTTTCTTTGAAGGATCGCAAGGTAGAAGATTCAAATTTGTGTAGTGTCTGTCCAAGAAATAAATACTAGGAACCACTGATCTATCTAGTTGGCCTGGTGGATTGATGTGGCTCATTTACTGCTTCCTGAGAAAGCTTGGGGGATTTCCTCTTCTTCCTTCCCAAGAGCTGGGTAATTGGGTCTCAGTAATATAAGTGGGCTGTTTTGCTATTTCCCTATAAAGAAAGGGATAGGGAAAGGGCCCCCCATTTCTGCCCACCCCTTGTACCAGAAATTGAACCTAGGGCTAGTCAAGTGCTCTTCCACTCAGCACCAGCTCAGCCCTCTCACCCTCTGTTTTTATTATTTGATTTTGAGACAGTCTCACTAAGTTGCCCAGACTGGCCTTGAACTCGTGGTGCTCCTGTTTCAGAATACATATTTCTGGGCCTTCTGCACTAAGTAAACTTCTAGTGGGGATATTCTCTACCACAGCCCTTGGGTAATGTTGATGGACTCCATTGGTTTAGTAGAAAGTGGTGAAACAGACAGTAGATTCTTTTGCTAAGGGATACACATTTTGAGATTAGTCTTTGAGCCTTAGTCTCCTCAACATCGAAATGGAGTAGTTTTTGAGATTATTTCAAACAGCAACTTGAAGTTGTTAATTAAAAAAATTAAGAAATTGCATGTGTATGGTGTTTGCCCATATGTATATATGTACCACATGTGTGCCTGTGGAAGCCAGAACAGAGTGTCATATCGCCTGAAACCGGAGTTCCAGATAGTTGTAAGCAGCTGTGTGGGTGCTGGGAACCGAACCTGGTTCCTCTGCCAGAGCAGCAGACTCACCTAACTGCTGTGCCATCTCCCTAATCCCCAGAGGACTTTTTGAACCAATTTCTTTCAGTAGAGGTCCATCTCTTTTAGAAACAGGTAGCAGGCACGTAAGCCTGTAGTCTGAGGTACTCTTGGCCTTTGTCGACGCCATTCTGGTCGTTGGGCAGTGTTGTCTCTTGGTCGTGGGGTGGTGAAGCTGGGAGACTTGACTTTGGCTGTTAAGATAAACGAAGTGGGAGGAACTGTGAGAACTGAGGATCTTCTGGTTTGCACTCCCATAGTTAGATGCTGAAAAATGAGGCCGTGGGAAAGAAAAATGAAACAAGTTTGTATCCTTTCTCCTGGCCCCTCCTACCTTTTACAGTGTGATCTTTGGATCTCAGTATCTTTGCCTGTGGAGGACAGATCTGCTCTGATGACCTGTGATACTGTGATTAGTGAGCTTGTCAGCTGAGTGGATGCAGAGCTCAGTTACAAATGACTGGCCTTTCTTTTCCATATTCAGTCCGAAGCCATTGTGCCCTGAACAGCTTCAGTGTAGAGATGTAAAACTTCTAGGATCTTGCAAAACTTGATCTAAAGGATATAAGCATTATAATTATTTCACTAGTTGAGTAAGTGTTGATTTCCTACAGTGGTCAAGCTGCTCTTTTGGGTGTTGTAGCAGATAGGGGGTTAATCCAGCTTATTTATATTCTTACTAACACCAGAAGACCGTGGATTAAAAATCTTTGGACTGTTCTCCCTCATTGGGTTGAATGCTTTGCTCCAGGTCAGATCAAACTACAGTGCCCCTAGGCTAGTGCAGTTTGACTGTGACTGACACATTAAAAACTGACCAATTCGCCGGGCGGTGGTGGCGCACGCCTTTAATCCCAGCACTCGGGAGGCAGAGGCAGGCAGATCTCTGTGAGTTCGAGGCCAGCCTGGGCTACCAAGTGAGTTCCAGGAAAGGCGCAAAGCTACACAAGAGAAACCCTGTCTCGAAAAACAAAAACAAAAAAAAAACAAAACAAAAAAAACCAAAAACAAAAAACTGACCAATTCAAGGCGTATTAGATGTTTAGCACATTAGAAGTGCATTGTGCTGTGGTATAAGGATCAATCTATTTCTGTTGGTAAATAGCTTTCCCAGAACTAATTTTATAGTGATTTATAGAGATCAAGAAAATCATTACTGTTTGAATGTCTTCCTGGGTGTGACTGATCTACTCTCTGCCTAAGGTTTCACTTATGGCCAGATGTATGCTTTGGAACAAACAGGCAATTTGAGAGGTTTTGACCATACAATCTTAGCTTATATTCCGCTATTTAAAAACCAGTAGCCAGTTGTTAAAGGAGACAGTAGGTAGGTACTAAGTTTTAGATTGGGATTGATTGAGCTGATGTGAAAATAAAAGAGGAGACAGATCTCTATGGAAATAGATTTTCCTTCATCAGAACACTGAAGGGCAGAAGTCTCTATGAGGGAATGGAGACTGTGTGCCCAGGGGCAGGAGGCTCGGGGCTTTTATAGGGCAGAAAAGGGAACTTTTGGGGTGGAAGATTCCACATGTAGAGCTGTTCCTCTGCAGTCTTGAGGTTAAAAATACCAATGGAAGTTGGTGTGTTGACTTCTTATTCGGAGTCCCTGGATCCTAACATCCTGAAGATGTTTTCAGTGTGTCAGTTTACCTGTTCTAGAGTGTCTCAGCTCACCTGAGGTTTTGGGGTTATTAGTCCTTACTAAGTTCTTGTGCCAGCGGCTACTGATAGGTAGTTAGGACTAGATGTACAACTTTAGTTAGATGTGAATGGTAGTGTATAAATTGAGTCTGCCCTGAACCTGAGTTATAAACAGCAAGCCCTTGGGGTACCGTTGAATGCAGTGTGCCGTCTTCTGCCCAGGGACACTAGGAATCCAGCATTGAAAGAAGACTGGGAAGGCTGGGGCTCTAGCTCAGTGGTAGAGTGTACACCTGGTATTCAAGCTTGGCTCAGACCCCAGACCTGCAATAGCAACAGAGAGAGGGGAGAGGGCTGATTATTGAGTTAGGAAACGTAGGTTTCTGGCCTTTGATTCTGTCCTAAACCTTTCTGTAGGATCAAAAGCACATCACTTCAAACCCGTGGGGCCTCTGCTTATAAAGTGAGAATGTTTATGTTGTACTTGGTCACTAAGGTTCCCTTTAGGTCCTAGATTCTGTGTTGGAGTGTTGCATCAGGACCCAACTTGGGGTTTGTACTATTTTCAAGACCCAAAGGAGCTGCCTTCTTTCAAGGAGGCGATGCTAGGTTACTCCACAGAACTGTTCGGTGAGCCGTCTGTGTGCTGAGGTGCGTCCTCACTGGGGACTGAGCCTGTTGCTTGTTTGTAGTGACACCAGAAGGGCGTTAGCATGAAGCCAGAAGTACTTTCTGTTATTATTACTTAGTTGCCTACGAAACGCTTGTCATGACCCATCTTACTTTGTTGTTATTCTGTCTTTGGAGATAGAGACTTTAGAGTGAAACGGAATTCCAGGATTCCCGTTCTCTTCCTGATAATCAACAGAGTTGGGTCTAGAGAGTTGACCAAGGGCAAAGAGCAGGAGCTGCTGTTATAGAGGACCTTAGTTCAGTTCCCAGCACCCATGATGGGTGGTTTCCACCCCCCCCCCCCACTTGAAAATTAAAAATAATTTTTGAAAAAGAATCGACGCAGTCACCAAGAAAATATGTTTTGGCTGAATTTAATTTTGTGATTGAGTTAATGAAGACTGTCTATATAATATAATTTTAAGGCTTTTGAGCATTTGTTTTTCATCTCCTGGTTCTTCACTTTGTCTCCAATGTTCCTTTTCATTCAATGCTATGAAGAATCAGTATCAGATGTTATCTTTTGACATTGCTAACATGTAATTTCTATGTGAAGTAGGAGTTAGTACCACCACTCAAAACACACTGTTTAACTATATAGTTTGATCACAGTTTTGACCCAAGTCTCCTCTGTAGAAATCATGGCATCCCTTTGATGGTGACAGACCGCTCTGGTCTTTCCCACTTTTTTTTGCTGAATTGCCATTGCTTTGTAGGATTGAAGTTGTTGATAGCAACAGTGGACTCTGGGGAATGGCCACCTGTTGTAGATAAGCTGTTTCCATGGGTAGCCCTCAGGGAACCTAAAACTTGCCTAATGTTAATTGCCTTTTATTAGTCCAATTACGAAAGGTATTGTTTTAGTCCATTTGGGATGCTTAACATAATGCCTTAAACAGTGGCTTATAAACAACAAAACCTCATTTTTTTGACAGTTCTGGAGGCTGGAAGTCTAAGTTTAAGGCGACGTAAGTTGAGGGCCCACTTCTAGAAGGTGGTACTCAGAAGAGAGTTCGTATGAGGGGTTCCCAGACAGCGTCTGTTTGCTGTGACCTCCCTTAGAAGGAGCAAGTTCACTCTCTGGGGTCTGTCTCTTGTAAGGGAACTAATTGTACTCATGGAGGATCCTCCATGATTTTGTAACCTCTAAAGGTTTCTACCTCCTGATAACACCAGCTTGAGGGGTCAGAAATTATGTGGGGATGTAAGCATTTGGTCCTTAGTAGGTTCAAGAAGGATTTAAGTACCTGTTCTATTTGTGAGATTTCGTGTTCGTAACAACAGTAGATACCCAAGAGGAACAGAACGCAAGCCAGTACTATCCTTTTTCAAACCATCTTCCTACCTCTTTAGCTTTCTTTTTCTTCTAGTCTTACCATAGTTAATTGTAAACCACTTAACTAATCTCTCAAACTTGAACTTGAAAAGTTGGAATTATTTGTACTATTCTCACTCCATAATTTCTCATAGCCAAAAGGTTTTGTTCAAGTATTCTTCCTGTTACTGTGATAAAACACTGACCCAAAGCATCGTAGGAAAGGAAAGGATTTATTTGCCTTATACTTCCAGGTCACAGACCATCGTTGGTGGAAGTCGGGGCCTGAACTTGAAGCAGAAACTGCAGAGGAATGTTGCCGTTTGACTCACAGGCTCAAGCTTAACTGAGTGCAGCCCAAGAACACCTACTCAGGGGATAGTGAAACCCACAGTTGTCTGGGCCCTCCTACACCAAGGAGCAGTCAAGACAGTCCCCACAGACATGCCCATAGGCCAGGGTGACCTAGTAATCCCTTATTCAAGACTCCCTTCTTACGTGACTAAGCTGTGTCTGGTTGACGTTGATGCTGTGACAGTCACTAAATCCAGCTTCTGCACCTTCAGAAATGTCTTTCAGATTTGTGTTGCTAGTTGGGTATGGTGGCTTACATCTATAATCCCAGCATGTAGAGGCTGGATCCTTAAGATTACTGCTAGCTCAAGGCTATCCTGGGCCATGTAGTGAGTTCTAGGACAGCTTGGGCTATAGTGTTGAGATCTTGTCTTTAAAACAAAACACAATCACCCCAATTTTTCATTTTTTTTTTTTTTTTTTTTTTTTTTTTTAACGAGGAGAGACATATTTGTCTAGGGCTATGACTCCAGAGGAGTGGAGCCCATCATGGTAGGAGAAGGCAAGAAATGTGGTACCAGGAGCAAAAGCTAACTATATCTCATTTGGTTTTCCATCTGAACATAGGAAGCACAAAGAAAAACTGTGTATTTTTTCTTAACAAATTGATAAGAAATTGATACAACATTCCCAATGTTATATCACGTAAGGGCAAACCTAGTTCATTTCTCTCCCTTTCTAGCAATCACTCAGCTGAAGTTGCTGATATCTATCTCCTCTTAGTCATCTTCACCAGATAATCAGCAAAAAATTACTTGCATGTTCAACAGTTTATATCTGTTTTTTTTTTATTGTCCTGATTTGTTTCCTTTTACTCAGTATTATTTTCCTTTATAAAAAGATCTTTATTTTTAGTGTTTCAGCATGGGTACACAAAATATGTTATAGTTTAACCATTTCTCTATCTGTGGACATTTCTATTTCTTGAATTTTTCTTTTGCTGTTAGAAAGAACATTGAGAGGAACATACTTGAACATTTCTCTCTGTGAACATAATGAGAGAACAATATAGAACAATATAGAAGCCCCAAAGTGGTGTTTTTGGATCAAAGTAGATTTACAATGTTAGTAGATGCCACCTACAACTTTACCAGAACTTACTGATTTGTAATTTGACCTTCTGTACTATTTTTCTCTATGGTTATTTATTATTATCATCATCATATCATTATTGAGAAGGGGTTTCACTATGTAGACTAGGCTAGCTTGGAACTCCAATCAGCATCCTCCTCTCCTGCCTCATTGCTCCAGATTCTGGGATTGTAGGTGCGGTGTGCTTTTATGCCAGGGTTCCAACTCCTCCCTGCCTCAGTTCTCTGCTTGCTGCTTCCCTTCCCCTCCACTGTCCACAGTGGTGTTCAGTTAAGGCTGTGTGCTGCTCCGTGGTGGAAACTCTTACACATGGTAAGAACTTGGGCTCTTCCTGGGTTCTTTTTAGGCATTTTCAGCTGCTGTACTCTTCCTGATAGGCCGTTTTTAAAACCATTTTTTAAATGTCCTGTAGAATTTTCTTTTACCTTTTTAACTAGCTTAAAATTTATCCTCTCAGCTGGGTGGTGGTGGCACACGCCTTTAATCCCAGCACTCGGGAGGCAGAGGCAGGTGGATCTCTGTGAGTTCGAGGCCAGCCTGGTCTACAGAGTGAGATCCAGGAAAGGCGCAAAGCTACACAGAGAAACCCTGTCTGGAAAAAAAAAAAAAAAAATTATCCTCTCAGCTGGGCGGCGGTGGCGCACGTCTTTAATCCCAGCACTAGGGAAGTAGAGGCAGGTGGATCTCTGCGAGTTCGAGTCCAGTCTGCTCTACAAAGTAAGTTCCAGGACAGCCAGAGCTGTTACACAGAAAAACCCTGTCTGGAAAAACCAACCACCACCCCCCATGTCCCCCCCCACTCCCTCTCACCTCTTCACCCCCCACCCCCCAAAAAAACTGTGAGTGAATGAATAACAAAGTATCCAATGAACTAAATTTTGCAAGGCACTGTGGCCTGGTAAATAGGCATTAAGAACAAGTCTTAAAGGGCCTTACCTTGTAGTCAGGGAGATAAGAAATAGAAGAGTAGACTGCAAGGCAGGTTGCGATAAGCCTGTCATAAATTAATACTTGACAGAACCAGAGAGAGAGAGATGAGTTCTTAAGAGTGAGATCTGTCCAGACTTAGTGGTTCAGTTCTGTGATCCCAGCTGCTTGGGAGGCTGAGGCAAGAGGGTGTAAGTTTGAGAACTGCTTTTGCCTATAAAGGGAGTTTAAGACTAGCCTGGCAACCTGGTTATACCCTGTCTCCAAATTAAAAGTAAAGAGGAGCTTGGGATGTCGCTCAGTGGTAGAATATTTACCTGGATCTGGCATGCATGAAGGAGATCCTAGGTTCCATCCCAGCTTGTGACTGGGTCTGGTAAGTGTACAGATGAGATTTTGTTATTGTTTATGTCAGGTACGGTGTGGGATGCAGTAATAATAAACTACTGTACCAGACTTCAAGAGTGGGTAAGTGAGTTTTTAGAGCAGGGACTAGCCAGCAGTAACCTCATAGTCGAATCTGCCGCCGTGATCCAAGAATGATTTTTACTTTTTAGACAGAGTCTCATTATGTAGTCCAGGCTGGTCTCACACTTGTGGTACTACTTCAACCTCTGAGTGCTAAGATTGTTTTCATGAACCATCTTGATGCTTGGTTTTTACATTTTCAGATTGTTGGCTAAAAAGAGTATTTTGTGATATGGGAATAATATGAAGTTCAGATTTCAGTGTGCATATAGTTAAGTTGTGGAGGAACCCCGCCACATTCGTTAGCACACGGAGGTGAGTAGCTGTGACAGAACCGGTTCACACCTGAAGTCGTCACAGTCTGGATCCACACAGAAGGGGAAAATTCATACAGAGTACAGAGTACAGGGAAAGTGGCGCTCACATTGAGAGCTGTTAGAGAGAAACTGTCTCAGAGTCCTGGCAGTGAGATAAAGGTGATCGCTAACACGGACGCGATCAAGATTAGTCCTCTTATTTTACAGAATAAGCAGATCAAAAATTGTATCAAAGTCCACGTGGCACTGTTAGATGGAGCAACTGGTGTAGAAACTTTGAGGGCTGCAGAAGATGATAAGATTATTGCTGAGGTGCGGCCACATTGTGAATAACACTTTGCCCTTGAAAAATGAGAATTGAAGAATGAACCGAGAACAGACTTCCTTTCTCTGAGTTTAGTAATGTTTCTGTTTTCCCTCTTATATTTCTAGAAGGACTTTGAGCCTTACTTGGAGATTTTGGAGGCATATTCCACAAAAGCCAAGAATTATGTGAATGGGTATTGCACCAAATACGAGCCCTGGCAGCTAATTGCATGGAGTGTCCTGTGTACTCTGCTGATAGTCTGGGTGTATGAGCTTATCTTCCAGCCAGAGAGTAAGTATCCTGCCCCTTCTGTAAAGGTAGGCTGGAATGTCACTCGTGGGTGATGGGTTGGAAACATCTCTTTGAGTTTAGTTCTGCCTTTGAAAATCTATTTAGATGGGAAGTTCTGTTAGTACTTTTGGGTAACTATTATTATTTATGGTTTTGTGGGGTTTTTTTTTCCATTTGTAGTTGACATAAACATTCCTGAGCTACTAGTTACTGTAAAGATTCACAGGTGTCTCAGAGTGTAGTTACACCTTTTTTAAGTACCAGTTTCTTCCTAGAACATAATTGTGTTAATCCAGAGTAGAAATTTATTGCTTTCATTCATGGCCTTCCTTTTCATTAAAGACTAGAAGCAGTGCTCATGAGCTAATGCTTGCCTGCCAAGTGGGCCCTAGGGATATCTGCACGGTAATGTATGGCTCCTCTTCCTTTGGAGTTGAACTTCTCTTAAAGGACAGTAGTAGTGACTTCTCAGGTGGACATGGGAAGGACGCCACTCCTCAGGGCTGCAGAGGATGAGATGTCTTTCAGTGATTGGCCTGCAAATGTCCCAACCTTCCTAAGGCCTAAGCACCTTTCCCACATACCCATCTCTCGCTCACCTAGACCTCTAGGTGACTGTGACCATAACCCTATGAGTTATTTTCTTCCACAGGCTGCTGTGTTTGGGAAGTTGTTTGATTATATTTATAACCAAATTGTAAATGTTGGCAGTGGGTGTTTTGTAATGCTCTCTGGGCTCTCCCCACACTTACTAATATCTTGGGTAACTCCCTTGGTAGAAGAAATAAATAACTCTGAAGAAAATCTAATCATTTTTCATTTGTTTGGTATTTCTCCATTGCTTCACCTCCTTAATGGTATCTGTTGGGGGCACTTTAACTGTTCTTTTTCCATTTTCCCGGGAAAGTCCGCTTAGAAACTAGATTGTTTTTATCCTTTTTAAAAAATGATTTTATTCTTATTATTTTCATGTGCATTGGTGTTTTGACTGCATGTCTGTCTGTGTGAGGATGTCAGATCCCCTGGAACTGGAGCTACAGACAGTTATGAGCTGCCATGTGGGTGCTGGGAATGAAACTGGGTCCTCCAGAAGGAGCAGCCCGTGCTCTTAACCATTGAGCCATCTCTCCAGCTCCGGTTTTGTGCGTGCGTGCGTGCGTGCGTGCGTGCGTGTGTGTGTGTGTGTGTGTGTGTGTGTGTGTGTGTGTGTTGTTTTTATCTCCTTATCATGTAGCCATTGAGCTATTTCAGTAGCATTGCAGTTAAAACAAAATAAATGTTGCAAAACATGACAGCCGAGAGGCAAGTTCCACTGCTGCTTTAGAGCTTTTTTTTTTTTTTTTTTTTTTTTTTTTTCTTGGTTTTTCGAGACAGGGTTTCTCTGTGTAGCTTTGTGCCTTTCCTGGAACTCACTTGGTAGCCCAGGCTGGCCTTGAACTCACAGAGATCCGCCTGGCTCTGCCTCCCGAGTGCTGGGATTAAAGGCATGCGCCACCACCGCCCGGCTATATGCTTTAGAGCTTGTTAATTAAAGTGGAGATGAGACGTGACTGCCCTGTCTAAAATTATAGTTCACCGCAGCTCTAACACACTGTCTTCAGTTTCTGGTCCTCTTCCCTGCTGGATTTCCTCCTACACTGTTGATGAGATTGGCCTTTCGTTTCAGCTCATGGTTTACGTGTGGCTGTAGCCTTAGTTGTCTCTTCGGGTGGACTCCTTACCTGGGAAGTGTTTGAGTCAGTGGCAAGGAGCCCATCGTATTCATCTATTCATTTATGCTCTCTGTCTTCCCTCCCTTCCTCCCTCCCTCCCTCCCTCCCTCCCTTCCTTCCTCCCCCCTCCATCTCATCTCATCTCATCTCATCTGTCTTGTCTTGTTTTCTTTCAACTTGAGATAGGGTCTTACTGTGCAGACCAGACTTTTGCTTGTAGCTCACAGTGGTCCTCCTGAATGCTGGGATTATAGGTGGATACCACATGTCTGGCTTTTTTTTTCTTCTTTTTTACTGTGATAGTACATTTACATCTATGTTGCCTTTTAAAATTATTCTCTATTTTATGTGTGTGAGTGTTTGCTTACATACCTGTCTGTGCACCATGTTCATGCCTTACATTACCTTTTTAAGCTTGGGAAGAGGCTTGCTGGGATCAAACACTGGGCCTTGAGCATGCTGGGCAAGTACTCTACCACTGAACTATGCTCCAGCCTCTCATTTTAAAGTATACTGTTCAGTGGTATTCATACTTAATTCACATTGTACAATCTCTCTCTTCAGAATTTTCTCTTTAGTCTAAATTGAACTTTCAACAAGCAAACAATCCCTGAGCTAGGCATGATGTTGCAACTTTGACCTCTCAGCCCTTGGAAAGCTAAGCAAGAAGATTCTAAGTTTGGGGTCAGCCTGGACTATATTGACCCTGTCTCAAAACCCAGAAAATTTCAAAGTCCCCATTTTCCCTAACCCCTAAAAATCACCATTCTGGGTACTTTTCATTTTAAGATTGTATATTTATAAAACCAGACTAAAATTAGAGCTGTTGACATTTTTACCTGTTTATTGTAATTAGTATTAGTTTTAGGTATTTACTTCTTTAAATTAAAAAGTTTATTTAGTACAACATACTGTTTTGAAGTATGTATGTATTGTATAATGGTCAGGTTGAGCTAGTTAACATTCATTGCCTCTGTTTTCTGTGGTTAGAGATTTCAGTTGTCAGTTGGCTGTGCCATGCATTTTGCTGAACTTATAGCAGAAACATAATCATCTTGGGTCCTGGTGCTTGCTTACTTGCTGACCCTGAACATTCCATATGAAAACTACCAAACATATTAGTAAGATGTGTTATTTACGCCGGGCGGTGGTGGCGCACGCCTTTAATCCCAGCACTCGGGAGGCAGAGCCAGGCGGATCTTTGTGAGTTCGAGGCCAGCCTGGGCTACCAAGTGAGTTCCAGGAAAGGCGCAAAGCTACACAGAGAAACCCTGTCTCGAAAAAACAAAAACAAACAAACAAAAAAAAAAAAAGATGTGTTATTTACGTCTTTGTGGGTTGAACTCCAAGCCATTTTAACTTTTAACGTGATTTTTCATTAAAAAGGAGTCTGTGCTCATTGTAGGAAACGTATACAATATGTATAAGCCGCTGAGACCAATTAAAATCTTGCTACTAGAGAATTACATTAGTCAGGGTTTCTAGAGGAACCGGACCAATAAAATGAAAAAGATTCATTAGATTGGCTTACATAATAGGTACTGAGTAGGTCCAATAATGACTGTCTTGGCATTGGAAGACTGAGACCCCAGTAGCTACTCATTCTGAAGCTGGGTCTTTCAGCAGCCTTGTGCTCCAGGCCTGCCTAGAGGATACACGAGAGCCACTGGCCTTAGTCTGTCTGGGAAGGCCAAAGACATAGGTTCCAGTGGCTGAGAAGGGCGACAGAAAAGCCACAGCTCTGCCTTTCCCTAAACCACATCCTATCTGGGCCCCTGAGGGTGTGGCCCACTCTGGAAGAGGTTCTTCTCCCTGGATTAATCCTTCCTGGAAATGCTCGGACAGAGGTTTGTCTCTTGATTCCAAATACAAAGGAGCTGGCGATCAAGAGATTAACCATCACACAGCTGGCTGTCTATTTCTAATCTGAATAGATTGAATCAGGCAAGATGGAGTTTTTATAGGCTAAAACTAGGTGGACATTGACAGTTTCATTTGGCTTACCATATACACCCACACCAGTTTTTATTTTTAACTTCCAAATGGAATGTTGAACACAGATAAGAATGTTACTCCTTCAGAAGCCAGACATTGTAGCTCATGCCTGAAATCTCAACACTCGGAGGCTGAGGCAAGAGAATCTGTAGATGGAAGTGGGGTTGGATTACATAGCAAGTTCCAGGCCAGCCTGGACTATAGAGTGAGAGCCTGTCTTGAAAGGAAGGAAGGAGTTGGGCGGTGGTGGCGCACGACTTTAATCCCAGCACTCAAGAGGCAGAGCTAGGCGGATCTCTGTGAGTTCGAGGCCAGCCTGGTCTACAGAGCAATATCCAGGACAGGCTCCAAAACTACGCAGAGAAACCCTGTCTGGAAAAACCAAAAAAGGGAAGGCTGGATGAGTGGATTGGGTATTATTTTGATGGAATTGTAGAAGTGACTTTGCCTGCCTTGCTCTTGTGAAATATGCTACATAGTAGAAGAATTAAGTTATTTTTAGTGTAGTGTACTTGGACATCAGAAATCCAGCCTAGTGTTAAATCTGACTGATCTTTAAACTCTGCTCTCCTCCGGAGGGTAGGGAGGGTAATTCTGGAACATATGCTGGAAGTCAGGGGAGGGGTCAGCAAGCTGTCTGAGGTACCACTTCTTCCTTACTGCTGACTGAGGAACGTGAGCTCACAGTGTACGCCTGTGTACTGTTGATTTTAACTGCGGCTCTGTGAGCTCACAGTGTACGCCTGTGTACTGTTGATTTTAACTGCGGCTCTGCGGTTACATAAAGGCACTTTCTGTGCAAGCCTGGCCATCTGGGTTTGAATTTCTAGCCCCCACGTAAAAAAGCCAGATACCGTTTCGTGTGTCTGTAATCTCAGGGCTCCTATGGCAAGACAAGAGGTAGAGATAGGAGAATCCCTGGAAATCCAGAGCCTGTGTGCACAGCAGTGAACAGCAAAGAGGAGACCCTGTCTCAAGGTGGAAGGCAAGGACCAATCCTGGAAGTTGGTCTCTGACTTCCACAAATGCCATGTCCATCCCTCCCCCAAATATATTAAAAGGAATTTCCACGTTTTATATTTATGTAGAGTCACGGTTTCGTGTGACCCTGACTGGCCTGGAACTCACTGTGTAGACCAGACTAGCCTCAAATTCACAGAGGTCTGCCTGTCTCTGCCTCCTCCCAAGTTAGTATTAAAAGCATGTGCCACCACACTCGGACATTTTAAAATCTTTATTGACTCTGGGGGTATGTATGTACATCTAGGTGTATATATGATGTGTGTGTGTATCCCACAGCACACATGTGGTCAGAGGATAACTCGGGTGTTGATTTCTACTTTCTGCCTTTATGTGGGTTCCTGAGATTGAATTCAGGTAGTGAGACAGCAAGTGCTTTTACCTGCTGAGACATCTCGCTGGGCCAGAAGAATTTTTGTCTGTTTGTTTTGTTTTTTGAGACAGGGTTTCTCTGTGCGACAGCTTTGGCTGTTCGGGAACTTGATCTGTAGATCACGCTGGCCTTGAACTCACAGAGATCTGCTTGCCTCTGCCTCCTGAGTACTAAGATCAAAGGTGTGCATCACCATATCCAGCAAGAATTTTTAATACAGAAAAGGGATATAGCTAATTCATGTACAAATATTTAGTTGTACATTACAGTGTCCAGAAGAAAATATTCTGAAAACAAAGGCGTGGCTTCAGTCTTGTTTTATCGTAGTCTGGGTCTCAGTGATTCTGTCGCCAGGATTGACAGTGTTGATGGGATACGGTAGTAGTAGGACGTTGTCACCTAAAGCAAGCACAGTAAAGCAGAGGTGCAGACAGGCCCTGAGGAGTACCAGCTGAGGGAGTAGACATGCCCGTGTGGCACCGGGTTAGGACTTGCCCTACCCAGGTCCCTTCGGAATGCAGCAAAGGTCCATATTCAGTGCATGCCTCGGATGAAAGCCGGCCTAGGGTCTCCTAGTTACGCCTGGATAACAAAAGAGTCTCTACATCGCATTTGAAGCAGGGTAGAGTCCTGGGGGTCCTAGACTGAAAAAGTGAAGACTTCACTTAACGCCTATTCTCTCGCTGCTCTGAACTGTGTTTTTCCACATTGAACAAGTTCTGATTCTCCGATCCTCAGTTATCTTTTATGTCTGTCCTTCTTAGAGAGCCTGTAAAGCCTCCTAGCACAGCCTTAAAATGCTGCTTCCGGGATCGATTGAAGTGTATTCAGTGTGAATGCACAAGCGGCCTGCCAACTTGTTGATTTATAATTATTGTCATCGACAGGGTCAGAATTCTTTGTCCTTTGTAACTGCCTCAAAGTGGACTCTGACAGCCATGATTTTCAGGTTCCTTTTAGGTCTGGAAAATGTTGTCAGGGTCAGTGTTGTTTGAGAGACTGGTATATTAGTCCCGGAGGGACGCATGAATTGGTCATGTGCTTTGGGGGTGGAGAGATGTCTGTACATTTGGAAACCTTGGGGAGGTCAGGAACTCTGGAATACATCTATCATTTGACTGGCAACTCTGCTTCCGTGAATTTAGCCCGTGGGCATACTTTTGTGTGTTCAGTATGACATGTATTAAAAGGTTATTTCTTTTTAGGATGGTTTGTAACAGCAAGAATTAAGGAGAACCTATGTGTCCTTCAGTGAGGAGAAGGTTAACTAGGCTGTGACACTTTCATGGAATGCACATGTGCATGCACACTGGCACATAGATGAGCGTGAACACACGTCTGCTCATACCTTAATATATACACAACAGGAATGAGTGAGGAGATGCTAATCTTTAATATTTCTGAGTGAGAAAACAAGGCCTACTATGTAGACTATACCACCTCTTCAGTAAAAGAGAAATAAATGGGACTTTATCTTTACTGTTACTGGTAAATACTTCAGACTCTAGAAGTGTATGCTGAAAACAAAGTGTGTGTAGATGAGGGCAGGATGAGGTCTGGGCGGAGGGAGGAGGGTGAGAAAACATTACCACATGTGTTCATTTATTGACATCTCGGGCCACATAAATATATTATTCAAAAATGAGAAGAAACAGTCCCTCTGGAGGAGGTGAAGTTGTGAGAGACAGCTGAATAATTGCTCTCTGTTGACTAGTAGGCTATATCCATGGAACTTCATGTGACTAATAGAACTATTTGTTTCTTGTAGGTTTATGGTCACGGTTTAAAAAGAAATTATTTAAGCTAATAAGGAAGATGCCATTTATTGGACGCAAGGTAGGCACAATCTGCGGGTCTTTCCCTGTTTAGTGTGTATACCTCTTCTTTCTGTTGCCAGATCAGTATTCTCAAGGAAGAGGAGTGACCTTTTTGTCCCCCAAACTTACGGGGCATTTGACAGTGTTTGGAAACTGGTCAGGTTGTGGAGTTCTAATGACAGGCTCCTGGCATCTGTGGGTGGAGGCCAGGTGACTGTAAAACGCTTCCCAGTGCATGGGATGGATGCCCCCCAGCAGGTGTATCTGGCTTAAGATGTTGGAAAGGCCACATTTGAGAGACCTCACCTTAACACTTTCTCCAAAGGAGAGGTGAGGAGTCCGTTAAGGAACAACTTGAAATTAAAAAACCCCTGACCGAAATTACTGTGCTTTAGGACAGTATTTGGCCAGACTGAATTTAGATACTCATCTGGGGAGTAGATCACAGGTTGGCAAACTTTCTGTGAAGATCCAGACAGGAAACACTCTTGCGTCTGTGGGTCCCAGAACGATGATAGGTAAGGAGCGAAGCTGCCTATGTTCCAGGGAGACGGTTTTCACAAAAACAGGTGGGCCTCTGCAGTAGTGCCCTGATCCCAGGTTGGAAACTCAGGAGCGATAACAGCTGTTCTCTTGCTCTTTGCTCCTCTTTCGTCGACTTGCTGTCTTCACTGTGTCCTCTTTGCTATCACTCACAATGGATAAGATAGTCCTCCTCAGGGCTGGGCTCTTTATCAAGGGGAGATTAGCAGGACAGGCTCCTTGCAAGGTGTAAAGGCCTGTGAATTCCGAGTGTCCTCAGAGCCCCAGTGCCCAGCTCTGACCTGTCTCTCACCTTCTCTGACTTCTCCCAGCTTCACTTACTTTCCGGGTTTCCTACACTTTTGACTCTGAGTCTCCCAGAGTGGGGGAGGGGGGGCGACTGTGAAAGACCCGCTGTGTCACCAAGGGGAGGAGGACTCCCCATTAATATTCCTTGTGATTTTAATGTCTCCACCTTTCTCCTTCACTTCCAAGAATGATTGGATTTAACTGATTGATTTTTGCAGTGATGGGAATCAAATCAGGTACCTCATACAGAAAAGGCAAGCTTTTTCCGCTACCAAGCAGGATCCCCCAAAGAGAACTCCTTCTTTGGTGGTGGTAGTGGGGGACTGGGGATGGACTCTGGGACCTGACCAACGCAAGGCAGTCACTTGGCTGCTGAGCTGCAGTACAGTGTCCCTTTTGTCGAGGTTTGGGAGTAACAGTGGCGGTGGTGACCTTGTCGGTGGTGGTGGTGGTGGTGATGGTGGAGAGGGTGATGGTGGAGAAGGTGATGGTGGCAACAGTGGTGATGCTAGTCGTCACACGTGGGACCCCACCCCGGCCAGGCAGGCACTCTACTGCTGACCTGCAGTCCTCGCCCCTCGGAAGTTTGGAGACAGAGAAATGCTAGGATTCCAGAACCCATTCTTAAATTTAGGAAAGTATATAGACTTGAAGATCCTTAGAGGCCGTGTAAGTGCCTTCATTTTTCAGAAGCAGATTCTGAGGCTTAGAGACAGGAAGTTATTGTGTGTACACATGCACATCCTCAATCTTAGTCCGTTTTACTATTTTAAAGTGCTAGTTGAACAAGCAGCAAGTCCTTCCTCCCGTGGAACTTGCATTTTAGTAGAAAAGACAGAAAGCAAACAAACATAACGTGTGCATTTTATAATTTTATAAAAAAATATAAAAATTTATATATAACTACATAAATTTTATATAAATATAAAAATTTACAAATTTATAAAAAATAAAATTTATGCCGGGCAGTGGTGGCGCACGCCTTTAATCCCAGCACTCGGGAGGCAGAGGCAGGCGAGGCAGAGGCAGGCGGATCTCTGTGAGTTTGAGGCCAGCCTGGGCTACGAAGTGAGTCGCAGGAAAGGCGCAAAGCTACACAGAGAAACCCTTGTCTCAAAAAATCAAAAAAAAAAAAAAAATAAAAATAAAAAAAAAATAAAATTTATAATGTAATAGATGTAAGAATTGGGGAGGGGAAGTACTTGCTGTGCTTTTTAATATACTTCCCAGTGGGATTTTTTTGTGGGGAGTTCCATTTTTCCTTAAAACAGTGTGATCTGTCCATGAGCACTCAGCTTTCATAGTGTGTTCCTGTTGTATGGTCACTATACATGCAGCGTGGCCTTCTGTTTATAACTTAAGAATGTACATAACATGACTCAACATTGCCCAGTTGTCTGCTGCCTGCGGTGCTGACATGCTTTAAAGGAGTAGCTTTTCAGTGGCTCCACTGAGGGCCACATGTAAGAAGATCCTCTGTATTCTATTCATCTGTGGCCAGGACTGAGAAAAATTTAAATCCTGGTGCGAGATCTTGGGCATTCGACTTCACTGACTATACTGCTGAAGCACAGCACTGTAGCTTATAACATACAGCTTTTCTCTCTACACTTAGCACCCAAGAGTCTCAAAAGTACCAGCTCTTGCCATCTTGTGTCCATAATTTGCTGTTGTTTCTCTCCTGAGCACCATTAGTAGAATTTTCTGTCTCTCTTACTAAAAAGAAGCTTCATGAGATGAGGGCTTTTTTTTTTTTTTTTTTTTATACAACGTATATCGGGTTTTTGGGTTTTGGTTGGTTTTTTGTTTTGTTTTTTCAAGACAGGGTTTCTCTGTTTAACAGCCCTGGCTGTCCTGGAACTCACTCTGTAGACCAGGCTGGCCTTGAGCTCAGAGATCTGCTTGCCTCTGCCTCCCGAGTGCTGGGATTAATTTAAGTCGTGTGCCACCACCACCCAGCTGTTTTTTTGTTTTTTAATAACTGTATCCCTAGCCTGTAGTAGTATTTCAGCAAATACTTGTTGAGCAAAATGAGTAAGTAAATGAATGAAAGAAATGACTCAGAAAGTGTAGCTGTGAGGATGGAAAAGAATCATAGTTGGTAAATGACATGGCAGGAAGGCCCTTAGTTCCTCCTAGCATTTCTGGGTCAGATAGACGGGTCATAGCAGCTTCAGGAGACGTAGTGTAGTCCTCTTGGCAAGTATTAGGTCTATGTGGGTACCTTGGGAGCTGTGTGGATCTCCATACTTGTGGTACATTGCAGATGTCTGTTGAAGTTATTCATCACTTGCAAAACAGCAGGATCCCCCTTTGACTGTAGCTTGGCCTGTTTTATGACTGTCTTGTCAATCACAGTATCCCTGTGGACAACCCAGCAACAAAGGCCTGATGTCGCACTCGGGCTAGTGCTGACGGAAGTCAGTTCACACCAAGTGCTGCAGCACAGTGTTGTGGGTATTAGCACAGCTGGCAGGGGGGTTAAACTCAGTGCATCTTCGACTTTCAGAAGCAAAGCTGGCTTTTTAAACTCCGAAGGGGCATTGTATATGCTGGCTGGCTAAATGTTCAGTTTCCTGGAGGGGGACAAAAAAAAAAGACAAGCCCCTTCTAATTTAGCAGCACCTCTGCAGTACCTGGTGTCGATCCGTTGCCTGGATCTCAGAGATGGCCTTTCCCCCTCTGCACCTCACACTCTTTTACCCTCTTAGTTAACTTTGTTTCCTTTATCCTTGAAGATCGAACAACAGCTGAGTAAGGCCAAGAAGGACGTCGTCAAGAACATGCCATTCCTGAAGGTTGACAAAGAGTATGTGAAAGTTCTTCCTGCCCAGGGTCTGAGCACATCTGAGGTTCTGCAGAGACTCAAGGAGCACAGTTCCATGGGTAAGCCTCGGCCCAAGGGTGCTGCCTCTGTCCTTATCATTGGCTAATGTTGACGTAGGTCAAGGGTCACTTGACGCTTACATGTACAGGAGGACCCATTCCCTGCTTCAAAGACCAGTTTGCATATTGCAGATGAAATACAGATTTCTGTGAAAATTGTGATAACCGTTTCAAGGCACAGATTATTAAAAAACATTTACTATATAACTCTACCATCCAAAGAAGACCACAAAGCTGGGTGTGGCGGTACTTGCCTGTAATTCCAGTACTTAGGAGGCTGAGTTAAGAGGATTGCTGCAAGCTGAAGACCAGCTCAGATCTTGTAGTATCAGGCCAGCTAGGGCTTCTATAGATACTGTTTCAAAAAATAAACAAGCAAAATTTTAAAAATGAAAGAAGATGAACACAGATGATAGAGATATGTAGGCAGGGGCTAGAGATGGTTTAGCACTTAAGAACACCGGCTGCTCTTCCAGAGGCCTGGGATTCCATTCCCAGCGCCCACCTGGTGACTTACAACTATCTGTAACTCTGTTTCCAGGGGATCCAGGTCCCTCTTTTGTTCTCCATGGCATGAGGCGTGCACATGGGTACACAGACAGATATGCAGGGAAAACACTCATAAACATAAAAACAAACATAAAAAAAATGTGTTCCCATGGGCTACAGGTTGGACATACTTGTCCCAGGCCAAATGTAACATAATAAATAAATAAATAAATAAATAAATAAATAAATAAATAAATAAATAGGAAAAATCAGAAGGTGGATGTATGAATGGATGATTGATCTGTATGGGTGTGTATTTGTTTATACCTACTGAGCTATACAAATATGTATTGGCACATACCATATAGTCTCATGCTCAAGACCATAACGTGAGAATTACTCGGGTTCAAAAATGCCTGGACGTTCAACTTCAGTATGACCTTGGGAGAGATATTTACCTTCTGTGTCCTCCAGTTTATTCTTACAATCTCTACTTCCCTAAAAGTTGGATTAAGAGATTAAAGGACATCATACATGGAAACATGTAGTGTCTAGCATATGTCATATAATAGTTGTTCAATAGATGTTAAGTATTACTGCTGCTATTATTAACATAAACACATGCATGTCTGTTATAGGTAAGATTTAAAAACTAAGCCTTTTGGGGTTTGAAGCAGGCTCTTAATAGAGCTGAGGATGACCTGGAATATTTGATCCTCCTGCGGCCACTTCCCATGAGCTTGATTGCAGGGTGTCTCACTGCTAGTTTATGCAGTGCTAGTACTGAAACCATGGCCCGGTGCATGCCAGTCAAGCACTCACCAACTAGGCAACATCTCCTTCCAAATAAGCTTTTCAGTTTGACATTTTAAATTTATAATCAAGTAGCAAAAATGGTATAGCAATTTCCTGTGTGCTCCTCACCCTGATTAAAAGCATGTTACATTTGTCAAAAGAAGAAAAATAACACCAATACATCACTAGGAACTAGGAACAAATTCTGTTTAACCGTTTTTTTTCTACTCGTATCCATTTTTCTATTCTAGGGCCCAGTTCAGATTGCACTTTGACAAACAGCTTTTAAAGTTTATGATGGATACATGTAGATTTCTTGATATTGTGTAGTACAGAATTACATTTGGTCTGGGACAAGTATGTCCAGCCTGTAGCCTATGGAAACATGTTTCCCAAGGTAGCCGTGAGTGAGACTCAACACGTTTGCAGATAACAGTGCCATATTATAATGTTAAAAGGTTGAGCACTCCTGGTCCAGGATGCCATAATAATGGAACAGGCGTTAGCAGCCCTGGGACCTGCGTTGTCTAGATTTCCATGGTTTTCAGGGCATATGCTGCCGTCCTGCCTTCATTTTTTATGTCCTAACCCATCTGTATTCTTTGGAATAGTCAAAGAGCAGGATGTGAAGCCATGCACCCTGTCTATCCTTAAGCATGGTGACCATCAGCCTGGAGATGTATGGCACACAGCCATGTCCTGTAAGAAGAGAATGAAAGTCAGACTGAATGACACATGGCTGTGGGAAGGAGGGCTTTGCCTCTACATTTGCTGTTCAGCTCTTGTTAGAACCGGAGAACTCTGTTTTGGAGGGCCGGTGGTTCCATGTACTTTTTGGTTAGTGTGTTCCTGCAACACCCCTCTCCCAGACTA